>NC_134871.1:44742329-45062329 GCF_049852395.1 Peromyscus maniculatus bairdii | reverse complement strand
GGATGAACCCAGTTGGATGAGCTGGGGCTGTCCATATCCTTAGGGATAGGGGCATCAGGGTTAGGAGCAGGTTTTCATCTTTGGTGTGTGCTACATTATGGTTTGGGGCTGTAAGTGTTCCTATGGGACGGAGGGAGCACTGTGCCTCTGCATACTTGGAGCCAGTGTCACAGCAGATCAGCGAGGTGGAATCATCGTGATCCATGGTCCAGGCAGGACTCACGGTACCAAGGAAGGTCCTTTTCCGTATGTGTAGAATATTGACGTGGAGAAGGCTGTCCTCTAGTCAGCCTGGGACTCGAAGTTAACTGGGGGAAGCTGCAAGCCGGTCAGGGGCTACCTGGGCAGCCCCTGAGGTGCAGGGCAGGCCTGCTCCCACCCTGTGGTGGCAGCTCTCTGATGGTGGGTAGCACTGTCTTCCAGCCTGTAAGGTCGGGTAGAGTGATGGTTAGAAGGGGAGGGGAGATCCAGCCCCCCCATAATCTATAGCGACTGTCACACAGCAAACTACTCCCATTTCATACAGGCGGGTCAGGTGTCGTGCACGATCGATGGCCGGCGCACAATAATTACAGGAACTAGCAGCTGGTGTTGCTTGAGTGACTTTAGGAAGAGTAGGGTCTCAATCTTCCCTCTAATAGGGCTCTGACAGTCTGAGGCGGCAGCGGCTTTGGTGGCTGAGTGTTGGGCTGACAGTGTTGTCATTAAACACCAGGTAGTGTGGAACAACAGAGAATACGGATCTTGCACAGGGGGACAGGGTGGTTGACAGCAGTTATTTGTCATCACCGAGCTGCCCAAACTCCTCAGGCTGCAGTGTGAATGGCTGCTTAGGGTGACTTATGGCCCTGTCTGGGGCTGCCGTTGTGATTTGATAATCTGTAAATGTTTGTCAAAGATGGATTCCTTGTTTCCATGGTGCTGCATTGAAGGCTGATGACAAGCCAGCTGTGGGCTAGGGGATTCAGACAGCCACTGGACCATGTTCACCTGAGGGACAGAACAGCTGAAGAATCTGGGTCTCGGTCAGGTACCTGAGATGGGCCAGGATGTGATACCAGAGAGCCTCCTCCTCTCACAGGGCTGGGTCTTCCTGCTATTTTTATGTTGGGTGCACATATATGTATGTGTGTGTACACATGTGTCCCTGTCTCTTGTACAGATTCTGACTGGAAACTAGAAGGCCTGTTGCTATAACTGCCCAAATGACTGTAAAGTCCTCCTCTGCTGGTAAGGACTTGAGGCATGTTTTTCTACCATTTTGGGATTCTGGCAGGGCCTTCCTAGAAGCTAATGAACTTCTACCTGCACGTTGCCTTGCTGCTGTTCCCAAGGGGCCTGCTGGACATACTGGCCTTGTCCTCAGAGTACAGAGCCAGGGTGTTCAGGAGGGGCCTGAGATGCCCCATCATGCTGCCTGTGCCCACCCCTAGACCTAAGGACCTGGCTGCTTGTGGCATGTCTTTTCCCTTTTGATTTGCTGGGAACTATCAAACACAGGAAAAGTAGAGTGATTTATTAGACTCATAAAAATTCATACTTTGAGATTCCAGTCATCCCGCATCTGAAGCTTGTTAGAGCACGGTCTCTGGCAGCTCCTGCCGTGCCAGCGTGGTGGTGGGGAGGGTTCCCCAGTCGCTCCCTCCCTGCCTTAGCTGCCATCCTGCCTTATTTAGAAAAACAGACAGACAAGCTTTGGAAGCACAAGGATGACTCTTTCTCAAAGGACGGTGGTTGGGAGGGCAGGAGTTTTGTTGTGATAATACAGATGGAACCTTATGTCTTCATGGGTGAGAGTAGGTGGCTGGAACTCCTTGCTCTAAAGACCTGGGCTGACACTGGTCAGGTATTGGAGTGCTAAGTATGAGTGGTCTTTGGGGCTAGTTTGGGTTGGCATTACACTTGTGTGCAGACAGACAGAAATCTACCTATAGTGTGTGGGCATAGATGGAGACATGGGCATGGGTAGAGGTGTGGACAGGCATAGGAGGCCAAGTTCAAGTGGGCAGGCATGATTCTAGCAGTTGTCATGGACAGAGGATGCAATGCCTCTGTAATCACTGACAGACTAGTAAGAGTAGGAGTTGAGCCCTGTGTGTCCTTTAGAGGCTCCTGCAAACCCTGTTTGCCCTGGTACCCACATGGCCTGAGCTGGACCCGTGTGCTGAGCCTCTGGGTTAGGTGGTATAGGCCGCTGCCCTCAGTTCTTATGTGTCTTGCTGCTGTTGTCTTATCAGTATATTGAAGGGCTGCCATGACCTTCAGTTCTGCCATATGATTGGCATTGTTTTATGTGAGAGCATGGGAAGCAGAGAACTCTCTGCTTCTAGTGACAGGGATGTCAGGTCATTTGGCTGCTGCCTCCCTCAATAGTTGAGGGCACCTGGGAAGCTGGGGCCGGGGACAGGCCTTCAGCTTTGTGGGTTTTTTTTTTTTTCCGAGACAGGGTTTCTCTGTGTGGCTTTGCGCCTTTCCTGGATCTTGCTCTGTAGACCAGGCTGGCCTCGAACTCACAAAGATCCACCTGCCTCTGCCTCCCAAGTGCTGGTATTAAAGACGTGCGCCACCACTGCCCGGCGCTTTGTCGGTTTTGATGTTGCTTCCTCTCAAAGTCGTTGGTCCCCACAGCTTGCCAGTGCCACCATCAGGGAGGCAGGTGTCCTGCATGAACAGACTGGGATGTAGTACTCATCAGTACTGATTATTTCCTGTGCTCCAAGAGGCCCTGCTGCTGGCTGCCTGCTGTCATGACTGAGGGCAAGAGGCAGCACATACTCCATTCGTGGTGTCTGGAAAAGGAAAGCAGTTAGAACTTCCTAGCTAGGTGTCAGGGACCAGAAGGCAGAAGGGAGGCTTCCAGTCTAGGTCTAGGTAGGGTCAGGACCCAGTAGACAGTCGTGGGACCCTGCTAAGAACTGGTCTTTATGCTGTCTGGGTATACAGTGGCATGAACTGATGAGTGGGAAGCAGTGCTGGTTCTATACATCCATGGTCCAGTGGAGGGAGTTATTGCTGGGTGGAGTGAATGAGGTAATATGCCTCAGCTCCCTAGAATCAGATGCCACACACAGAAACAGCCAAGCCTAGTTACAGACTTTCTTACAGGTAAGAGGTGATGATGGAGATGGTCAGAGATCAGAAAGGTTGAGAGACGCACACCAAGGAGCCTCTACCTCTGGCCTGCGGTCAGCCTTTGACTCTACCTGGTGTCAGTAGGGACCTAGCTGTTGGTGCCATACACAGATGTTCCTCCCCAAGTGTACTCCCAGGCAGTGAGCTTAGGGCTTCCAGGCTGGGTTCTGCAGGAGCTATTATTGCCTTTGGCTAACGTCAGAGCAGGATGTTCTAGTTCCAGTATGGAGTTACACGTAGTTTGGTCTGGCACAGAACCGAGGAGGCTGGGAGGATGAAGGCTGGAGCCTTGGTTTTACCTTGTATAGGAGCTATTGGTATCATACTTGGAAAGATGGCCACTGAGCTATGGAAAAAGGAAATTAGATGGTGTGTGTGTGTGTGTGTGTGTGTGTGTGTGTGTGTGTGTGTGTGTGTTGCATGTCTGTGCAGAAGGCAGTCTATGTGGTACAGCTACAGTCATACACTGGGAGAAGCTGAGGCAGAGCCTGGGCCAGGGGCATTTGACTCTGAGCTGTGGTTCTAGGCAAGCTTTGGTATGGTGGAAACAGGAGAGAAATGGCCCTGAGCCAGAGACGGTCCCACAGTCTTATGGGAGGAGCAGGATAGGTTTAGGTGGCGTAGGGATTCCCAAGTAGAAGAGTCTCTTTTGGAGTCTCCTTTCTCCTCCGTTATAACACAGGAGTGTCAGAGTCTACCTTGTTTGAATTTCCTCTCAACTACCTCAGGGGCTAATAATCACACCTACCTGTGTTCCCCAGGAGTGATGAGCTGTGGGCTGAGGTGCCCCCCTGTGGTCAGGAAGTGGCTGATTCCGCGGTCCTCGCTTTGGTTAGGTCTTGCTATGGCCCCAAGCTCTGGTCACTCTGACTATGCCACCTGGCCACAGTGTGGACTACAATGTGCATCATCTCAGATCTCAGCCCCAGGCCTTTATAGGGTAGGCTATGTCTGCTGGAGTCAGGAAGAGCTCGCTCACCCAGGAGCAGCCCTTGCCCGCCCTGCTTTCTGCGAGAGACAGAAAGTCCTGTTGACACTGCCTCTGCTCCCTCCCACTGCACTAGAGGGCACTGCGCTCCGTCCAGGCCCGCGGGGTGTGCATGTCACGGTTTTCAATGTGGGAGCAGAGGCCTTTCAGAGATGCACGCTGCACGTTCTGTTTAGAATTTTGTGGCCATTTTCCCAAGAGTGCGGTTCAGCAGGTGTGGGGCAGAGGCTGTCTGGCAGGGCCTGGTGCTGGCAGGGCACACCACACTGGCTCTGCAGAGACAGACCGGAGTGCGGGCCTCTTATGCCTGTCCATATGTGACATGTAGTCCTTCTGCACGAGTTGGGGAGGGGGACAGGTTGCTGGCGAGGACTAGTGTCCCCCAGGGCACCTGCTGACTGCAGCAGAAGAGACAGGGCCTCTGGGAAGTGGGAATGGATGGCGTAAGACGGTATCCCCTCCCATTGTGCTGTCTCAGCTGCCGAGAGTCTGCCCAGAAGCCACTAAGCTCAAATGGCTTCTCACTACCACTCCTTCTTGTTCATCCCAGAATAGGCAAGGGGTCCACTCTTGCCCCCACCACTGCTGGACCTTCCCTTCAGCCCTTTCCTAGCCCAACTCAAGAGAGACAGGGCACTGTCACATGAGCAGAACACCCAGACTTGAGAAAGGGGCCTGACCGGTCAGGTCCTTGCTGAGTACCTGGCCATCTCTAGTTTATCTCTCCATTTTTACCAGGGATGAGGGTACCCTTGTCTAGGACTGTCCCTGCTTCTTGAAGCCCTGGCATTTCTCTAGTCTTGGCCTGTGGGTGTAATCTGTGATTGCTTCTGCTCTTCAGAGCCAGGTTCTCTGGAAAGTTGCTCTGGAATGTCTGGAATGACGTTTCCTGTCTTGCCCCTGTGTCTACAAATGGCACTGGAACACCATCTATTGTAACACAACTAATTAGGCAATTAATTGTGGGAAGTGTACTCTCATGGGAGAATGGCTGTGCCTTGGCTCTGGAGCCCTTCTGCAGTTGTGGGGACTCAGGCACAGCTCTTGAACTATGGGATGGCAAGAATAGTGTGTAAGGTAGAAGAAAAGGACTTAAAGGGAAAGTGGGTGGGCATGCAGGTGTGTGGTGGTACTGGGTCACAGTAGGAGCATTTACCAGGCCAAGGCGATAGGCATAACCCCATCTGTGTCGACATGTTCCTGCAGGCTCTGGGTACTGGAGCTCACTACCACCTGCCTGTGCCAGTGAAGGAGGTCAGACTGGTGGTTGCCGCTCTCTACCTCATGCTCATGTTTCTTCTCCCAGGCCAGTTGCACCAGGACAGATCCTGAGCTGGCCTGGAGCTTGCATCTCATCAGAAACTGTGACACGAGGTGGGAAAGACCCTTTGGACTCCTGTCCCTGACAAAAGGGAGTTGGGTGTGTACAGTTAGCCAGTGCCACTGTGAGCTGGTTAGAGACTGCCCATGCTGATCGTGAGGTGGGGACCATGGAAGAAGATGCTATTGATGGACAGACAGGACAGCTAGCCTAGGAGCCGAATGGGAAGGGAAGTATAGTTTATGGAGCAGAGTAGAAATCAATGCGGCTTCTGGAAGAGCTGATCCGTGATGAGTTCTTAGAGTTGACTTAGCCGGTGAAGAGTATAGACAGTTTGAAGATATTGAAAAAGTGTCAGAGTAGCTGTTGATAAAAAGCAGATTAGGCAATATATGAAGAAAGTTGAATCATCCAGAATTAGAGGCAGCGAGCCTGATTGGGCAGATACTCTCAGCCCTGTAGCCATCCATCTCTGTGGCTTAGTCCCCTGTCCTCTACCATGAAGGGTCCTCAACCTGGGCAGTACTATAACAACTCTGAGAAGCCAGCTCCAGATGGCCTTCTGTCTCTGCCCTCTCCGCATGCATCCTGGAGTGTTACAGTCTTCCTGTGGATCTGACCCCTGCCTGCCTGTTTCCCAGCATCTTCGCTGTCAAGAACTTGGAGTAATTTTCAGAGTTCTGTCAGGCAGGTCATATTCTTCTTTGTAGGCCCACTTCTCCTGTTCCATTGGCATGTCTGCCTGATGGCTGACCCTGGCACATTCTGTGCTTGGGTGCCAGTTTCTGGCCTCCATCTTAGCTGACCTGGTTGGAATGGAAGGATATTTTCTTAAGCCAGAGCTTACTCTGCTGAAGACTCCTACTGTCCTGTGCTAGCCATCCCAGCAGAAGCTGGCTGCTGTTTCACCTACCTGGTTCTGGGGCCCAGCTAGGGTTGATGGACACCACTCTTTTTTTTTTTTTTTTTTTTTTGTGATAAATATTTTTTATTTTACAATACCATTCAGTTCTACATATCAGCCATGGGTTCCCCTATTCTCCCCCGTCCCACGCCCTCCCCTTACCCCCAGCCCACCCTCCATTCCCATCTCCTCCAGGACAAGTCCTCCCCCGAGGACTGTGATCGACTTGGTAGACTCAGTCCAGGGAGGTCCAGTCCCTTCCTCCCAGACTGAGCCAAGTGTCCCTGCATAAGTTCCTGGTTTCAAACAGCCAACTCGTGGAATGAGCACAGGACTTGGTCCCACTGCCTAAATGCCTCCCAAACTGATCAAGCCAGTCAACTGTCTCACCTATTCAGAGGGCCTGATCCAGCTGGGAGCCCCTCAGTCTTTGGTTCATAGTTCATGTGTTTCCATTCATTTGGCTATTTTTTTTTTCAATAATTGAGTAAAACTGAAATTTATTATATGCCACAGTCGTCCTACGGACCTCCATGCTATATATATATATAGCCTCTATGGTTCTATGGGTTGTGGTCTGATTGTTCATTTTATATCTAGAATCCACCAATGAGTGAGTACATACCATAACTGTCTTTCTGGGTTTGGGTTACCTCACTCAGGATGATATTTTCTAGTTCCATCCATTTGCCTGCAAATTTCATGCTTTCATTGTTTTTCTCTGCTGAGTAGTACTCCATTGTGTATATGTACCACATTTTTTTCATCCATTCTTCCGTTGATGGGCATCTAGGTTGTTTCCAGGTTCTGGCTATTACAAATAGTGCTGCTATGAACATAGCTGAGCATGTATCTTTATGGTATGTATCAGCATTCTTTGGGTATATGCCCAAGAGTGGGATGGCTGGGTCTTGAGGTAGTTTGATTCCTAATTTTCTGAGAAACCGCCATACTGATTTCCATAGTGGTTGTACAAGTTTACATTCCCACCAACAGTGGAGGAGTGTTCCCTTTGCTCCACATCCTCTCCAACATTGGTTGTCATTGGTGTTTTTGATCTTAGCCATTCTAACAGGTGTAAGGTGGTATCTCAGAGTCGTTTTGATTTGCATTTCTCTGATGATTAAGGATGTTGAGCATTTCTTTAAATGTCTTTCAGCCATTTGTAGTTCTTGTTTTGTGAATTCTCTGTTTAGCTCTTTAGCCCATTTTTTAATTGGACTGTTCAGTGCTTTGATGTCTAGTTTCTTGAGTTCTTTATATATTGTGGAGATCAATCCTCTGTCAGATGTGGGGTTGGTGAAGATCTTTTCCCAATCTGTTGGCTGTCTTTTTGTCTTATTGACTGTGTCTTTTGCCCTGCAAAAGCTTCTCAGTTTTGAGAGGTCCCATTTATTAATGGTTGTGCTCAGGGTCTGTGCTGTCGGTGTTTTATTTAGGAAATGGTCTCCAGTGCCAATGCGTTCAAGAGTGCTTCCTATCTTCTTTTCTATTAAGTTTAGTGTAACTGGATTTATGTTTAGGTCTTTGATCCACTTGGACTTGAGTTTTGTGCATGGTGACAGATATGGATCTATTTGTAATCTTTTACATATTGACATCCAGTTATGCCAGCACCATTTGTTGAAGATACTTTCTTTGTTCCATTGTATAGTTTTGGCTCCTTTGTCAAAAACCAGGTGTTCATATGTGCATGGATTAATGTCAGGGTCTTCAATTCGATTCCATTGGTCCGTATGTCGGTTTTTATACCAGTACCAAGCTGTTTTTATTACTATAGCTCTATAGTAGAGTTTGAGGTCCGGGATGGTGATGCCTCCAAGGGTTGCTTTATCGTATAGGATTCTTTTAGCTATCCTGGGTCTTTTGTTTTTCCATATAAAGTTGAGTATTTTTCTTTCCAAGTCTGTGAAGAATTGTGTTGGGATTTTGATGGGGATTGCATTGAATCTGTAGATTGCTTTTGGTAAGATTGCCATTTTTACTATGTTAATCCTACCTATCCATGAGCATGGGAGATCCTTCCATTTTCTGATATCTTCTTCAATTTCTTTCTTTAGAGATTTAAAGTTCTTATCAAAAAGGTCTTTCACTTGTTTAGTTAGTGTTATCCCAAGGTATTTTATATTATTTGTGGCTATTGTAAAGGGTGATGTTTCTCTGACTTCTTTCTCAGCCCTTTTATCATTTGTGTATAGGAGGGCTACTGATTTTTTTGAGTTGATCTTGTATCCTGCCACTTTACTGAAGGAGTTTATCAGCTGTAGAAGTTCCCTGGTAGAGTTTTTGGGGTCACTTATGTATACTATCATATCATCTGCAAATAGTGAAAGTTTGACTTCTTCCTTGCCAATTTGTATCCCTTTGATCTCCTTTTGTTGTCTTATTGCTCTAGCTAGAACTTCTAGTACTATATTGAATAAATATGGGGAGAGTGGACAGCCTTGTCTTGTTCCTGAATTTAGTGGTATCGCTTTGAGTTTCTCTCCATTTAATTTGATGTTTGCTGTTGGCTTGCTATAAATTGCTTTTATTATGTTTAGAAATGTTCCTTGTATTCCTATTCTTTCTAAGACCTTTATCATGAAGGGGTGTTGGATTTTGTCAAAGGCTTTTTCAGCATCTAGGGAGATGATCATGTGGTTTTTTTCTTTCAGTTTGTTTATATGGTGTATTACATTGACTGATTTCCGTATGTTGAACCATCCTTGCATCCCTGGGATGAATCCTACTTGGTCGTGATGGATGATTGTTTTGATGTATTCTTGGATTCGGTTTGCCAATATTTTGTTGAGTATTTTTGCATCAATGTTCATGAGGGAGATTGGTCTGTAGTTCTCTTTCTTTGTTGCATCTTTGTGTGGTTTGGGTATCAGGGTAATTGTAGCCTCATAAAAAGAGTTTGGTAGTGTTCCTTCTGTTTCTATTGTGTGGAACACTTTGAGGAGGATTGGTATTAGTTCTTCTTTGAAAGTCAGGTAGAATTCTGCACTGAAACCATCTGGTCCTGGGCTTTTTTTAGTTGGGAGACTTTTGATGACTGTTTCTATTTCTTTAGGGGTTATTGGTCTATTTAAATGGTTTATCTGGTCTTGATTTAATTTTGGTATTTGGTATTTATCCAGAAAATTGTCCATTTCTTCCTGGTTTTCCATTTTTGTGGAGTACAGGTTTTTGAAGTATGATCTGATGATTCTCTGGATTTCCTCATTGGACACCACTCTTGGGTGTGGTCAGAAATCTTTTGGCTCTCTGCTCCTGTGGATGGGGCAAGACTCCACCGCAGTGTCCTCTCCTTTCCTAGGGGAGCTTGTGTGGTTTTTGTGACCAGAATGCTTACCTTGGCTCTTCAGCTGGCTGGAGCAAGAGGTGGGGAAGCAGCTTTTCCCTGGGTTGCCTTACGTATTTCTTTGTACAAAGTACTAGTTCTCATATCACCCTATATATTAGCTGGTTGTGGAGTTTTCTTCCTTTGAAGTTCCATAAAAGTCTGAACTGCTTCTCAGCTCCTGCCTGTGACACCTGTCAGAGGATCCTGCCATCTGTGGTGGGGCCACTTAGAGAGCTGTGCTCCTGGACAGTGGCTGACTCCTAGGCCCCCTGCTCAGCCACTTTGGGCCTTCCAGACTTCCTGGGCTGAGTGGTCTCCCTTCTCCCCTCCTGATGAGGGAGGAGGGTACAACCATGCTCTTGAGAGTCCCCTTGAGCTGCTGCTCCTGACCAGCCCCCAGCCTGGGAGCAAGGGTGTTGAACCTCACAGCCAGAGAGTTCAGCCTTGGACAGGAGCTGGAGCCCTGCTGATAGATGGGGCTCATATCCCATTCAAATATGATGCCAGCAGTTTTTTTGTAGTTTGTCTTCCATTGCGGTAGTAAAGTTTTTAATTAGGAAAGCTAATGAGTTCGATTAGTCATTAGAAGTGACCTCTGGACGGCGGGCGGAGAGGGCTGCATGTGTGGGCCTGATAACACAGCCAGGGCAGCGTAGGCAATAAAGGCGCAAGGGCCTTGATTTGAGTGAAGCGTGCCACAGGGGATACATCATGCGGAGAAAAAAAATTACAGCCCTGGGAGTCTGTAATGAAGGGAATTAAACCAACATCCTATCTAAATAACATGATTATCTACACAAAACCCTTCAGCCAGCAAGGCGGGATGGGCTGCCCCCACCTGTGTCCTCTGGGAGGAGGGCCCAAGCTGTTCCTGACAGTGAGTCTGGCTGCCCAGGAGCGCTAAGTCTTTATCCCCGTCTACCAGGGAGGGAGGGGAGGGAGGGCCCATCCTCCTTTAAGCCTGTCTGGTCCCTGTGTGCTAAGCATAGTCTTCAAACCCTTGCTCCTGCTGGCCACTGCAGCCGGGTTTTTGGTTTTTGTTTTTTTTCCATTTCTGCAGCCCATCTGTCTGACAGTTTGCCCTATATCCCTGGGGTCATTGTCATGAATATATCTGAGCTGTCTATCTGGAAAGGCTGGGGACGATGAATAGTTTGGGACCAGACTAGGGGGATGCAGCCCCACTATTGGGTGGACGAGCTTCATCATCCTCTTTGTGAATCCTTCAAATCATTTCACTCTCATGAGAGAGTTGTTCCTTGGGACCATGGTAGGGGTGATGTTGTGTGAAAATACCCCACCTTGCTTTACAGTGATAGGAAGTCAGAGAGTCTGAGTTGTTACCCTGTATTTTCTTTTCTTTTTTTTTTTTTTTTCAAGACAGGGTTTCTCTGTGTAGTTTTGGAGCCTGTCCTGGATCTCGATCTGTAGACCAGGCTGGCCTCGAACTCACAGAGATCCGCCTGCCTCTGCCTCCCGAGTGCTGGGATCAAAGGCGTGCGCCACCACTGCCTGGCTGTTACCTTGTATTTTCTTGGTGTGACAATTGGATACTAACAAGTGACATGCAGGAAGTTAGTGAAGAAATTTGATCCTAGGCTTGCTAGTAGGAGGAATGAGAACAGCAGAGACCTCAGCCTAGGTGCTGCCACTCAAGTACTGACTGTTCAGAGCTGCTGCATAGGGGAGATCCTTTCTAGAATTCAGTCCTGTGGGCAGTGGAGGTGGAGGGCTTCCCTGAGGAGGTAACATCTGCTGGATAAGGGAAGGTTATGTTAGCTGAAAAGACGGCCAGGGAATAGGAGCAGAGCCGGTGTTGACCTGGTGCAGGCTGTCAGGTGGAACCTGGTTCCACACAGCCCCGTCCTAGCTCTTGCCATTGGAGTGTGCTGGGCTGTAGAACTAAGCTTTGTGGCTCTAAGCTGTGGGCGAGTTTTAGGATTCGTGTCTCAGTAGCCATGCACACACTTAGGAGACCCACGAGCAGGGCATGAAGAGAAGAGGTTGCTGGTTAGTTATTAGGAGCCCTGGAGCCTTCTGTGTGCTGACCTTAGCATGGGGAGCAAGCAGGTTGATCCTTGAGCATTGCTCTGGTTGATAGGCCCCTGTCTACTGGGAATGCTGGCCTCAGATAGCCCAACTGTAGGCTTCCGATGTAGAGAAGGAATGGTTCCATAGGCCACATTCTCGTCTCAGGAAGAAGCAAAAGCCTGGGGCTGGGCTTGCAGGCAGTGAGGTCATCTCTGGGTTATTGACAGTGAGGATGCCTGTGTTCTTGGGCTCTTAGTTGGAACAAACTCATATTGATTGTTGGCCTCTCCTTGGTTCTAAGACCTTGAAAATCCAATTCAACAAACATTTATTTATTGATACCCCCTGTATACCAGGCTCTCCCCTGTGTCCTAAACATGTTGGGTTATAGGGGCAGTGCTCAGAGTTGCAGATCACTTTGGTAACTCAGCGAGGATCACAGAATTCCAGGTAACGCAACTTCTCTTAGATGTATTATTATTATTATTATTTTGGTTTTTCGAGACAGGGTTTCTCTGTGTAGCTTTGGCACCTGTCCTGGAACTCACTTGTAGCCCAGACTGGCCTCAAACTCACAGAGATCTGCCTGGCTCTGCCTCCAGAGTGCTGGGATTAAAGGCATACGCCACTACTGCCTGGCTATATGTATTATTTATTTAAGTTTTCTGAGACATGGTCTCACTTATGTAGCTCTGGCTGGTCTAGAACTCACTATGTAGATCAGGGTAGCCTTGAATTCAGAGATCTGCTTGCCTCTGCCTCCTGAGTGCTGGGATTAAAGGCATGTAGTGTGTGTACACGTGTACGTGCGTGTATCTTTGTGTGTGTGTATGTCTGTGTCTGTGTTTGGGTACGTGCATGTAAGTGTAGGTGCCTATGGAGGTCAGGAAAGGGCTTTAGATCCTCTGGAGCTGGGGTTATAGGTGCTTATGAGTGCCCTGCTGTGGGTGCTGGGAACCAAACTTAGGTCCTCTGCAAGAGCAGTAAGTGTTGTTAACTCCTGAGTCATCTTTCCAGCTCTAATGCAGCTTCCTGCTTGGTTTCTGAACTCCTGTTTTCTCCTTGGTCAGAACCTGCTGTTCTTAGAGACTGGGAGAGAGACAGACAAGGAGATGGGAAATAGAGATGACATGAAGGAGAGAGACTGAGACAGACAAAGATGGGAACAGAGAGAACCAGAAGGGGGAGAAAAAAAGAGAAAGTCAGAAAAATAAATAACTTTTCAAAGCTAAGAGAGGGAGGGAGGGAGGGAGGGAGGGAGGGAGGGAGGGAGGGAGAGAGAGAGAGAGAGAGAGAGAGAGAGAGAGAGAGAATCTGAAAAGCTGGCGAGATGCCTCAGTGGTGACGGTATTTGCTGCCCAGTATGAGGACCGGAATTGGATCCCTGGGGCCCACATGGTGTAAGGAGACTTCCCTAAGTTGTTTTCTGACCTCCACGTGGGCGGTGTGACACATGTGCGTGTGTGCATTCACCTACACACAAGTAACTAGATTAACTAATACCTTCTTACTGAGTTCTCAATAGAAAAGCGAACTTGTTGAATAGGGTGTGATGGCAGGTGGAGGGAGGAGCTGGCAGGAGTCCTCTAGATGCTGCTATGGCATCGTTTTGGCTGGCATCTGCCTCTGTTCCCTGGGACCAGATAGCTCTTGCACTGTCACTCTGCGTGTCACTGAACCCCAACACAACCCAGGAGGGCTTTGACCAGGTGACCCTGAGACAGTGTGTGTGCTGACTGAAGCCCTGGTCGGAGCTGTAGCTCTGATGCAAGTGGGGCATTCAGTGCCATCTCAGTGAGGAAGGACAGTTGTGATGTGGGCACTGTGGGTATGTGGGCTCATCTTTTCCCTGGCCTTTCCAGAGCCTGTTGGGCTGAGGCGCTGCTTCAGGAAGCTGAAATGTGGGAGCTCTGCTGGTCTCCAGCAGGTCACTCTCAGGAACTGTCACAGCAGCTGGGTCACTCAGAGCTTTTATCTCTGAGTGTTCCTGGAGCAGGAGGGAGCTAGGCACAGACTGAAGGGACTCAGACCACCTGGGTGTGTTTGGCTTGGTTCTGTTCAGGGCCC
Organism: Peromyscus maniculatus bairdii; assembly: GCF_049852395.1. Classification (NCBI taxonomy): domain Eukaryota; kingdom Metazoa; phylum Chordata; class Mammalia; order Rodentia; family Cricetidae; genus Peromyscus; species Peromyscus maniculatus. The sequence continues at coordinate 45,048,555 of NC_134871.1, read as the reverse complement.
CGAGTCTCATGCCAGAGGGGAGCAGCCATGAGAGGCGGCCGTGTTAGCTTTAATTATCTGGGCAGTTAGAGCTGTACATTATGAAAGTCGGGCAATTAGGCGCATTCCTTGAAGCTATGGAGAAATTGCTGGCTATCAAGTGGAAGGGAACTCGGGCAAAACAGATCCCTGCTAATTGCAAGAAACATTCAGCAAGAAAAAGCCATCGTGGATATCACTCCACAGAATGTTATGAAAACAGTGATTAAGTACATAAATCTGTTTGGGCATGGTATTGGGAGGTGCTGGAGAGGAAGTTGAGTTTTCTGGTGCCCCTCCCATGCACAGGGGCAGGACTTTGTCTGCTCCAGCCTCTGGGACCAACCTTGGAGTTTGGAGTCTAGCGGTTCCTGGCATGGACTCTCACTTGTAAGGAAGGGCTCCCTGTTGCCTGGAGATCAGCTTGCTGGGCTTCTGCTCCTACTGGGAACAGTCATGCAGTGTTCCCATCCTGTTACGATGACTGTGAGGATGTTCTGGGCTCTCGGAGGCCACACCAGCCACCTCTGAAAGCCTTAGCTGCCAGGCTCTTTGGAGACATCTATGTGTGTACAAGGGGGTGAGGCTGGAGACCAGGGGTAATAGAGATCCCCCTAACTCAGAAAATAGCCTTGGCCCCTTAGGGCTTGCTAGCCCTGCCCCTGCTGATCCATGCTAAAGCCTGCGTTTCCTTTGCAGCCTCCAATGCACACATGCGGACCCCACCCTCCAATAAGGTGATCAAGACCCGCTATCGCATTGTCAAGAAGACCCCAACTTCTCCCCTCAGTGCTCCATCCTTCCCCTCATCTCTACCCTCCTGGCGGGCCCGGCGAATCTCATTATCCAGGTAGGAGGGCCTTATCTAGATGTCTACAAACCTGGGTACTGGCTCACTGTCTAGGCATTGAGGGCTGAAGATTGAGACCTAAGGCTTCTGGGATCTCAGCTTCTTCAAGGAGCTACATGGTGTGCAACATCTTAATTGGCAAACAGCCTAATTTTTTTTCATTTGTTTAGCAATTTGTACACCATATACACAGCCAGCTTGCTTATATGGCATGCCTACAAAAATGTATGTGTGTGTAAGTCCATTGCTGATGTCAGCAAGCCTACTAATTTGTGGGACCTCATGCACCATGGATACAGCTGCCCCGACATATTTGGGTCCTCTACAATGAGCTGCCCATGAGTGTCCTTGCTGAGAAATTTCTGGTGAGAGAAGTCAGGCCCTGAGCAGCCTGTCTGAAAACTACCAACATATTAACTGTCAAGAATGGTGATGTAGCCGGGCGGTGGTGGTGGTGGTGGTGGTGGTGGTGGTGGTGGTGGTGGTGGTGGTGGTGGTGCACACCTTTAATCCCAGCACTTGGGATGCAGAGCCAGGAGGATCTCTGTGAGTTCGAGGCCAGCCTGGTCTACAGAGCGAGATCCAGGACAGGCACCAAAGCTACACAGAGAAACCCTGTCTCGAAAAACAAAATAAAACAAAACAACAACAACAAAAAAAAACCAACCAACCAAAGAACGGTGCTGTAGGGTTCTTCATTGCCCTGCCTAGGCTGTCTCAATGAATGCACTGGCCTTGCTGTAGCTACTGTGTCAGACAGCCACAGGGTAGGGACAGCAGTTTACAGGAAAAGCCTGTGTGTGTGTGTGGCATTTGGGGGTCTTCGCTGGGTCTTTTGGGACAGTGCTCCCCACTCATCTCTTTGTTTTGAGGTGAGAGTGTCCTACCTGCAGACTCAGGGAGCGGTGGCAGTCCAGTGGATAGGTAGGGAGCAGGGAGTGGCCTAGCCTTGCGCTGGGGGAGCTGTAGGTCTGGAGCCTGGGCAGATCCACTTGTAGAGCAGTGCTTCCCAGGGCCTGCCGCCCGCCCTCCAGGAGTGCTGCTTTGCCAGTGTTCCTGCTGCCGCCCAGAGGAGTCCAGGTTGGGCTGATACCACAGGTACATCATACCGTGTGGACAGCCCTGCCTGCTCCGGGGCCTGTGGCGGCGAAGGGTGTGTGGGTCATACACTTACTTAGCTTGTATGTCCAAGGTCTACTGGCCTCCTCCCTTACTACTGGCCACACCAGACTTGGCCCTGTTGCCGACTTTTCTGGAGGCAATAGCTGGAAGTATATTTTAAATTAATTTTACTGCACTTTTTGTAATATTTTTGTTTTAAATAGATTTATATGCATCTTGGGGGCTATTTCTACAAATTTATGAAGATAATTTTTACTCTCTCGATAAGGTTAAATTTACACCTGCTATTTCCATATTAATTCACATTGCTAAGTGGATCTAATTTTCTTCCGTTCCTCTATCTGGTGAGCATGGCCTTTCCTAATGCAATTTCCCCCTCACTAAATCACTGTGATCGGGAGTCATGATCGAGCTAAATTAACTTAAATTAATTTACTTAATAAGAGCCCCAGATCATCGTGAATGAGGTTCAGATTTATTGATTCTCAGCTAGTGAGAACCTCCCCCTCCTGCAGCCAGTATTAGTCCTGCATCCCTCCTCGTGGGGCATGGATAGGGGCACAAGGTAATGCTCCTCGGGGACCCAGCCACCTGCTCCCTCCAACCTCGGAGAGCTAAGCAGGCTCCAGGTTTCAGCAGGGCTGCCTAGGAGGGCCCTAAAGGAGTCCTTATGGAGAAACTTGTGCCCAGGCTCCAGTGGGCTGAGAGAGTCCTGGAAAAGTGAACTGTTGGTTGTAGGTCTGTGGGTGCACAGTCAGTGGGCATGCCACACAGTCTCTGTGGAGACTAGGAGGTAAAGAGCAGCCAAGTCACCTGGGCTCCTCTCTCTAAACTTCCTGTCCTGTGAAGGTGGTACCTGGTGTGGTTCAACTGTATGGGTGGGCAGGAGGTGGGGTGGATATTCCCTTTTGATGGCTCAGGACCCACAGCCATAGGTGTCTGAAATGAATTGATATGCTAGCCAGTAGTGGGCTCCAGGCCTCAGTGTTCTCCCTGTACTCAGAGGTATAGTTCAGCTTACCAAGCTGGACACAGTTGCTGAGGGTATGTAGAGGGCCTTCCACTCTTTCCTGACCACTCACCCTGGTCACTTCTAAGCCCTTGTCAGGTATTTGGAACTCTTATGGGTCATGACTTCTGGGCCTAGGGAAGGAACTAAGCTTAGGTATACAGCTCTCCTGAGACCCTGGAAAGAGCGACTGCCGGCAGATTGGGCCTCCCTTACCCAAGGTCACCCGTGCCCTGCTGTGGCTGCCTGCTCAGCAGAAGGGCTGCCAGCTAGTTGTTCGACCTGCTATCGCCCGCTGCATACACTTGGGCTTGGCTTATTGAAGCAGAAGAAAGAGCTTGTCTCTAAGGGCAGCGGTGAAGCGGCGGTGGTACCTGCTTCTCTGCTGTCTGTGCCCTGTCAGAGCCGGGGCCACAGTGAGTATTTGGCAGGCTTGCTTCGGGCCAGCTGACTCTGAAGGTTGCTTTCTCAGGTCTCCTTGTGCCGTAGGAGGGAGTGGGATGACGTTGGATTCAGGCCACCGCAGACCAAAGACCGCTGCAGTGAAGAGAAAGCAGTGCTCTTTACTGGGACTCACCTTAGGCCCATGGCTGCCTCCACCTGGGGAGGGAGGACATCCCTGGAGGGTCTGGTGGGTAGCCCTAGCAATCTTGGAAGTTTTGATGGACAGCGTTGGAGAGTGGTGAACACATGTGGTGGGGTGACTCAGCATGGATAGGAGATGGCCTCTTCTCAGTCTTTGCAGATACTGTGCTTAGAGATTGGACCACTCTGGAGAGGATGGCTTGCTACATGACCTTGGGTGGGTAAGCCACTTCTGGCTTGAAGCCTTAGTTTCCTAATCTGCCCTTGCATTGGCATTATTCATTCTGAAGTATCAGAAGGGAATAGTAGGTCGTGAGTATGGAAGACATGGACAGTGAGTGGCAGAGAGGTTCCAGGGTTTAGGTGGGTCCTCAAAGGCCCGGAGACCAGCCTGTTTGCCTCATCCTAAGCAGAGCTTGTCAGTGACTGGGCAACATCATAACTTGGGTGAGGCCTCCTTGCTACGTCCTGGGGCCTTGTGCCTGTGTTCTTCCCTCTGCTCTCCTGGGGAGGCAGAAAGTCTCTGCACCTTGGGCAGTTAGCACGGCTACTGTTCTGGGGAAAAGGCAGGGTGACCATCTTTTTCCCTTCTGGGAAGTTCTGTCCATCCCTTCCTTGGAGCCTCAGGTGGCAGTGTAGGGGAACTGCCACCATCTATTGTCTGAACACATTGTACTAGGAGGTGACCTTACTTTAAGGTCATGAGAAACTGATGGTAATATGCTGACAGAATACTCCCAGGGGGGGAAGTGGGTCCTCTTTCTACTGTTGACACTCTCTGGGCTGGACATGGAAGTCAGCTAGTGACCTCAGATTTTTTTGGTTGTCTCTGTCTAGGCAGAAGACTGGGAGGCTGCTGAGGTACCCTTAGGACTTGGAGGTAGTCCCATTCTGGGTCTCTGAGGATGGGCATGCCCATTGAGGCTGTGGTTGACAAGCTCATCTGTTGCCCTGGCCAGGTGGATGCATAGAGGCCTGTGACAAGGTGAAAGGACCACAGTCCGTTCTGGTACAGGACTCTGACTTTGAGGGTAGTATCTGTGGTACCCATCTCTGTCTTCTTGGGTGCTGGGTACTGCTCAGCTCTGCGGCTTCTGTGTTGAAAGTGGTACTTAGCTCATGCACAGAGGGGTCAGCAGGATGGAACCATTGTTTAGTTCGCTCAGTCCAGGGCCTGGGAGCCCCACTGCACCTCACTTGGCCTCACCTCCGCCTCCCAGAGCAAATCCTTGAGCATTGCACACCACTCTTGTCTTGGCACAGGGCTTGTCCCCAGGGGTTTCAGGCCCAGAACCAGCCCAAATGGCCCTAAGGATGCTGTGCAGGCCCGGGGTCTGAGATACAGGGGCAGAAATTGAGTGGGGCTTCAGAGAGGAGCCATCCTACAACAGAAGAGCACATCAGCATGGCGGGCGGGCGGGCGGGGTTTTTTCCCTAAGATTTGTGGATTTGCTGTGTCCTTGTGGCTCTCAGCAAGTTCATTAATCTGAACTGCAGCTGAAATGTGACTTATATCCCTAAACTGCCTGTCACTTTTTTTCTTTCTCCAAATTCATTTGACATGAAAGTGCGAAATAAACAGAAGCCACTGTGCTTAAGCAGATGAATCGAGAGGCTTTTCCAGCCCAACTACAAATGGTCCTGTCACAGAGCTGCTGCTTGCTGGGGTGCCTTATTTTATTTTATTTTGTGCCCGTGCGGTAAATCTTAAGTAATCTCTGTGCAGTTTGACGAGGTTTAGGCCAAGATTCTGAAAGGCTCTGAAACGCTTCTCCCAAAGTGACGTCTCATTAAAGAGGATTCAGCCAAGGATGGGAGGAGGCTCTTCTTCACGGCCGCTTCCTGTGCTCTGTCTCTGTGTGTTTCCTTAATGAGCAGGTGCACCTACTAGCCTGGCTGTCGGCAGCCGCCCTGCTCTGCCTCCTGCCTGCTCTCTGTGCAGGGGACTGTCTTGTGACTGCCAGGGCTGCCACAACAAAGTGTCACCATGTGTATAGCTCAGAAGTGGGAATTTACCTCTCACTTCTGGAGGCCAAAGTCTGAGATCAGGGTGAAGACAGATTGTGGGGGCTGGGAAGGACTTGCTTTTGGTTTACTGGGGGACATCTTCATATAAGGGAGAAAAAGAGAGCTCATGGACATTTGGTCTTCTTACTTAAGGACACTCATCCCATCCTGAGGACCCGATCCTCGGGCCCTAATCTGATTCTTAATAGCCTCCCAAAGGCCCTGCCTCCTAATGACATTTCTTAGATCTAGGGCTGCAACATTCCATCCGTGACGGGATGTACGGTTCACTGTCAGCAAGAGCTGGAGTTGCCACAGCTTCCAGACATTCTAAGAGAGTGTAGTAGTAAGAGGTCCTTAGGGTGATTCCTTATGAGGCCAGTGGTCCTTCTCCCCAGGATTACTTCCACCTTGGTCTCTTCCCTGGTCTTATACAGCCCTCTGGCAGTTTACCAAGGCCCTAGCTCAGCTCAGTATGGAGTTCTAGTCACACTGATGGCCTTAGATGCCAAGGGGGTGAAAGTGTATTAGGTTAGGGCCTGTTGGAACCTAGGTCCTAGTAGGGATGGCAGTTGGGAAGTACATGGACAGATGAGTAGCCACTGGTAGTACACGCCGAGGTGCTGAAATCTGTCCACAATGGCACATTGGGGTTTGGTCTGAGGGAAGACCCATTTGGAAGCAAGGCTTTTAGGGGTTAGGGCAAGGCAGCACAGGCCATAGCAGGAGGGCCTGCTTTTCTGTGGCCTGGAGAAGAGTTTAGAATATCTGCTGAGAGGAAAGGAGCTGGCCCCCGAGGCAGGGTCCTTTGGTCTGCTCCTGGGCCAGTCCAGTGGGGGGTATCACGAGGTATAGGATGGGCATTATTCCCTCCAGGTACTTGCTAATGAGGCAGCACCGTTGTAAGCCCTCCTTGGGGGTTGCCCCCTCCAGCTCAGCAGGTGAAAGGTGTCTCTAGTTCTGGCTGTGTGGATAAAAAGGTAGGCTTACTCAAGATAGTCCACCTCCCTCAAGGGCAGAACTGAGCCTCTTTGACTGTTACCTCAGCCCAGGCCATGCTTTGGCCTTAGGGCCTGCTACCACAGTGCCACTGACCGTCAGACTGCCTTGTCCCCCTGTCTCAGGACAACCAATTCTTCTGCTGGCAGGCTTCCTTCCATAAGACCAGGAACTTGCTCTGCTGGGTCCCTCAGCATTTGCAGCTTTGGCCTTGACTGTGAGGACCTCCCTCATCCAGGTGGCTTGCATGTTTTCAGTAGGATGAGTGGCGTACATCTGAGCCATAGCTCTGAGCCTCCCTCTGTGCCTGATGCTCTTGCAGGAGTGCTGTATTGTGGAGGTCAATAGGGGTGGTAAGGAAAGAAGACGGGATCCCTGGGGTGGTGCTGCATATAGTGGGTACAGTGGTTAGAAGTATTGCTGTCCATCTGGGAACCACCACAGCCGCCTCTGATTCCCTTTCCTCACCTCAGTGTCAGTATTGGGAATGTGAGTCAAGACCAGCCTCCTTACATACACACACAGGGTTGCATGTATGCAAAGGCTGTTACCCCAGGTCAGGAGGTCTAAGAATAGGGGTTTCCTGATTCACGCAAGGCCAGGACAAGAGGAAAGGAGTGTCCAATACTGTGGTTCTGGGGAACGGGGTCTCTGGCGGGTAGCATAGAATGGTGGTCATGTGGGTTAGGGTTATTCACCTGATTGGCACCCATATTTTACTTGTTGACTGTGTGGATGTTGTGACTCAGGTCACAGTCTAGCTTCCTGACCTTTCTTCCAAGCTCCATCAAGTGGGTGTCGTCGGCAGGCCACAGTGGGTGAGGCCTTCCTTCCTGCTTAGGGACTAGATCTGAAGTGCCTGCCAAGCTGAGTACAGCCCATGTGGTTTCTGTCTCGCTCTGGTATCATCACTTGTGTGTTCCCTCACTCAGTAATCATTGAAGACCCCTGCCTGCCTGGGAGCTACAGCCCAGCAGAGGCCAGCCGGAACATGTCACTGTCCCTAGGCTGAGAAGACAGCAGACCTAGGTATAGCTCTCAGGACTTCTCTGAAGCTGGGGAGCCTGTTGGTGAGTGGAAGGTCATAGGCATAGCAGTGGCCGGCCTCTTTGTAGGGGAAACGGTACGGCCTAGATTGGTCGATCCTAGGGAACCCCATAGGAGGCCAAGGAAGTAACAGTGCGGGTGCTCAGCTGGGTCTGGAGCAGAGGAGTCTGGCCTTAGAGGATGAATATGGGGCCCTGGAGTGGCCAAGCAGGCCTGGACAAAGCAAGCCAGCCCCCTGTCCCAGCTCTTGCTGTAGAGTGGCAGTGGTGGATATAGTGTCTGTGAATGGGGTTATGCAGCTTCTGTCCCATGCATGGCCCACTGGGGCCTGCTGAGGTGGCCTGTAGATGGCTGCCAGCAGGTCCAAAAGCCGTAGCTGCTGGGCCTGGGCTAGAGGTGGCACTGGTCTAGGGCTGGAGCTTTTCTGAATCTGGTCCTTGGCTCTGGGTCACAGGCTGCCTCCTTGTTCCAACTGTGTCAGTAGTGCCTAGCAAAGGAGGGAGGGAGGAGTTGCTTTTGGTTCATGGCTCACATGTTCCCTTTCCCAACTAGTTTCTTACTTTTTTTTATTTATTTTTCTTTTCTTTGCTTTTTTTTCATATTTTTTTATTTATTTTACAATACTATTCAGTTCTACATAATAGCCACAGATTCCCTTGTTCTCTCCCTTCCTGCCCCCCTCCCCTTCCCCCCAGCCTACCCCCCATTCCCACCTCCTCCAGATAGTTTCTTACTTTTATTTTCTTTGAATAACCTTTTTATTTTGATATATTTTGTACTTAGAGAAAAGGTGCAGAAACAATATAGAACTGATATATTCTTTACCTAAGCCTACCAGTTATTTTCATTTTGCCCATACACTGCATTGCCTTTTGTGCCTTTGAACTGGTTCTTGAGGACGTCTTTGTGGTCCTACACAAGTCTCTAGGCAGGACGGACATCCGAGGTCCAACTTGATCTCTGTGGTTATGTGCTTGGTGAGTAAAGGCCCCAGGTGTTGTGTGGAATGTCCCTTCACTGGGCTTTTTAGATGTCTTTTTGGAATTAGGTGTAGATTTGCTGTTGGGCAGGAAATGTTGTAGAGGTTCTGATGTGTTCTTGGCTTGCTCAGTGAGCTTGCTCAGTGGTCCAGGAGCTTCTGGCCAGCCCGTGTGGCACAGGTTACTCTGATCCATCGATGGAGATAGTGAGAACATGGCAGACTCGCGTTGGTTCCCTGTTGAGTTGTTAGCCAATCATCTAGACCTGTGAGGGATTTTCCAGGCCCTCCTTCCTTCTGGTGGGTTGATGGAACTCTGCCTGTGGGTAGTGACCCCTTGATTGTGTGTGATGGTGTGGTCCTGAGCTTACACTGGAAAGTAGGCTGTCATCTGTTCTTATCATTATTTATTTTGGTCTTCAGTCAGTCCTATCCTTCAGGCTAGGTTGGGTTCTTTCAACAAGGCCTCATTGTTCCCTGGACACTTACTTTTTGTGGGACATGGTGCTCCAGGTTCACCCTGGACTTTCCCTTCCGTGGTCGTGGAATCAGTCACTTCTTTATAAAAGCCCTGCTCCTTATGGTGTGTCTTTGCAGTGTGTAGAAAGCCTCCTGTGGTCAAGCATTAGTAGTGCTGACATTTAGTCCTGGGCGAACACACCCTCCCATGTTGCTTTTGAATTTCCTCTGTATCTGCTTGTGCTTGGATGTGTGTTTGTGCACACACCACCACTGGCACTGCCACTGGCACCACCACCACCAGTCTGTGGCTCTCTCCAACCCAGAGAGTCCTCATTCCATCAGTGTCAGTCTGTGTGTTCATTGTTCAAGCCTGGAACGCAAGTTTCATTCTCTCCAACTAAGCACAAAGAACAGGGAGCCTGCTAGGTAGAGTAACACACTGTTCTTGACACGTGGTGAAGTGTAGAAGTCTAAGGGTGGGAGTCTGAGTCTTGGTGAATGCTATATGGGCAGCGCTTGCCTGTACAGGGACACATTCCTCTGCCCTGCCTGGGTCCTGCCTCAGCCCCAGTGCAGTTCCCAGCCAACTTTCTCTCCTCCCTTAGGCTCACTTGTTTGTTCCGGAATGACACCTACGTTACTGTCCCTCACTTTATGTTCTCTCTCTCTCTCTCTCTCTCTCTCTCTCTCTCTCTCTCTCTCTCTCTCTCTCTCTCTCTCTCTCTCCTCTCTCCCTCTCTCCCTCTCTCCCTCTCTCCCTCCCTCCTTCCCTACCTCCCCCCTCCCCCTCTCTCCCACTCTCCCCTCTTCTCAAGACAGGTTTTCTCTGTGTAGCCTTGGCTGTTCTAGAACTCACTCTGTAGACCAGGCTGACTTTGAACTCACAGAGATCCACCTGCCTCTGCCTCCTGAGTGCTGGGATTAAAGGCGTGCACCACCACCGCCCCAGCCCTGTTTTTGTTTGTTTGGTTGGTTTTTGGTTTTTTTTGAAGACAGAGTTTCTCTATGTAGTTTTGGTTCCTGTTCTGGATCTCACACTGTAGACCAGGCTGGCCTCGAACTTACAGAGATCTGCCTGGCTCTGCCTCCCGAATGCTGGAATTAAAGGTGTGCGCCACCACTGCCTGGCTCAGCCCCTGTTTTATACTTCTCCTTGTGGCTTCTTGTTCCATATTGATGCAAATTCTCCTTGGGTGAACGTTTGAGCTGACTCTCACTTGAGAGATGAGAGTAAAGGCTGTCCAGCACCTGTGCACACCTGAGCTTCCCCTTTTCTCTAGCGGGGATCACTGGAATGTGGAGAAGACACATATTCAGGTTGTATGAAATTGCCTAGTCTTCCTTACTAAGGGTAGGATTCTTTCTGTTCCCCTTATACCAGATGTTATTGAGTTGTTGTTTTTGCTTTATTTTAATTTCTACTGTCAGGGTGTAGCAGAGTCTCACTGCATCCCCTGGTGACCATGATGTTGAGCACTTACTCACAGCTTGGTCAAGGCCCTTTGTTCTCTTCCTTTGTGGAAGATCCAGTCAAGTGTTGTATTCTACGTGGTGGTTTGTCTTTTCATTCTTGGGCCGAGGGGGTGCCTCTGGTTTTTTACAGTACCATGTCTTCTTTCCCTGCCCTTTCCTTCATGAATCAGCCTCATGGATTGCCTAGGGCCCAGGAAACCAGAAGGTGGTGGGCCTCATTCTGGTGCTTGCCCTCCTCTGTGTGTCCCACCTGCCCCCTCTGTCACCTGTCCCATGCCACACACTATAGTGACCTGCACACACTTACCTCTCAGGCAGGCTGTCTGCCAACACCATTGTGCTCCAAGCCCTGGTCCCATGCTTCTATCTCGGGGAACGTTTACTGGATCCCATTCCCTGCCAGCTCACTCCTGCCCCTCCCTAGCCGGTCAAGAGATGCAGGCCTGAGTGTGTCTGTTTGGGCCCTGTGTGTACCCGCTGTCAGGCTGCTCACTCATCTTCCGTCTGATATTCTGAAATTGGAGAAGTTGGTAAAGAAACCAAAGTAGGATATTGCCTGTGGGGAACAGGGATTGCATTCAAGGTAGCTGGCTCTCTGTCCTCTGCAGAAGAAGCTAAGCAAGGAGCAGGTGTCATCAGCCTGTAGCAGGAGATCTTGGGGGTCCCTCTGGCCCCGGGGAGGGCCCTTGAGGGTGAGTCCTGGAGCTTTCATTCCCTTCCTGCTTTGGCCCCCACAAGCTTACCCACGTGGTGTTGAAGGAGGCCTCTTCCGGCAGGTTTTTTAGAATTTTATTTTATGAGAACAGGCGGTTACAGCTCCCCAAGTGCTGTAAAAGTTAATGTGATGGCCTCCCTGCGCCTGTGCTCATTTTTATAATTTTTTATTTTATGAAACAGGACAGGGAGCTTAGTGACTTATTACTATTCATTTCGTTTCAATGCAGTAAATATTGATTCAGTTGGGGGTTTTCAATTTAAACCACTCGGCGATTATATAAAATATTACTGGCTTCTGAAATTATGCTTACCGATCCCTTCGGCTGCTCATTAAGGAAGGAGTGCAATTTTTAGATCCCTTTGCCTTCATCATTCTAATAAATGGGCTGAGATACGTTTTTGCATGGAAGGTGCCACAGAAGTTGCTAGCAGGGGCTTGACAGCATGGATGCAACTCTTAATTTGGAAGTCATTTCAAAGAGTGCCTTGGTTATTTATTTCTGTTTGAGGCAGGCAGGCCTTTGAGCTTGGGTCTTCGGTGGTGCTGGGCTGCAAGGCTGAGTGGCATCCTCCTGAGCCGGACACCTGCTGCTTCCACTAAGGCTGAGGCCCATGCCATTTCAAAGCCTTTCAGGGAGGGATGGGCAGGAAAGCCATCTTGTAAGGGTAGCAGCTAGCCCCTGACCAACACTGAGGCTGGGGTATACCTGAGGGATACAGGATTCTCAGGAAGAGAGGGTACTTTCTCCGAGATCTTTTTGTTTATTATTACTTTATTTAATTTATGTGTAAGGTGCTTTGCTGCATGTATATCTGTGTATCAATTGCATGTCTGATGTCGGCAGAGACCAGAAGAGGGCATCAGATCCCCTGGAATGGAGTTATAGGCCATTGTGAGCCACTTTGTAGGTGTTGGGAATTGAACTCCAGTCCTCTACAAGAGCAATAAGGTCTCTTAACTCCTGAGCCATCTCTCCAACCCAGAGATCTTTGAACCCAGCCCTTGCTAACTGGTGGGACAGAGTCAAGACCGAGACTTGAGTCCCCGAGGCAGAAGCTCTTGGGTGCCAGGGCCCAGCTGGTGTTGATGGCTGAGTTGGTTCCTACTGTCTGACAGGCAGGACGTGAATGTCACGCTTTGCCAACAGGTACCTTTCTTAGACTCTGCCCTCAGAGCAGGAAGCCAGCTGGAGCTTCTGCACCCGGCTCTGTTCCTTTGCTTGGTCACTCCACATCTAAGTTGATAGCTTTTGGGTGAGTTTCAGAATGCCCTGTGACCAGGACAAGTATGTTCTGGACTGCGAGTTCCCTCCGAGACTTCAGTGCCCCTGTGTTCCCAGGTAGGAGGAGAGCCTGAATTATCCCTCATCTGCCTCTCAAACTCTGGGAGAGTGGGACAAGGCTGTAGTCTACAGGATCCTCTTCCCACAGAGCCACACACCCCTCTGACAGCCTCTTCCAACATTGCTACTGCTGTTTTACCAGGATTTCATGGCTGCTGGCACGAAGCTAAGAAGCGATGGCTGGAGCGTTTGTGATAAGACCGTCTGAGGGAGACAGGGAAAGGGTACAGGACCAAGAGGCGTCTGGACACATAGGCCTAGGGTCTTGGACTTGGAATGGCCCCATGTTGAGGCCCTGTGGGGCCAAAGGAAGGCAGGGCAGGCAGCATGATCTGTTCCCCTGCCTTCCTGGAGTATCCATTTGTCCCTCTAGTCTTTGTCCTCGAGGGCAGCACTGAAGGTAGACAGACCACAACATGAGGGCGTCAGGAGGCGCTCGGACAAGGAGCCATCCCAAAACAGTACCTACACATCCTCCCTGCCCAGGGCTCTGCACTGCCGCCCTCAGGGGTCGTCTCCTGCTGGCCCTTGTGATGTCTGTCTCCTGAAGCGGTCTCAGTCTGCTGTGCTGTGATGGACTGCCTGCCTGTGAGTTCCGTGAGCTCTTCTCTTCCTTCTTGCTCTTGTCCCTCTGTGATGTGTGCTCGCTGCCTTCACTCTTGCCTCCTTGTTTGTGTGGAACTGTGCCTGACCCTGAGGCTCCATGCATAACTGGGAGACGCTCTCCAGAAGATGCTGCCAGGCACAAGGATGCTGAGGCCTGCCCAGCAGAGGAGTAATTGCTGTGTGTGGATTTTGTAGTCCCAGATGCTGCTGCCTTGAGTACAGGCCTGAGGGATAGCTCAGGTGGGCACACCCTGACCCTCCTCCAATCTGCCCTGGACTCAAGCTTCTGGAGAAACCTTACAGCTCAATGCTTTTCCCTCCAATGGACTAGTCTACCACAGCTCTATTGCACACGGACAGCCTTCTTGGGCTAGGCTGTTGGCAGAAGGCTGGGGCTTGGGGGTAATGGGCTCTTCTTTGTCCCTACTGAGGAATTTGTGGACTCCAGATCAAGGCTGGCTTCCAAGGCACTGGGTGTTGCTCCTGTTTTTGAGTCCCATGTTGCAGAATCTGATTGGAGGGTATAAAGGTGACTGACCTCTTTCCCCTTCTTGTTGGCTTGTGTGACTGACGTTCTGTCTAGTGTGATAGGCCTGTAGTGAAGAAGGTCACAGTCAGACAGGTATGACCTTACCATTCTGGTTTGTAGATGGAGGGTTGTCTCTCTTCCTATTGTGGGTGAATCCCGAGGGACAGGGCCCAGGAGGGCCTCAAGGAGACTCTGCCCCAACATAACCACAGACCACACCATGAAGTGTTTAATGACAGAGCTGGAAGGCACATCCTTTCCGTTTGTGTGAGGATGGTGGTAAGAAGGAACATTCAGAAAGCCTGTAAGCTTTTCCTTCAGCTTAGAGAGCATTTGTGCTGTCCCATGTGCAGTGGCAGTTGGTGCCTGAGCCCCATGGGTGAGGGGCAGGCATGGGCAGTCCTGGCCATGCACAGCAGAGAGAAGTGGAGATGGTACTGTGACAGGAGAAACAAAGTATCTCTGTCACTCGTGCTACCTGGTGCCTTACATCCTGAAATGCTGTTTTAAATACCTCTTTTAGCCTGGTTTTAGAGGTGGTAGTCAAGTGTCGTTCAAATAATCAATACCATGTCTAACTTCCTATATATCAATCCTCTAGCTGATCTTACCTCAAAAATGCTTCAGCTCTCAGGGCTGGGCCTGGTGTTGGGATGGTGTGTAGTGATGGCCTTGCCTTAGAACCTCCCATGGTAGCTGCTATCTGAAGGGATCATGCTATTTCTTGGGCTCCCTGCCAAGTGCTCACTTAGGATCCAAGTGGGCTCGCCCCAGGACCCCACTGTGTCATGTTGGGGAGGAGGGTGGCCAGGGCTGGCATCTCTGTCACAGTACTTTCAGGAGGAAATGACACTTTCATGGGTGTCAGAGTGTCCCCAGGGGGCATGGGCTCTCAGGTCAGGGTGAGGCCCCTCTTTTGTCCCATCTCTTTCACCTGCCTCCCAGCCTCTCATCTCCATTTGCCCCCTTATAATGCCTGGGTCTTTTGGTTTCTGCCCTCCACCCCCCCTTCTCTACCTGGCATTTGCTGTGGCTGTTCAAAGTCTCAGTGTTTCACACGCTGCCTGGGCAGCTGAGGCTCGTGGAGGCCTGCAGTGTGCTTTGCTGGTGACAGTTGACCTGGTGTATAGATTGGAGTTGAAGTTTTCGAGACCTCCTTTTCTCAGGAGCAGGCTCAGGTACCCTGGTCAGTCTACAGGTGGGTGGGCAGGTTGGGACCCCAGCTCCCGCTGAGCCACTGCCAACACCACGCCAGGCTCTTGAGGGCTTTCCTCAAGTCAGCAGGGTGCCTGCGGCTGCCGCCCCTCCCCAGAGCTGTAGTCCCCTGTGTAATTTGCAGTGGGATGTCTGTTAAGATTTCGCCCACTTCCCAAGTCAGCACTTAATTGGCAAGGTGCTTGATTTAACAGCGTGGGAGCCTCCACCGGAAAAATGGCTTGAATAAATCTCTGCCTGACGCCAGAAAATAGATATAATCTCAGCATTAACTACATTAATAGTAGCAGGAGCTGAATTAAGAAAGCCATAAAGCATAGGTGGGAAGCGTAAATTATGGTCCCTCCTCCCCTGAGTGTTTGGGTCAGGGAGGTCGGGCCTGGGCGGGGTAAGGGCTTAACCACCGAACCTGAGCAGGAGCCTGAGCAGGAGCCTGAGCCGAAGATGGAGGGACAGCTCTGACATGTCCTGACCTAGTCTCCAGGGTCTCAGCTGTAGGGAGGTTATCCTAGCCCTCCCTTCCCCCTGGCTCTTGTTTGTCCCAGGTCTAGGGAATCCTGGCAGAGTGGGCCAGCAGTGCCATGAGGAGCTGGAAGAGCCCTGGGTGTCATTAGGAGTGACAGCGCAGGATTGAGTCTGCAGAGCACCTGACTCCAGACCCCGTGCTGCCCCCTCCTCAAAGGAGGCACCACCCCGTTGCTGGTTGGACAGCTGGCCTGAGGGTCACCATCCTTCCTTGTTGTTCCTGTGGTCTTCCCAGGGGCCCTCAGATGACGACAGGGCTCTGCTAGGACATCTGCCACTGGCTGGGCTCTTGTATGGGTCTGGTGCGGGGCTGTCCTTAGTTTTGAGAGACCCGGGTGGACGTGTCCTGCAGACGAAGTTGTGTGCTGCTGCTCTGCCCTGTCTTTGGTGGCCACTGCCATTAGAAATGTGGACTCGTGAGTTTTGGTTTAGTGCTTTAACTCACCATTGTTTATTAGTCACTTGCCTGTGGCTCGCCTGTTTCTCGTGATTCATAGGACCCTTTGAGTGTTCAGTGTCACCTTTGTCATTTACCCAGCTTCCGTTTGCTTTTCTGTCGAAGGTCCTTTGCCAGAAGGTCCTATTTTTCTATGCTGTGAAGTTTCTCTCCCTCTTAAGACTCCGTGCATCCGTTTCTGTAGGCGAGCCTTCCCTGAGACCCCTGCCTCTTACCTACAACAGTCTGATCTCCAAGGCTCTGTCCTGAGGTTTTCCTGTAATAGAAACGTACAGCAGGCTCTAGAGAGTTCCTTCTCTTTGCCTCTTGCTGTGGATTGGATTGTGTCCCGTTGGAATTCGTAAGGAAAAGCTCTGACGCTCATGTAACCTTATTGGAGAAGAGGTCTCTGGGAGTGAGTGAAGTAACTGGGGTCATACATGTTCAGCTCTAATCCAGTCTGACTGGCGCCGTATAAGAAAAGGGAGACACAGGTGCATGCCTGGAGAAGAGCTGGGTGAGAACAGCGGGAAGGCGCCATCCAAGCCACGGAGGGAAGCCTCCCCCGGGACCAGTCAGTGGCACCTGGGTCTGGAACTCAGCCTCATGAGGAAACGTGTTTCTGTTGTTGAAGCACCATGCTTTCTGTGGGCAGCCTGAGTCGGGCGCCTTACCGCAGGGCCTCAGGCTGCACAGGGTGCTGTGGGTCGCGGTAGCTTTCTCTCATGACTTGTCATTCTGCTGTTAACGAGTGTCTTGGTTACTTTTTGCCTTGGCATCTGCCCACGAAGCTGCTCTCAGCCTTGTCGGACATGTCTTGAGGTGACAGAACTTGGATGTTTGTGGAGTTCAGCCTGGGATGGATGAGAGGATTGGTAAATAAGACAGCTGGGTTCCCACGCTGTTGGCCCAGCTGCAGGCAGTTACAGCGTCAATGTTGCAGTCCCTGTCTCTTACTGGAAAGTTAAGTGGGGTCCTCCATGTTCAGCTTCTGTCCACAGGAGCCATGATGCTGGTGTATGGTAGCATCTCACTGAGGGTGTGTGTGTGTGTGTACAAATGGGGGTCAGATGACAATTTGTGGTGGTGTGTGTTCTCCTTCTTCTGAGTTCAGTCCCAGGGATTGAACTCAGGTTGTTAGGATTGGCAGCTTGGCCTTAACTTGCTAAGCCATCTTGCCAGCCCTTTCACTTTATCCTGACAAGTTAATGTTGCTGAGTGTCTTCCATACTTAGCATTCTGTGGTTGTACTTTTTCATCGAGTTCTTCTTCAAGTCTTTTGCCTGTGTTTGCCTTTTTATTGATTTGCTGAAGTGCTGTGTACATTATGGATATATTCTTCCCCTGGATATCTTCTTGCATTCTAGGGCTTGCTTTTTGTATTGCTGCTGCTGCTGCTGCTGAAGCCAGGTTCTTGTACGTGCTAGACAAGTTCTCTACTACTGAGCTACACCAGCAGTCTAAGGGCATGCTTTTTAATGCTCTGATTTATCATTCTTTTGTTTTGCTTTTTCACAGAGATCCGCCTGCCTCTGCCTTCCCAGTGCTGGGATTAAAGGCGTGGGCCACCACTGCCCGGCTATCATTCTTTTCTTTTATGAATAGTGTTCTTTAAGAAAAATTTGCCTACCCAAGGTCCTATTTTCTCCCAGCAACTTGGAAGTCACCTCTGAGTCTATGATCCTTCTTGGGCTGAGTTACCTCTCAGAGGAGATAAGGAGCTCCCTTAACTCACCAAGCCCATGGGTATCAGCCCTCACTCAGACCCTGAAACACTAGGCTGTTCTGGCCGCTCCGCTTTTTACCAGTGGATGGGTAGACCGTTGGAATTGTTCCTTCACACTTGCTCTTCCAGGAGAACTTTAGGAGTGCTTTTGTAGCCTTCCCCAACAGCCATTCCAAAGCGACGAGATTGCACTTTCTTCTTACGCTTTGTTTCTTGCACACTCAGGAAGGCCCTGCCTTGCTGTGTGTGTTGCCCGTTCTCCGTGTTAAGGGAGTGCCACTGCCTCCACATGTGGGCCAGATACACCCGCTGTGGAGTCTTCTGAGTTCTTGCTACTTTTTCTTCCATATGTATTATTCCACCTGGTTTTTGCTAACATCTTGGAAGGATTTTGATTCTCATACACATTTACCTGTTCATCCCTCTAACTCTAGTGAGTTATTATTGTTGAGCCTTGTGGTCTTTCCCTGGTGTTGGTATAGAGGCCACTTCTTAGCAAGGCTTCCCTCATACAGGGAGCCAGCTGAATTCCCTACACAGTCTTGGAGGGCTTTTCCCATGGCTTGGTGGAGGAGTGTCGTTCTGGGTCTACTTAGCAAGTGTGACCTATGGATACCTGAGGTCCTAACTATGCCCCTCAGCAGCCGACACATTGGTATTGAGTGGGTCCTTGGCTGACAATATGGGAAAACTGGTGCCCAGTTGCAGAGACTGAGGGCACTGCCTGTGGTACATTCCAGCCGTTACCACCAAGGATAATTGTGCTGGCCACTGGGCCCCAGCCTCTTTACCTATGTTGCTGAACTCTGCACTCTGAGTAGGGCCATTAAGGCCCAGCAATACCTGTTTTTTGCAGCTAACATACAAAACACCAATAGCTTCAGCTGAAATGGATTTTTAAAAGTGTCATTTTATGGAGAATTTTACTTTCCATCTTGTTGTTTATTAGGCTCTTAAAGGGAAAGCTTGTAATGTATCCATTGATCGAAATACCAATTGAATAGACGTGAGCACATAAAGTACATAAAATCGCCCAGCCCCTCGGAATAGGGCAGCGGCATTTGTAACGGAGGCAGTGCAATTAGCTTTACCCACCGCCGCTGGGCTGGGCTGGCAAAGGGTGCCCCGAATCACTGTTGCTCATTAACATGAGAGAAAGGGTGGAGCAGGATCCCCCGAGCAGTGATACCCTGAAGAGTCCTTGGGCGACATAGCAGAGCTCTTCCTGGGAGCCCTGACCGTGGGTCAGCCTCAGGCCCTAATTAGCCAACTTTGTCCCACCTCCTTCACCAACAGCCACCCACTTGCACCCCCTGCCTAACCACGGCCTTACCCGCCCCAAGCTGACCTCTTTCTTTCCTTTGGTGCAGTTTACACGGTCACCCTTCTCCGTGTGTGTCTTTACCTTCACTGTGGCCCTCCAGGGCAAGATTGCCCTTTTCCTTTGTGCCTGGTGCCCGGATCCCCCCAACCTCATGCCTCTGCTCTGCTTGTCCCTCATGGCCCTGGTAGTCTTCTCCCCAGGACTGTCTTCCTGGGAACCTGAGATGCTGGGTTGTCCAGGTCATTGAGATAAGGCCTTTGAGTGAGGCTTCTCTCTTCCAGAGCAGTTCGAGTGCTGCCCTGCCCAAGCTGTGCCGGTACCGAAACCATTGGGTAGGACTAGCACTGGGGAAAGGAGTGTGTTGTACTGCTTGGTACCCACACGCATGCCCGTGTACTTGCACACACACAGGCACACGTACTAGCTCACTCCCTGAGCTGAATGGCTGGGGGGGGGGGGGTGGTTGTGGTGGAAAGCCCTGCTAAGCAGTTTAGTGCCTGTCACGGCGGCTCCGCCTGACCTACTTGGGGATTCGCCGTGCAAGCTGCCTCTTCTGCTGACTGCGCACACTCTCGGTCGCTCAGCTCCAAGCTTCAAAAACCGTGCTCCATTTCCTGAAAAATGCTTCCCTGGTTGTTTTCTCTGCTCCCCAGCCAGCCTGCCCAACTCCCGTTCCATCACCTCCAGCTTGGGCAGCCTGGCCCCGCATGCTGCATTCTCGGGGTAGCAGCGTTGGGGCCACTACTCTGCCCTCGTGTCCCCTGACCCTCCTCTTCTTTCTGTACCATTGTTTCCGTGGTGCTCAGCCTTTGATGTACAGAAGGGTACTTTGTTGTCAGATCTCCTTGCCCTCGCCAGCAAGTCTTCCTGGTTCTGTCTCCCACTTTCCCTGCCTGAAACCGACCAGAGCTTTCGACACACCCTCGCCCCTGCCCTTCCCGAGAGGTCCTGGGAACCCACACCTCTGCTCCCATATCTGCCGTGTGCCCGTTAGTACAGGTTTCCTGAGCTGCCTGCATTCCACGCAGCATGGGCCTTGTCCTCTGGGAGTCCTGGGTGACAGATACATGGCTAGGTAAGATCCATGCCTAGGCTAGGAGCATCTCACCTTCACTGGATATTGAGGAAGGCTTCCCCAAGGACATAATGCCTGAGCTTGGACCCAGATCCAATCATGTCTTCAGGCAGAGGGACATCATGTGCAAGTTTGTTCCTTTCCCAGTTTCAGTGGGGAGGGACACAATACTTTGAAGGCTCTGCAGCTTTCTAGGGTAACTGGAATTCTAGACTAGAGAGAGGGAAGGTTTGAACATGGGGGCCATAACCAGAAAGGACGCAAGAGCTCAGCCCTGTGGACCTCTTGTGAAATACATGGGATGAGGAAATTGGGGGAACTTTATCAGCTGTGTCGTTTCAAACAAATGGACAGGAAAGATCCAAAGGTGAAGGGATCCTCAACCTGAACCAGTAGAAGCCAGGCTGAACTCCAGGATGTCAGCAGAGGACAAATGGATGAGGCCTGGGGTTGGCGGGAAGGTAGCAAGGCCTTAGTTTCTGAGAGGTCTGGGAGGCAGAAGGTCCTGGGAATGGAGGTAGACAGAGTAGAGGAAGAGGGTAGGTATGGGGCAGGAGGTAAGTATAGAAAGCAAGTATGAACAAGTGTTACTCGGACTTTGGCAATGAAGGGAGGGGGACAACGTGGACTTTTGTTTGTTTCTTGTTGGGAAGAGGTATGTTCATGTGAATGTTGTATGTACACATACGCACATATACATGGAAGCCAGAGGCCAACCTTAGGTGTCGTCATTCATTCCTCAGGAACCATCCTGCTTGCCTTTTTTAAATTTTTTATTTTTTTGGTTTTTCTAGACAGGGTTTCTCTGTGTAGCCCTGGCTGTCCTAGAACTCGCTTTGTAGACCAGGCTGGCCTCGAACTCACAGAGATCCGCCTGCCTCCGCCTCCTGAGTGCTGAGGTTAAAGGCGTGCGCCACCACTGCCCAGCCCACCTTGCTTTTTGAGACAAGAGCTCTCACTGGGCTGGAGCTCACCAAATCAGCTAAGCTGGGTGGCCAGTGAGCCCCGGGGATCTGCTTCTCTCAGTAGTACTGGGATTACAAGTATACACCTCTGCACTGGCTTTTGACATGTGTACTGTAGACTAAACTCTGCATGTCCAGTGCCTGCAGATGGAGGCATCTCCCCAGCCACCTGTCCGTTTGTAATAGGCAAGGCTGGAGTGCGATGGATAGCAACCAGGGCTGAGCTGGGAGGCACAGGAGGGTTCTGGGTAGGACTCACTGTCTTCACTTCAGTGTACCCATAAACTAGCTGTGCTGTCTGGTGTGCTGAAAGGAAATGAACTTCATGTCCCACCTCCTTGTCCCAGCTGCCCGGGTAACTCTTTTCCCTCATCAGCAGTCTCTGTAGAAACCCAGCTCTGATCTCAGTATCTGTTGTTCAAGATGCCATTGGACCTGGTATGTGTGGCTTCCAAGTTTAGAATTACTGGGCTGTGGCCTGGGCCTCTGCATGACTCCTGACTGCGCCCTGCCCAGACTCTTCCAGGGTCCCTGCTCCCTTTCCGCCTGTGCTGGGTCTGTACTGGTCACACTGGTCTCTAAGAGAAGGGTGAGTTGCATGTCAGGGTCCCATGCATGAGGACATTACAGAGCCCAGAGAATGGCACCCAGAATCTGGGTTGCAGAGGCCGGGCTGCCTGGAGGACTGTGCCCACAGAGGGGCAGGTGGGCAATTGTTAGGACTAGCTGTCTGCCAGATGCCTGTCCCCCAAGCCGGAGGCTGCGGCTGGTGACATAAGTGTTGGAACATTCTGTGTGTCCAGACCCTGTAAAGCTAGGGAAGGAGCAGGCTTAGCCATCCAAGTACCTTCAACCCCATCACTGCCTTTCTGCCATCCCAGACAGCTTCTGGCATGGAAGTTTCCAGTGCTCATAAGGAAGTAGACACACAGCATTTCTTTTTTTCTTTCTTAAAAAAAAAAGAAAAGAAAAAAAAAACTACTTTTGAGGTGTGTGTCTTTCTCCCCATTATCACTGCTTTTCATTTAAAATGTTATCTCCCCCTGCCCCATCCTTTGTACCCCCCCCCCCAAGGGGAAGAGGGGAGGCCCAGCCTCACCCTGGTGTAGTCAAGGTTATGGTGATAAATCCTGGGGCATTGTCACTTCTATTCGGAGTAAATTGGCTGGCCGCTTTCGGGCTGAAGGAAAGATAATTTGCTGTAGTATTTCAAATGGATTAGAAATGGATTTGAAGGGAAAGTTCATGCCTCCCATTACAAAGGCGAGAAAGAAGACTATCTTAAGGCACTGTTCCCTCCCTGGCCTTCATTATCCACGCTTAATACCTTTCCTATTTTCCAGCGTTAATGAAATTTCCTGGCGGCATGGGCCTGCCGGACGGATGGGAGAAGCCTTTAGATCTGCGGCTCCCGTTGCAGAAAAGGAATTACAGAGCCGTGCCGTGAGGGCAGGCGCTTGCAGGGTCCTTGGCCCTGCTATTATCTCATTAATTTTATCCCTCTTCTCTGTACAGTTCGTTTCCAAAGGCTGTCCTCTCCATTAGGGTAACAATTTACTGGAGTGCTGTGACACCCATGGCAGTAAAAAGCTACAAGGCCCCACCTGGCGCCCTCTGCTGCGGCTTCCAGAGCCAGTGAGCTGGCGGGGGTGGGCGGGGGTGGGTGAGGGAAAGGCCTTTGCCTTGACCTGGTTAAGCCCCGGGGTCCAGCTAGATCCCCTTGAGGTCTCATCTCTAGCAACACCCAAATGTAGATTTTTCCACACAAGGCTCCCAGGCTCTCGCTTGAGCCAAGCAGCAGGTAGCACCTGTCCCCATTCCCTGCAGGCCCTGGATCCACAGCCCTTTGCACACGCAGTCAGGACAAGAACAGGGGTGCTGTCCTGCATCTGCCCAAGTAGCTCCACAGATGGCCCACAGTTGTTACCACCATCTAATGAGCAGGTTTTGAAGGAAGACAGAGAAAGGGCAGATGGCTATTTCCTGATCACCCGTAAGAATTGAAACATGTCAAGCCAGGTATGGTGTAATCTCAGCACTCAAGAGGTCGAGGCAACAATGTCTCTTGTTTGAAGTCATCTTGGCCTGTATAGTGCGACCTTATCTCAAAAAAGCAAAGCAAAATAAAACAAAACAAACATGTGGAATAACTCATACTGTCTTGGGAAGAATTGTAACCACAGATGAGCCTTTCAGCTCTGGAGACCAGTCATGAAAAATTGGCTTGTTCATTTGAGGGTGAAGGCAGTGAGAACCAGGTCTGGGCTGAGGCATCCTAGTCTAGCCTGAACCCCATGCTTTCTCCTGGCTCCTGGTTTCTTGAGGTAGGCCCTTGACGGTCCCCAACTTGAGACTCCCTGATGTATAAGGGAGGGGCTGCAGGCCTCCTTCTTGGGCAAGTGCTTGAAGAAGAAAGGAAGTCCACAGTTCTGGCTGGGCCTGGATAGGTCTGTGGCTGCCTCACACGGTTTTAACCCGTGGCTCCTTTTCTGTGGCTACATCCAGGGAAGAGTAAATGGGAATCACATTCAAAGCTCACTGTGCATTACACAGCTCCTAAGATGCCTCTGGAGGGAAAGCATCAGGTGTGTTCTCACAGGGCTGGGCAGATTGTAGTTGAGATGAGTGTGCTTGTCTTCTGACCATCATATTTCTGGTGGCTGTGTGTTTGCTCACATTGTATAGCATAGCGTAGCTATACACGGTGTAGAGATGGAGTGCTTGGGAGAAATATTATGAAAAGAGAGCTTGCATGGATCCCAGTCAGGAGCTCATCAGGTCTTCTGGTAAAGACCAGAGCTGACTTCTGGCTTCAGTTGTAGGGTGGCCAGAAGCTGGGTAAGAGGTCACTGCTGCAGAATGGTACTCTCCAGTCCCCTCTTGCTCAGAATGCTACTCTAGCCCCGGGCTGGTGGTTGCAGGGATGTCTTCCCTAGGATAGTGAGGAACCAGCCAATCTCACATTGAACAAACTCCAGCAGCTACTGCTCTAGTACCAGTTTATTTTAACTGGGGATTTGGAATTAAGTTGAACATCCCGTGTGAAGTGGCCATAGCCCTGAGTAGAGGTCAGGACATACCATTGACCCTCTAACGGACAGGGTTGACAGTAGATCTCTCTTGGTTGGGCCTTTCCTCATACCCAGTGAAAGCCAAGGGCACAAAGTCTGATAGACTAGATCCTGGAGGTCACAGTCTCTGTCGTAGGATTCCCGTCTCTAACCCAGATAGTGCCCAGCAGAGGGCTGGCTAATGAAGTGTGTGATGGGTAGGGCAGTGAGTGGCCAGGCAGACCGATCCCTGCAGCCTGGCTTCTTGGCAGGACTCTTTCCCTCCAAGATTGGTGGTTGTGAACTTGAATTTTAATTAAGAGAAACTGGGTTAAGTGCCTTCTGTGGCCTCCCACCACTGTGTTTATACTTACACCGCAGCTTTGGTCCCCTGACGGCGGCTCGCTTTGCTCACATTATCTCACTAATGAGCCCTCCGAGGCCACTGGCTGGCAAGAGTTATCCCAACTTGCAAGTGGAGAGACCAAGGCTCAAAGGGGCTATGGTGCTGGGTGGTAGAATGGTAGCTGAGCCCAAGTGCATGGCTGCCTTCCCCTCGTGCTTTTCTTCTTGGGTGGCTCCCCCCTGGGTTACAGGCAGTGCTGCAGGTGTCTTGGCAAGGCAAGCAAGCAAGCAAACCTCCTCTGGCTGTTACTCTGCAGTTCCGCTCTCGGGATACCTCCTCGGCCCTAGTTGGCTGGAGAAGAGTCTGTTACAGCTGTGGGATCCTGAGAGACTTCAGACCTTGCTTCCCTCACGAGCTAAACCTGGATAGGCTACAGGGCCATGGGCGCCAGTGGGGTCTGGAAGAGAAGGGTCACAGCCCTGTACCAGGCTGGATATGTTGTGCACACCTTCCATTTTAGCTGTCCTCTGGGGAGTGAGGACTGCTGTTCTGAAGGCCTCTGTGTACTCTGTTGCTACATACCTGGTGCCCATTGCTCACTTTGCCACTAGAGGGCAGTGCATGCAGGCTGTGATCATGTGATAAGTAGTGTCTGATTTACATAAACATTACATACCACCAAAATGTGTCTTGAAGTTTGGCTGCATGCTGAGCCCTCTGGGCTCACCTGGCTGCTGGAGCACCAAGTTCCCTCCCTGAGGTCAGTCTGCTCACATCACAGCTAGGCAAGGGCAGTCACATCAAGGCCCTTTCTCAGCTTGTATGGTGCTTGAGCCTCCAGGGGTCCTGGGGTGTCTGGTAGACCTGAAAGCTTGAAAGAGTGGGGAGCAGTAAGGTGGTCTCTGAGGTCCAAGACTGACCTAGCTTGGGTCTGTACTCCAAGTCACCAACCCTACAGCTGCCCCTTTACCTCTTGAACAGGAATTTCTACCCCATACAGGGGCATGGTGAGGTTGAGACCACCCTCCTACATTCTCAGTGCAGGCCTCTCTGAGCAGTGGACAAAGAGAGGGTGCCATGAGCAGCAGTCCATGTTGATCCCATGACAGCTTTGGTCCTGGGGCACAGTTTCCACCATCCTTGGCAGAAACCCAAGTGGGTGTCATATACTGGTGCCAAGGTGCCAGGGCCCTGCACTGCTTTTCAAAATACAGTGCTCCAGGGAACATCCCCAGCATGGAGATACTCACCAGCGCCCAGGCTTGGAGACACTCTGCAAGGACAGGTGTGTGTGTTGGAGGCCAGTCCTCTCTGTGGCCCATTGGAGCTCATGGATTTCTAACCAGTGTGTCAGAAGTCCTTGGCTGGTGCTACAGAAGTGTCTCTGTGAGAGGTAAGGGGACAGAGGTCTCCTGGCAGCTGGACCAGAGACACCCAACAACCCCAACTGTAATGTATCCCATACAGCAAGTGCTTTAGCTTGGGTTTAGCACTGACCACCAAATCTGAGCTTACTCTGGGCCATGTCTAATAAAGAGTTTGTTGTCTCTGTAGGTCCATGGTGCTGAACCGCCTGCGTCCAGCCATCACTGGAGGCGGGAAAGCCCCATCTGGTTCCCCTCGGTGGCGCAACAAAGGCTACCGCTGTATAGGAGGGGTTCTCTACAAGGTGTCTGCCAACAAGCTCTCCAAGACCTCCAGCCGGCCCAGTGAGGGCAGCAGGGCCCCCCTTCGCACAGGTGAGATGCAGTGCTGGAGAATATGTGGGTGAGCACTGAGTGTCAGTGGGTCTCACTGTCTCTGGGCTCAGCTGTGGGCAGAGCCATATAAGGGACAAGGCCAGGGTCCTGGATCTCAGGGAGCTGAGAGAGTGAATGCACCCAGAGAACTGGATGGGCACAGGGCTTCAGCAGCTATCCCTTGGGAAACTGAAGGGGTAGCCAGAGTGGGGGCAGTGTCCCCTGGGAGTCTGAGTGGCGCTGGCCTCTTGCTTGGCTGAGCAGCCAGATTTTCTGTGGGAGACCGTACAGGAGCACCTGTGTTTTGCTCTTGGACAAAGGATGAGCCAGGTATGGTAAACATGCCTGGCTGAGCGAACACCTGGGGCCACGGCACCCCTAATCACATTGGTGATGCCTCGCCAACTGTCTCTGGAGGCAGACATCACCACTGCTGCAAGCCCTGCAGCCCGGGGACAGGCTGAGGAGAAGGAAATGCTTTGGATCTGCTTATTGTACAATTAACTAGAAAAGTATTTTGGTTTCAGTCCAATCTTATCCTCTTCTTCGCCCATCAAAAAGCACGGCAAGATTATGGGTTGCTGTGGAATTCAGAGCTGTGCCCAGCTGTGCCCAGCAGCCCTATTCACTCACCAGAGGGGCTGGAAGGAGAAGAAATCAACCGGGGAGAAGGCAGTGCCAAGGGCATTCCTGGGTTCACGAAGACACAGGGACTATCTCATTTGGGACAGACAGTTCTGTGTCCCTGCCAGGCTGTGCTTCAGAGCTGTGCCTCAGGTTCAGAGCATCAGGTGCTGTTCTCTGGACAAGATGCACAGGGAACACAGATCCTGACGTTTATTCCTTTAGGGTGGGAGAGCCTGGTAAGCTCATTTAAGAACTGTGGGAATAGCCTGGGCTCCTGCCCTGACTCTTACATGTCCTTGGGTCTCCGCATCCCCATCAGTACCCACTGTAGTCTCCCTGCTCCTGTGCTTTTGCTCTGTCTCGTATTCCAAACACTGTCGCATGCTCCAGGCTTCCTAAGCACCAAGGCTTGGGATTAGGACTGAACCTTGGCCTTGGAAATAAACCCTCTCATCTCCTACATTGACCACCATTACCTAGTGACTGCCACATGGTCCTGTCCTCAGGTACAAGGACTAGCCGTCTTGTGCTAAGTCCTGATATACACTGTGTTTGGCTGGATGGACCTAGGGCGTGGGGCTACCCCAGCCACCTGAGCTTCTTGTATCCCTCTTATCTGGGAGAAGCAGAGATGAGAGGTGTAAATTCTGCCAGGGCAGGCAGTGGTGTTGGACTTGGCCTCTCATAGTCCTTCACTGGGAGATGATGAGCTCTAAGCTACGATGAGGGCTGGGCTGCTTCCCTGTCCCTTCTCACCAGGAAGCTGTGTCTGTTCCTGTGATCCAGGAACCAAGTGCTGAGTTCTGTAGACTCTGCCTTCCTGGCTCACACACACAGAGCCTCCACATCACTGTGATATGAACAGTCTACCCCTCTTACTCTGGGCCTGGCTCTTTTGCCCCCCTTTCTTGGCTATAGACCCAACTAAGAAGGAATTTCTTC
Source organism: Peromyscus maniculatus bairdii (assembly GCF_049852395.1). NCBI lineage: Eukaryota > Metazoa > Chordata > Mammalia > Rodentia > Cricetidae > Peromyscus > Peromyscus maniculatus. The sequence continues at coordinate 45,020,839 of NC_134871.1, read as the reverse complement.
TCCCATAAGTCCTTGCAGCCTTGTTTCCCAGTGCTCTAGCAGCCACCTAGAGCCTGTCTTCCATTTAGCCAGCTGTCTAAGGAAACGTGATGAGAGCAGGGTAGGACTCCCTCCCAGGGGGCCTCTCTACCACTACTTCTACCTCTGTCCTTGCTCTTGCCAAGGCTTCAATCTGCTGCCAGTCAGGACTGTCATTGTCCCTGACCTAGCTACCTAAGCCCTGGCAGCCACACTCTAGGACCTTTCTGGGGCTTGCCCTTTCTCTCCTTGGGATGGGATGTGGGGCGTGTTGAAAGACACAGGCTGGCAAGACCACACCCTTCCCTCTGAGCCAGGGGAGATGACCAGTGAGCTGGATAGCACCTGCTGCCTGGACACCCCCCACATGACCCCCACCCCACAGTGAGGAAGGTGGATTGCTCCCAACAGTGCACTACCGCTGACTGGCCCACTTACACTGGTCATAATTAAAGAAATAAATTTCCTTCTCTAGTGTCAGCAAACCTTTGACTTCACAGGAGGGATGGGGCACCAGCTCCTCTCCTGGCCACCCCTCCAGGCCCTCAAGGATGGAGTCAGCATTAGCCATGGCTTTCTTGGCTTTCTGAAGTTCAGCCCACTCTCCCAAATCTACTTGCTATTCACATGGCCCAGTTCCTTCACCCTTGCCCTGAACTTTTGCCTGGGACCTGTGTCCTTGGTTGGCTGGACTTGCTGAAAGCACAAAGAGCCTGACGGTCCCTTCAGTGAGGGACAGAAGTCTCAGACTACAGGGCTAGCCCTGGCTTCTTGAGGGCCTCCTGGCCGAAGTGAAGCAGGTGTGATCGGTAGTTCTCTGCTGCTGACTTGCCACCTATATGTTCTTGGGCAAGGGAGGTCTCTGCAGCTTTTTCTTTGGTTTGTTTTTTGACACAGGGTCCTTCTGTTATGTAGATCTGGCTGTCCTGGAACTCACTCTGTAGACCAGGCTGTCCTCAAACTCACAGAGATCTGCCTGCCTCTGCTCCTGAGTTCTGGGATTAAAGGCGTGCGCCACCACACTGGCCCCCTGTGACTAAGGATTTGTGCCCTGCCTTCCCCACCCTGGGTACCGGGAGGTCACATTAGAGCGGCATGCAGGGGAGCCTTGTCAGCTGCACTCTAAGGGTGCACAGCTGCCAGGTCATGGAGACACTACTGACTGCTGTTCCTCTTTGTGACTTCCTCTACCATTTAGTTTTCTTTCCAAGATTGCAGCTCTAGGTGCCTTTGTTGAATGTGCCCTGCCTGGACCTGGCAGGCTCTCAGCTGAGTAGACCTGAGCTTTAGGAAGCCCTTGCTCCAGCCTCCTGGGAGCAGCTAGACAGCTCAGCAATGGAACTGGGGACAGATACCTGAGCTCAGCCCCTTGTTTGCCTGGTGGGCTCTGCCAGAATGATAGCCAAGTGCTGAGGAGGCTTTGACCTCTCCGAAAGATGAGCTCCCTTTGAGGACCAGGGAACAGACAGGACACTGAGCAAGGGTGGAGCTGGACGGAGCCAGTATTTATTTTGGGAAACTCCAGGAAGTGAAAGTGCTCCGGAGTGCACAGCAGAAGCAGCACCTTCTGCTCCCAGGTCAGGGTGTGCTGGAGCTTTTTGCACCTCTGGTTGCTTCTTTTCAAGCCAGCTACTTTATGTGCATTTTTAACACTGCAAAGCATTTGGAAGGTGCCTTCCCATCCTTGTCAAAACTCCCACCGTGAGCCCCACGCTGATGTGATTTTAAAAGCAGAAAGTGGAAAGATGAGAAAGCTGCTCCCTACCAGGTCCTGACAGGTGGCACGTGATGCCCACGTGTCTCTGGCTGGGAGCAGATGGTGCCAGTGTCACCAGCAGGCTGGGCGACAGCCCGGGAACCGGTGCTCATTGACAGACTATCACATTGCACGTCACTGGTTACGAAGACTGGCAGGTGTGAGTGTGTGTCTGTGCCACCTGGACAGTACTCCACTGCCACCCTAAGGACAGGTGTCCTCGGCTAGAAATAGAGCCACCCTAAGTTCTTCCTTGCTTCTCCACACCCCGAGACCCTTACCCCACCCTTCCTTTCCCTTAGCGCTTCCTCCTCAGGCCCTGCAGTCCTTCCTAGGCTCTCAGCTCCCTGTCCCTACGTTGAGGCCTCGTTCATGCCCCCACTGCCTAAGCCTGCGTAGCTGTGCAGTGGAGTCCCGCTTCCCGCTGGGACCCGTGGATGCCCTTTTTAAAGTCAAGGGCGCTGAGGTTAAGTGTAGGGCACCTCTGACCAGAGAGCCCCCCGAACTCCAGGAGGGTGACGTCTGCCCTCACAGCTCGTTTAACAGACTCCTCAGGGACTTCTAGCAGCAGACAGGGTTTCCCTAGCAGGCCTGGTCTTGCCTTGGGCCCAAAGTCCCTAAGGTACCAAGGTTCAACATACCATCCACCCCTGTCTAGGGAGGATTTTAAAAGGGTGTGGGGGCTCTCAGGGCCAAGTAGCTTACAGAGTGCCCAGGGGAGAGGGTCTGAGTTTCTAAGCAATGAGACATGAAGGGCTGCCGCGGGTCTGGAGCAGGGAGGGAGGAGCGCTGCTCTGGAGCAGATCACGGGTGCTCCGATCATAATAGAGCCGGTCGTGTGGGTTCAGGCTCTTGAGAACATCCCCTTTTAAAACCTAGATGGCTTTGTCATCACCTCAGGTCCTCAGAACTTCTGAGTGATGTCACACTTGTGCCTCTTACTGCTGTATTCATTTCAGCAGCTGCTCGGTAGGAAATCGGATCTGCTCTGGGAAGGGTCATGTGTGTATTTGAGGAACCAGGGGAAGCCATCCTGAGCAGGCCCTGCCCTGCCTGGTGTAATCCTGGGCTTGGCCTCTATCTTTAAAAGACAAGCAGAGCTGTGTGGTGAGCCTGGGCATCCTCCACGTGGAAGCCGTGAGGTTCTCAGGGAACCCCATTCCCATCCCGTTGTCTTCATGCCACATTGGTCACCTCAGAAAGGCCAACTGGATTTTGGCGTTGGGGATTTTGAGGACTATGAAAGGGAGGGAGGGAGGGAGCCTTCCAACTTTTAAGTAACAAGCTCCACCCTGTCTGCAGCCACTGTGCAGAGCTGCAGGTCGTATTTCCAGCTGTGCCAACACATTCATTTTCCCCTTCCTCCTCCTCCTCCTTCCACCCTCCTCCCTTCATCCTTCCCTCTTTTCCCTCCCCCTTCCTCCTCCCTCTCGTCCCCTCCTTCCCCTACTCCTCCCCACCCGCCCCCTCTCCCTCCCTCTCCTTCGAGCATCCTCCCCCACCCTCCCCTCTTTTCCCTCCTCTCCTCCCCTCTTTGCTCTCTTCCTCTTCTCCCGCTCCCTATCTCCCCCCACTCCTCCTCCCTCCTCTTTCTTTTTAACAATCCTTTAAGTCTAAGAAAGCCGTCTCTCTCCTGTATAGGCCCATTTTCTCTACCCTGGTATGAGAAACCTCCTCTGTTTCCTTCCCAGGCTCTACAAAGTTAGATGCCATCACCCTTTGCCATTTGCATGATGGCCTCCTTGGTAGCCAGGCCAGGGACAGAGCCTAGAGACATGTCAATGGGCCAGTCACTACCTCAGCCCAAAGACCTGCCCCATGAGCCAACTGGGCACTAAGGAGCAGAAAACTGGGGAGCCAGTAGGGAACCAGCAAACACCAAGTCAATCTTAGGGAGCCTGGCTGGTTGGAGACATCGGGGCTGGCAGGCTCTTCTAGGCCTTGACCCTGGCATGCTGGATCCAAGGCTGCCCACCCTCAGGATAACCCAGACACAGGACCCGCTCTTGATGCTGTGTCCCCAGAGGGAAGGGCTCCTGGAAGAAGCATCTGTGCCTGAGCTAAGTTCGAGGGGACTTTGCCTGGATGGTTTGGCAGGAAGCAGGTGTGAGTCATCCAGGGAAGGGCAGGGAAGGGTTACAGTTGGGCTGTGGCCTGGTGTGACCTGTCCCTTCTCCCGTAGGACGACCGGACCCTGCCACCAGCTGCAGTCGTTCCCTGGCCAGGTGCGTCCCTTGAGGCTGGGAAGGTAGGGGCTCCTGCTCACTCTTGGGCTCACAAACCTCTCTCTGTGTGCAGCCGGGCCGTCCAGCGAAGCCTGGCCATCATCCGGCAGGCGAAGCAGAAGAGAGAGAAGAAAAGAGAGTACTGCATGTACTACAACCGCTTCGGCAGGTGTAACCGTGGCGAGCGCTGCCCCTATATCCACGACCCTGAGAAGGTGGCCGTGTGCACCAGGTGCCCTGCCCAGCCTTACTGACAACTTGGGGGGTTAGTGGCAAAGCCTGGCACCAGCCCTCCCCAAACCTCCCTATCCCATGCTGCAGATTTGTCCGAGGCACATGCAAGAAGACAGATGGGTCCTGCCCTTTCTCGCACCATGTGTCCAAGGAGAAGGTGAGTACTGTGTGGTCAGCAGGCCTGCTCCTCCAGACATTCCTGGGTGCCATCCAGCCTCCAGACAGATTGTACGGCATAGTTTTCCTTGGTCTTAAGTTAGCAGCTCCCGCCTCCAGTGTCCACAAGCTCACGTAGTCCTCCAGCTCACCCCTTCACTCCCATGGCCCGGCCGTGCTGTGCTGCATCTTCCTCCTGCTGGAAGAAGCACCAAACCTGGGGTCCCAACATAGCACCTGTGAGAGTCTCCTCCTCCTGTCACCATCGCCCCAGGTCCTATAATGATGCCAGGCTGCTTCCCACCTCCGCTACAGGAACAGGGGAGGGAAGCCTCCTAGATGCTGCTGTAGTATGAGGAGGTCAGGGTCTTCTGTCTCCTGTCCCAAGGCTGCCATGGGTGGAGTAGTGGTCAGAAAAGCCATGGCAGCACAGCTGAGATTGCCGTGCCCAGGTGTGCCCCAGCCTGGAAGGATGGCGAGCACGGCAGCCAGGCCCTCACCTAGACCCACTGACCTCTGAGAAGACGGCCATGAGGGTGAGGCAGGGCCTGGGGCCAAGGCCGCAGTGCAGAGGAGGCGGGTGGGTGAGGCCTGCTGCTGCTCCGACAGCTTTTCCCCTTGAGAAGCTTGGAGAGAATCAGCATTTTTCTCCCTAATCGAGCTTCGAAACTCTGTCGTGAGCAATTTGGAAATTCACGTCGAGTTTCAGGTTCATTAAGCGCCAGCTCCAAAGCCCGTGCGCACTCCAAGCTGTCTAATGTGTGGGCCGCACCAGCGCCCTGAATTAATGTTATTGTTATTTGTGTGGACGTGGCGGGGTGCAAACAAGGTTAATTGAAATGAGAACGCAGTTTCCTCTTGGTAACGGCCCCGCTCTGACAGCCAGGAGGAGCTCTGTTTGGTGCAAGAGTTGGCTTTATTACCCCTTTTTATTAGAGCTAATTTGGGCTCTATATCAAAAACCACATTAAGGGAATTGTCTCCAGCTTCACCACCGCCAGCCCAAACAGGGCCCCCAGCCCCTCTCCCCTCTGTGGCTGCAGTTAAAAGACAATTAAAAATAAACTCTTGCTCAGTAAATCACCCTTTGTTTCTTTGATTTCCCCTCCTCTCTCTACTCCAGGGCTGCTGCCCCAGCCTCTTCCTCCTTGGCCTCCCTCAGACAGGTTCCTGCCTTCCCCTCTCCCACCTTGCCCCAGAAAAGTGACTTTTTAAAGCCCATGGATTCCTTGGGTCAGGAAAGTACTCCTCAAGAGCCACTGCTAGTCCAAGTGTGGGACATGTGTCAGCAGGCTGAGATGTGTGCATTTTGAGATATGAGTGACCTCCTGGGGCTGAGGAGGATGTGCTGGGTGAGGACAGTGACAATGCCCATTCTCCAAACAGTCCAGAAAGGGCTGATGATTGGCCCATGGAAGGGGAAGGAGCAAAGTTGCCTAGAAAGTTCAGAGGTAGCCTCTTCCTTGGATGGTCTCAACCCAGGTCCCGTTGCCCATCGTCCCCTCCGGGCCCACACGGTGGTAACAAGTAGCAGTTGTAGCTGTCTGTCATCAGAGCTGTTGCAGCTCTCCACTAAGAAAGGCACAGGGTATTTATCTAGCTCCTGGCCTGAGTCACTTGCCCAGGCCTGTCCACTCACAGCTGCCAGGGTGGGTCCAGACTTTCTGCTCCAGGACCCAATTTACTGATGGGCTAGACCTTGGTGCTACCATGTGGCCAGTGCCTGACCTGGTGTCCTAGATGTCCAGCTCCAAGTCTGCCCCACCTAGATAATAGAGCTATGTCCCAAGGCTCCCGGGATACACCAGGCCATGGGCTGGTGGTCAGGAGCCCCGTGTACTGTGTTCCTGGGTAGGGAAGAGCACACCCAGGAAAAGCCACTGCTGCAGACTGCCCCGCTCCATATCTTCATTTGGGCAGGGTTAGAACAGATAAGGGAAGCAGGGGTTTGATGTGGGAAAATGATTCCCTGGACCCCAGCTGCTGTTGGCTGGCTTGGTGTGTTCATTCTTTGTGGGGTTTTTGTTTGTTTGGTTGGTTTGGGTTTTGTTGGTTTTTGCCCCTGGAATCTCTCCATACAGCCCTGGCTAGTCTTGAGCTTACTATGTAGACCAACCAAGCTGGAACTCACCAAGATTCACCTGTCTCTGCCTCCCAAGTGTTGAGATTAAAGGTGTGCACCATTTACAACCCAGTTTTGTGTCCATTTCTCCCTCCCACCAGGAGGACCGTGGTGAGGGTCTTGAGGAAGGATCTGAGTGGCTGTTGTCCAGCCACGGGACCCTCTTGGGCCTGCAAGTCCTGGTGTTTTTACTTGTAAAGTGGATGTGGTGCAAAGGTACAGACTTTGGGGCCCTGACCTTTCTCCCCTCCCACAGATGCCTGTGTGCTCCTACTTTCTGAAGGGGATCTGCAGCAACACCAACTGTCCCTACAGCCACGTGTATGTGTCCCGCAAGGCTGAAGTCTGCAGTGACTTCCTCAAAGGCTATTGCCCGCTGGGTGCAAAGGTGAGGGGGCCCGGGCGGGCACGGGACAGGCTCGTAAGCGGTCTTCAGGACCCCTCCGCATTGACGTCGGTAGTCTCGCACAGCCTTGAGGTGGTCACTGTAATTCTGCCCATCTCGCAAATGGCTCAAATGGCAGATACTTGCCCAGGGTCCAGCAGGGCAGCTAGCACCCCAGGTCCTCATACAAGGGCAGCAAGGGGTTTATAGTAGAGCCTACCCAAAAATGGAAGGGATAAAGTGGCTGAGATTGTGAAGCCCGGGGAGACTGCTGTGGGAAGGCCAGTAGTGACGGAAAGAGGTGTCAGAGGTTGGAAGCTGTCCAGGACCGAAGGAGCCGTGTGAGCTGTGTGGCCGCCTGCTTCCCTGAGATGCTGGGGAGATAAATATATATATCCCACTTCCATCTCACCTATGGTGGAGGGCTGCTGGTAAGGGTGACCTAGGGCTGCATCCCATATCCCAGTGGAGGTATGCAGTGTGGAGTTAGGGTTGGGAAATGGGTAGGAGGGCTGGCACCATAACCCTGAGGTAGCCTGCAGCCTCTTCCTAGATGTCCAAGACTACCTGTCTGGTTGCCCAGGCAGCTCAGTCCTACCTGTTGACTTTTAGGAGAAACTCCCCATAGCTGAGCTAGCGTGATCTTACCAACTGCACAGCGGCAGGAGAGCCCTGGAGATCTAGTCCTCTTCGCCAGGCCTCCCATACCTGAGCTCCTCATACTGGGGTTCTGTGCCTGAGGTGGGCCTAAGCATGGCTAGGGACTCTTGGAGGCCTTCAGTCCCTGGTATCTAGTGAAAAGCCATGACACACGACTCGGGCCCATGGAACGCGCCTTTGCTGTCTTTCCTGTCTGTGGGTCCCCACCCTCACTTCCAGCCTTGCCAGTGGAGTGAAATCAAGGCCAACGGGCAGTGTGGGTTATGTCAGTGCCAGGCCAGCCCCTGTCCCAAGAACCCTTCCGAGCTTCACATCACGGGGGCACCAGAAGCAGTGTATGTGCCCCATCCTACCTGGGCACAGCCCTCTAAAGCTGCCTGAGCTTCTGGATACTTTCTGTCTTTTATCCTGTCCCTGTGATGTGAAAGTGGCTCAAGTCTTCCTTCCCGAGGACACAGTGGTGACTTCCTTGAGCCCACTGATGCTTCTGTATTGCTACTGACAGCGTGAGCTTGACAGGAGCTGTCTGTCGGGTCACCTTGAAGGGCACTGATCCCTGGCAAGGAAGCCCTTCCGGGGAGGTGGGGACTGGCAGGCCTTGGCAGGGGCACTGCTAGGCGCTGGCCCAGGTGAGGGGCAGGACCCCATGGAGGCTGCAGCTGATTATTGTAAAATATTCCAATTTAAATGAAGATATCAGAGCGATATTTAAGTCCTGCTTCTATTAGTGGAAGTGCTTACTGCGTCCCTTTCTGCGTGTCAGCGCTGCGTCCCTGCCGCATGATGGATAGCAGCTTGTAATTATATATGGGGGAAAGCGCTGAGCAGGCCGGATCCAGCGGGAGGGGAGGTAGCAGCCTGGGCCTGTGAGGGTTAATTTTATTCTCTAAATAATATAAAAAGTGCTGAGTCGTCACCTTGCGCCTGAAGTAGAAGTCCTCAAATGGGCCCTAGAGAGTTTATAATATTCCACTGAATCAAGTGAAACTGTTAACCTTGCTTCATAAAGCCAGGGCTTGTTAAAGAGGCGCGTTCCCTTTCCTTTTGAATAATTTAGGCTGGGAGTAAGTCTCTGCTCCTTCCCTTTCTGGGGGCCATGGGGCTGCTCCAGGTCTTACCACTCGGGGTAGCCTCTGCCAGCTGGCAGACCGACTCTCCTGGACCTGAGGACAGATTGGTGACGGCAAGCTGGGGACTGTTTGTAGAACGCCTCTCACTGTCAGGGTCTGGTGTATCCTCACGCTGGAGTAGAAAGTGGCAAGTGTGTCACTGTGTCACTTCCTCCCACTTCTGCTTGTGACCTAGGGCACACTTTGATCACTTGACGGATGCGATGCCAGCTTTGCCTCAGCGTGTATCTCCTTAGATCATGAGTATTCTGGGTAACGTGCCCCAGGGCACAGAGCTGACGAATCTGTCTTCTGTATATGTATACCTGTGCATTTGGGGTGTGCGTGTGCATGTGTGTGCCTTTGGGCACCATCCATTTGTGTGTGTGTGTGTGTGTGTGTGTGTGTGTGTGTGTGTGTGTGTGTGTGTGTGTGCATGTGTCCCAGCTTTTTCTCCCTCTCTGCTGAACCTGCTCACAGCTCTCCACTCTAGCCAGTGCCTCCTCTGTCACCTCCTGCATGTGCTGAGGCCTGTCCAGGACCCCTGGCTGCAGGTTTCAGCGCTGTACTAATCCGTCCCCTGACCTTCTTGGCTACTGAAGCGCCCCAAGCCCTCCCATAGCATCTTTGGTTTTCCTGCCCATTGCTGTCCTTCAATCACCCCAAATCTTTATTTTGGGGTGCAACCCTTTTATATTCCCCATAATTTATGAGTCTGTTGAAGGGCCTACCTTCATCTGTGATCACAGAGAGCTCCCATATTTGGTATTGCTGGCTCCATTAGTTGTGCTGAGGTGGTTGTGGGTAAGGGTCAGACTCCAGTCCAGCCTGCCCTGCCACTTGTAGCCATGACCTACACAGGTCTTAACCACTAGGGATGCTTCTTTGTCTAGGGATGAGGGCTCTGCCTCCCACATGGGGCTGTGATGGTAAAAAGGGCCATGTGATGACCGTCTTGTGCAGGCCGCCGTGTACTCTCTGAACTCTATTGTTGATTTGCTCGTCATGTGAGGCCGTTACGTAGTGTGCTTTTATGTAGTGAGTGTATTTCTCAAATGAAATCCTAATCTGTCCTCTTGCCCTCTGAATGTGGAGGCTTTAGAGGAAGTAACAGATTCATTGAGACATAACTCACAAAGCACTAAGTTTTAGTGTCACAGCTTTTGGTATATTATTTTTTGTTTCTTTTTGGTGCTTGGGACCGAGCCTGGGGCTTCATGCACACTAGGCAAGTACCCCACCATAGAAATAAGTCCTCGTTGCTCATGTTTGGTTTGGTTTGATTTGGTTTTTTAATTATGGTATGAAATGAAAAAGAAACGTTGTGATCCAGAGCTGGGATGTGACTCCTTGGTAAAGCACCCGCCTTCCATCAGGAAGGCCCTGAGTGTGAGTCCCAGAGCTGTGGAGCAGATCTGCGGCATACCACGAGTAGCGGTGCTCCTTATCCTGGCCTTCTTCAGGCAACAGCTCTGTCTTGAATTCAGTTTACGGTACTGAGCCAGGACACACACCTGTAATCCCAGCACTTGGGATGCAGAGGTAGGATCAGTGCAAGTTATGCTCAGTCTGGTCTACATCCCGAGTACTAGGCCAGCTAGGGTCACACAGCAAGACCTGTCTCAAAAGTAAGTACATAGTCACAGTAATCTGCAATTACCACCACTGTGAAATATTTTCAAAGCTTTTTCAGCACCCCAAACTGAAATACTACAAGTACATTAAGCAGCAACTGTCCTTTCCTCCCTGTCCCCAACCCGGCAGCCTTGTCTAGGCATTTCACATGATAAAATCAGCGTTTGTTCCTCTGTGTCTGGTGTCTCGGTTCTTTTTCTCAGCATAGTGTTTTCCGGGTTCATGTCACAACATCTATAAGAACTTCATTCCTTTTCATGGCCACATAGTATTCCATCACATGCATGCAGGCATTCTGTCCATCCCTGCATGTCTGTAAATAGACATGGCTTAGTTCCACCTTTTGGCTGCTGTGAAGGATGCTAGAACACTGGCATACAAGTATCTGCTTTTACTTCCTTGCTGGATCATATGTCAATCCTATATTTGTCTTTTTGTAAAGCTGCCAAACTGTGTTCCATGGTAACTGGACGACTTCACATTTCCATAAACAGGGAATCCTCCCCACCGCATGTTGTGAACTCCTTTGTTAACGCTGATAACAATTTTGTATGGGTGTCTTGGCATTTTTGAAACAAGATCTGTCATCTGAAGACAGACAAAATGTTACTGCTCCCATTTCAATGTGAAGGCCTTTTGTTACTGGGTGAATAAAGTGGCAAAAGTGGACATTCCCCTCTTGTTTTCCGCCACTGAGCATGATGCAGCCTTAGGCTTCATATGAAGTGTGATGTTGTAATTTCAAGGTAATGCTGACCTTACGGGAGAAGTTTAGAAATACGTCCTTCTTTCCAGTTATGAATGGTTGAAAAACCTCAGGGCTAATTCTTTGTTAAGTGGTGTAGTAGAACTCAGCAGTGGAGCCTGCAGTCTGAGGCTCTTTCTGGAGAAGTCTTTTTACTCAGTGCTCTGGGATAGAGAGTGAGTTTTCCAAAAGTGTGTTTGGCTAGAAGTTCTATCATCCCATTGCTCTTTGCACAGAACAGCTGTTTCGTTGATCTTTCTCTATTGGTGTTTTTCCCTTTTCAGATTCATTGTTTTCTGTTCTTTTTATTACTTGCTTCTGCTTGCTTGGCATTTATTTTGCCCCTTTCCTCTAGGTTCCTGAAGTGGGAGCTTAGAGTACCGTGAGGTTTCCCTTTTTCTGAGCATGTTTGCTTAGCTGTGTGCCCAGCACTGTGGTGCTGTGCTCTCCCTCAGGCCTCCTCCTGTCTCTCCTGCTGCTGCTTTCTGACCAGGGCTAATCCAGAAGTGCTGCTCAGTTTCCAGGAATCTGGAAGTGTTTCTTGTTGTCTTTCTGACCTTGATTTCATCTCCTCATAGTAAAGAATATACTCTGTATAATTTCAGTATTTCTCTGCTCCTATCCCCACCCAGCTTGGACTCAAACCCATGCTAGGCAAATGCTCTACACTAAGCTACATTTCATCCCCAGCTATTTCAGTTTCTAATGGCCTATTTGTTTGTTTGTTTTGGGTTTTTCAAGACAGAGTTTCCCTGTGTAGCCCTGGCTGTCCAGGAACTTACTCTGTAGATCAGGCTGGCCTTGAACTCAGAGATCCGCCTGCCTCTGCCTCCTGAGTGCTGGGATTAAAGGTGTGCACCACCACTGCCTGGCTCTTTGGACCTGTTTTGTGACTCCGAGAGTTGTCTGTCTTGAGTATTTTCTACAGGATGGGAGAGTGCAAGCAGCAAGACCCAGCTTTCCTTCCTAGCTGCTCTTTTCTTACCAAAACATGTGGCTTGTTGCTGACCTTCAGTTGGAAACAGCTTGCATTTATACCTGTAAACGCAGCTACATTGTCATTTATGTAAAGGCTTTAAACTGTGGTTTGTTTGTTTGTTTGTAACAAAATCTCACTATGTAGCCAAGGCTAAACTCAAACTTCATATCCATGTGTTTCCCAGGGGTGAGACTACAGCCTTTCCCCAGCTGTGCTTGAAAACATGTCGGACCACAAATGCCAGTTTTGTATTGTTATGTGAGAACATTAGACCTCAAGAAACATCACTGGGTAGGGAAAAAGGAGCTGCTGTGGTGCCCTGAAAAATGTTTTCTTTTGTTGGATAAAACATTCTGTGATTCCATAATAGATTTTGCTATTGAAAGATTTTTAAAATGTTTCCTTTATTATTATTATTGTATGCATATATATGTATGAGCATATATAATGTGTGTACATATGTATGTGTGTACATATACATATACACATATATACACACAGGATGTGGAGGGGGTATGCACATGCTGTGGTGCATGTGTGCAAGCTAGAGGACAACTCTGGAGGCAGTTCTCTTTCCACTGTCACATTGGTGTCAGGAACTGGAGCTAAGTGGCCAGGCTTGTGTCATCAACTCCTTCACCCACTGAACTATCTTGCTGGTCCTAGAGATGTTTTTGAGTTTTGTATTGTATCCTTTCGGAGTTTTTGTCTAGCTTTCTCTTTTCTTTTTTTCTTTCTTTCCTTTTTTTTCCTTTGAGACTCAATATGTAGTTAAGGATGATCTTGAACATTTGATCTTCTTGCCTTTATATCCAGAGTGCAAGCATGCCAGGTGGGGCATGTGCATTTAGGGTAGCTGCTTCCTCTTGATGGCGTCACCTCATAGAAGGCCTTCTGGCTCTGTCTTCTCTGCTCTGCTGCCTCCTTTTCAGATTGAGTTATGGCCCTTCTTTTCTTTGATGGATCAACTCTATAATTTAGCCTTTTTCTATATGTGTGTTTGTGTGATACTGAAATTTTATATGTTTTTATTGTATGTGCCTTGAGTATTTTGCCTTATGTATGTCTGTGCACCACTTGTATGCATGCAGTATCCGTGGAGGCCAGAACAGGGCATTGGACCCCCTGTAACTGTAGTAACAGAGAGTTGTGAGCTGTCATGTGAGTGTAACCAGTGCTCTTAACCTCTGAGTCACCTCTCCGACCCCCCACCCCATGTATTTTTTATTTTCATTTTATTTTTAATCATGTATACTTGTATGTGTCTGTGTGTGGGTATGTGTACACGAATGCAGGTGTACATGGAGGCCAGAGGCATCAGATCTGTTTGTGAGTTGTGAGCCGTTTAACATGGGCACCAGGAACAGAACTCTGGTCTTCTGGAAGAGCAGCACATACTCCAAATCACTGAGCCATCTCTTCAGGCACACTTTCTGGAAGTTTGTTTTTTGTTTACTTGTTTATAAAGATTTATTTGTAGCTGGGCAATGGTGGCACACACCTTTAATCCCAATACTTAGGAGGCAGAGGCAGGCAGATCTCTGTGAGTTCAAAGTTGGCCTAATCTACAGAGTGAGTCCCAAGGATAGCCAGGGCTGTTACACAGAGAAACTCTGTCTCAAAAAACCAAAGAAAAATATTTATTTATTTTTATTTTATGTATGAGTGTTTTGCTTGCATGTATTCTGTGTACCACATGTGTGCCTGGTGGCTGCTTAGGCCAGAAGAGGGTATTTGAGTCCTGGAACTGGAGTTAGATGGTTGTGATCCGCCATGTGGGTTCCTTGAACCAAACCCAGGTCTTCTGCAAGAGCAGCCAGTGCCTTTAACCTCTGAGCCATCTCAAATGAAGCTGGAAAGAGAGAGAAGATGAATGGGAACAGCCCTGTCTCAGGCATCAGTGAGCCACAGTGATGAACCAGAGCACAGTGAACACTGCAGAGAAAGAGAAACCTGTGGTGGCCATCTCAGGAGCAACGTGTTTGTTCTTACTGTTTCAGTCTCAGTTGTTTACATCTTTTATTTAGTGGTCTGTATATGTGTGCACACACACACATGTGCCTGCATGCATATTTGCCACAGCATGCAGGTAGAGGTCAGGGGACAACCTGCTGGACTTGGTTCTCTTTCCTTCGGCATGTGGGTCATGGAGATCGAACTAAGACCTCAGAGTTGGTGGTAATTGCCTGAGCTTGTGAGTCATTTCACTGGCCCAGGTTCTTCTCACTGTGTAGCCTTGGCTGTCCTGGAACTCAACTATATAGACCAGGCTAGCCTCAAACTTGAAGAGATCCAGTTGTCTCTGCCTCCCAAGTCCTGGGATTAAAAGTGTAGGCCACCATGCCAGGTCTAGGATGTTCTTTATAGTAAGAATATGTTCTTTGCCATCACAAATTTGCCTAATTTCAACTTTGAATTAAGGTTGGATTTTATTAAATAATTCATTTCTATGGAGGTGATCTAAAACTTTATCCTCTTAGTTAGCCTTGTAATATACTAATTTCTGTTTATCACTTCTTATTTTTTCTTAATTTTTATAAACCATTTATTTGTGTATTTGTGGGTGTGTGGATGAGTGTACCATGTGCATGCAGGTGCCTTCAGAGGCCAGAAGAGGGCATTAGATACCTTAGAACCTAGTTAGGGTTAGTTATGACTTGATTGACATGAGTTCTGGGAACTGAAGCTGGGTCCTCTCAGTGTTAGCCTGCAAGCCATCTCTCCCACCCTGGCTGTCCTGGAACTCACTGTGTAGACCAGACTGGCCTGGCCTCGAACTCATAGAGATCCACCTACTTCTACCTCCAGAGTGCTGGGACTAAAGGCTTGAGCCACCATGCTTGGTGCTCTTTTTTATTTCAATTTTCATTTATCACTGCTGTGTGTGAGGGGGCCACTTGTCATGGCATGTATGTGGAAGTCAAATGACTGCTGTGGATTTCGCTCTCGTTCCAAGCCATTGTGTGGATTCCCGAAGCTGAACTCAATTCATCAGGCCTTCAGAGCAAGACTTTTACCCACAGGACCATCTGCCAGCCCCCAGTCGTCTTTCTTACTCAACTTTTACCTTTTGTTTGTTGATTTTCTCATGGTCCTGGTCACTTAGTGCTTCTTCATGCAGCTTCTTCAGGTGCAGAGTTGGCCTAGATGTTCTCCTCATGACAAGCCTTGTTCTTTTCAAGACTCTCTGGCCACATAGACTGTGGTTCTCTGTTTTACTCTTCTGTGGATTTGATTTGTTCATGAAGTAGAATTGTGTCTTGTAAATTCTTGAAAAATTATAAAGAAAACTCTTTGGGTTGGAACTTCCTTAGATACTGACTGAAATTCCTTTATGGCAATAGGAAAAATCCAAGTTTTGTTATTCCTTGTCAGTTTTTCTGGAACTTGTCAATTTCACCTGTGAATTCAGATTGATTGGCATAAAGCTTGTTCTTGATGTGGCATAGGTCTTTTTTATTAATTTATTTATTTTTCTATTATCAGCTTGATACAGTACAAATTCTTATCTTAATAGTGAAATGTTTCACTGAAGCTTGCCCAGTGATTGAGCAAAACCAAAACTTATTATAAGACACAGTCATCCTAGGGTCCCCCCTGCTATGTAGCCTCCCTGGTTCTGTGGGTTGCAGTCTGATTGTTCTTTGCTATATATCTAGAATCCACTTATGAGTGAGTACATACCATGTTTATCCTTATGAGTCTGGGTTACCTCACTCAGGATGATATTTTCTGGTTCCATCCATTTTTTTTTAAGTGCAGGTGATTGAGTCAGAGGCTTCCCACACAAATGGCTTACACTGTATCACTGAGCTGCACCCTGCCTCATGGCTCTGTTCATCCTCAGCATCTAATTTGGCTTCTGTAATAGCATTGCCTCTGTGTTGGTCCCTTGCTTCCTGATGATTAGTTATTATTACAAGGGACGCCTTTTGAGTTTCCTGGCTTTAACTCCTGCTATGTTTTACCTCTTTCCTTCACATGTCTTTGGTTCATTTTTCTGCTTCCTCTGATCTCTGGAGATGGAGCCTCTTTTCCACACAGACACCTAAGGCTCCAGGATTCTAGGGACCACACTGCCCTCCACAGACGGTGGCGCACTGTCATAGTGTTCCTTCATATAGTCCAGCTGAGAATCCAGCTGCTTATGGAGCAGTGCAAGCCCAACTCCAGGTGCTTGGGTATGTCACTGTCAGGCCTTTGCATCAGTGAGGGGCCTGTGTCCAGGTCTGGGAGTGAGGTGGACCCCATCTCTGTGTCCTAAGCGCCTGTGTCCAGGTCTGGGAGTGAGGTGGACCCCATCTCTGTGTCCTAGGTCTGGGAGCCAGGTGGACCCCATCTCTGTGTCCTAAGCGCCTGTGTCCAGGTCTGGGAGCCAGGTGGACCCCATCTCTGTGTCCTAAGCGCCTGTGTCCAGGTCTGGGAGCCAGGTGGACCCCATCTCTGTGTCCTAGGTCTGGGAGCGAGGTGGACCCCATCTCTGTGTCCTAAGCGCCTGTGTCCTGTTCTGGGAATGAGGTGGACCCCATCTCTGTGTCCTAAGCGCCTGTGTCCAGGTCTGGGAGTGAGGTGGACCCCATCTCTGCTACCTAGGAATTTTCTTTCATCATTTGCGTTCTCATCATAGCCCTTGGATGATCTAAAGGAAGTTCTTTACTTTCTTCCTAGGGTTTTTGGTGTTTTTCAGGAACATTAGACCAGTTTAGCACTTTCTGGGAAGAATGCACATGTGTTTTAAGGGGGGAGGGGAGCAAGTGAAAGTTGTTTTTCATTCATTCAGAAAATTTAACATGTAATCAGTGGAAAATAAAATTCCATATTTTGCATTCATTTTTTTTCCTGCCAAGTTTAAAGTCCATCATGTTTGACCATCATGTTTCAGTGTGTCTCTGAAATTCCATCTCATTTTAGGTGCTTGTGGGCCACAGCATGGAGTAGTGGGGTCCAGGCTGCCTCTGGGCTGAGGTCTGCCTGTCTGTTACAGCTTGATGAACAAGTGTGTGGGGCCCTCGGCACTACTTGAGTGTCACTGTTCACACTGGACACACACACACACCTGCACGGGCTCACATGCAGGCCACATGCTCACATGCATGCTGGCCGTGAGTCTCTTGTTCTCTGGCCACTCCAGCCTTTAGTTTCTCTCTCTGTCGGGCTGCCCTGAGTTTTCAGCCCAGGTTGCTAGCTGGGCCCAGTGCACAGGAGCTCACATTCCCTGTAGAGTGAACAAGTGAGTCTGTGAAGGGAGGACCGTGCCTTCCCCTGCTTGCAGGGCAGGTGGAGTGCCCACATCACGGGAGCGCGTCCCACCAGGGCGCTTACTCTGTGCGGCTCTTCTCGGGGCAGCTGGACGCCTGCTGAGAAGTGCGTGTCCACTCTGTGCGGCTCTCTGCCAGGCTTTGTCCTAGTTGTGGGAAGCAGGGTAGGGGATACCCTCCTCCCTCACAAGATACATTCTAATAGATAGGTCATAAGGCCTGTGAGTCCTGTTTCTTCCTGGCCTACCATTCTATACCCATGACTTAGCATGGGCTGCTCTGGTACCGTGGCTGATTTTGAGTTTTCAACTTTTGACAAATCCTGTGAGTTCAGGGGGGTGTCTCATTTTGACCTGGGGCTTCTTGTTTCCTGGTCCAATGGGAAGTATAATTTGGGTGCCCAAGATTAACTAGGCTCTGGTTCTCTCTGCCAAGCTGTGCCCATCCAAACTGGGGGGGAGGGTAACCCTACCTTGGAGAGGCTTTGGAGTTGTAGCAGCTGGACTAGAGTAGAGCTTGGGAGCCCTGAGCACACATCTCTGGGTCTCCCCCCTGGCTGGGCCTAGCCACTGTACACTGGGCAGAGGCTGCTGGAGTCCCTGGTGTGGTCTGGTGGACAGAACTGAATCTTAGTCTTGGCCTGGGACACCTGCTGCCTGGCATGCCCTCCCCCTAGCCTCTACACTGGTATAATTAGCCCCATGACAGGTGCCATGGATCGAGTGCCTGGCCCAGCCCTAACCCAGTGATGCCCGGCCTCAGCCGACCTGCCTTGCCTGCTAGCCTGGGCTCCTGGCCCAAACCCTATGAGGTCCCCTGAGGCCTCAAGCCCCACCCTCCTTCCTCTGCTCCAAACACACCCACTGGAACAGAGACAGACAGACAGAGCAGACAGGCAGAGCCCCAGCAATGGCCTGGCCTCAGGCTCTGGGAATCCCCAGGCAGGTGCTGGCCCTGGCCCTGCCCTCAGTGCATGTCCAGGTGGAACAACTGTAGCCTGGTGGCCTCATCATTCCAGCAGGCAGCCTTTAGTGAGACCTGCTGGGCAGCTTACGGGGTCAGGGGGCTCCCACTGGGCTGTATCTGGCCTCCTCCCTGTGTGTAGCCATAGCGTCCGCTTAGCCCTACCAACCATTATTCTTCCCCAGTGCAAGAAGAAGCACACGCTGCTGTGTCCTGACTTTGCCCGCAAGGGTATTTGTCCCCGTGGTGACCAGTGCCAGCTGCTCCATCGTAACCAGAAGCGCCATGGCCGGCGGACAGCTGCACCTCCTACCCCAGGGCCCAGTGACGGGGCCCCCAGAAGCAGGGCCTCAGCTGGCCATGTACTCAGGTGACAGGTCATATAGGTGCTGTGTATGTGAGCGTATGGGAACTGGAGGTGGCCCGTCCCTGCTCTAAGGACATTTAGGACCCTCTGGGGTAAAGTCTCACCCCAAAACGGTGGGCTTCAGATCCAAAAGGGAATCTCAGTCGGAGGCAAGAGCTCCTAAGATGCCTGTATTCTAGATCCCTAAATGTGGACAGAGTCACAAACACCCCCATGCATGGAGGCTTTCCGAAACCCTCTCCCTACTTGGTGGGAGGAGTATGCCCATGGAGGATAGGGAAACCAGAACTGTGCCTATCTCCTATGGATTGTGGGGACTCCCTACAGATGAACCCTAGGCCCCTTAGATCTGTATAGACATACCCAATAGCCTCTAGGGTTGGGTATGGAGGCGAGGGTCTAGAAGCCCTGTTTTAGGATAGGTGCCATGCAAATAATTGACAAGCACCCTCTCTCTCCAGTATCTGTGGGAGAAGTCACCCACCCTCACTTTGTTCCCCCTTTCATGCAGGAAGCACTCGACTGCTCAGCGCCCTGTCAGACAGATGTCCAGTGGTCTGGCCTCCAGAACCGAGGCCCCAGTCTCGCCCCCCCACTCCCCAAGGGTATTAGCCTCCACCTCTACCCTGTCTTCAAAGGCCACCGCTGCTTCCTCCCCTTCCTCCTCCCCCTCTCCTAGCTCCCCCACCCCATCCTTGGACCAGGAAGAAGCCGCCTCTGGGACAGGTGGGACAGGCTCCGGAACAGGCTCCAGCAGCCTCTGCAAGCTGCCGTCCTTCATCTCCCTGCGTTCCTCCCCGAGCCCAGGAAGCCAGAGCGGGCCCCAGTCCCCCAGGAGCCCCCGCACCAAGGACTCAGGTGAGCAGTCTAGCCCCTCCTGGATCTTTTAAAATGTGCACTTCAGAATGGCATCCCTGGGTGGGGCCTGGGAGTCAGTGTACCAGGTGCCCAGGGCAGGCCAGGGAGGAGCAAGCACAGCAGTGGCCGTCTTGAAGACCACCCCAGCGAGGGCTGATTTAATTAGAAAGCACCCATTTCTGTTAATTTGTTCTGGAAGATCACCGCACACTCCTGGAGAGAACAGATGTTCCCTCTCCCCAATGAGCGTTTGGGGCTTGGTAAATGGCTCCACTCAGCCTTGTTTAGGAGAGAAAAGAGGATTTTATGGCTGCAAACGACCCTTTCTGTAAACATTTTACAGCTCTCTGCGCGTTTGAGTGACGATAAACCCCACGCAGCTCGGCGGGCTGCAAATTTGCGACCATACGGCTATCATTTTATTGTCATATTTCACGGCCGTAACGTTAATGGAAGATGCTTGCTGCAGGCTTCTCTAACAGCCCCACTGAGCACACTGAAGCGCCTGCTGTAGGGGCTGCCTCCTGGTTACATCGTCCTTCTTGGGTGCAGAGTGGATGATACCAGGCCCTTGCCCAACTGGAACCTAGATGGGGCAACAGTTCCCTCCATGTAGGTGGCCACTGGCTAGCGAGCAGCTGTGGACCCCGAGGCAGCGTGTGTCTGTAAAGATCATGAACCCAAAAGTTAAGCCAAGGACCAAAGGAGCCACAGGGTTCTTAAACCCGACATATAGTTTGGACAGACTAGAGGAGGGCTCCAGAAAGCTCCTGAGGCTTGTTCGGCCAGGAAGGGAGCTGGAGGGGCAGGTGCAGCTGAGCCTGGGACAGTATCTGGCAGGAAGCCTGGCTGTGCCTGTTGAAGCCGCCCCGAGGACAAATGGGGGCTAACCTGGCCGAGGCTGTTGAATCTGCAGGCCTGGGCCCAGCTGCTGGGCCTCACTCCTGTCTTTGGCTGGCTGGCCAGTGAATGGAATTAACAGCCCTGAAGAAAGGAACCCGCCATGAGAGAGGTCTACAGGGGCACGTGGGCCGTGCCCCAGAGCCACATTGAAATAGCTGTGGCCAGCGGGACACTGTCAGTGTGGGAGAGTGGTACAGAACATTATGAAGAGAATGCTCTCGCCAGGCAGGAGCCCTCAGGACATGCTGCTCCGGGGACCCTCTCTTTCCTGCCCCTCCTGCCTCCAGGCCCTGTCAGCTTCCATTGGTCTTACTCCCCTCACCCCTTTGGGGCCACCTGCTTGCACCCATCTCAGTTTTCCATGTGGGAAGCACACCTGCCTTGTCTGTGTCTGGCAGCCCTGCTCCAGGTGTGAGTGTGGCATGTGCCTGCGTGTCTGCACGCACCGGTAATTATAGCTCAGCCTTCAGAGTGGTGTGGCTCCCACCCGCGGGCCGCCCCCTCTACAGGGGCTGCTGGCCCTCCTAAGCTGCCGCCCAGCCCAGGAAGACCTTGAACTGGCCCAGTCCCTAGTCCCCTTCCCTCTCTGCCCCTCGGGGCCTGGCTGGTGGCAGGGACTGAATAGATCAGAGCTGGAGGACAAGTGGCTCCTTGCAGACCCTCGCTGCCTGCCAGGCCTGGGCTGGTAGTTTGCCCTGTCCTGAGCCTCAGCCAGAAACTTGGAGTGGGGAAGTTCCTTCTGGGCTGGAGTGGCTTGATGCTTGACCTTTGCTCTCTATGTAGGGAAGCCGCTCCACATCAAACCACGCCTGTGAGGCTCCCTGGGGACCAGCCCGCACCTACCTCAGACCCTCACCCCTGGAGAGGATGGAGGCTCTACCCACCTGCTCCTGAGGAGAAGCAGCCTGCCACTGAGCCCAGCTGGGGCTATAAGCAGGGCACGTAGCTCCTTCCATTTGGCTTACAGCCTTTGGAGGCCTTTGTGTGCCCAGGCCTTGTTCTCCTTCCTCAAGCCAAGGCCCTGTCCATTCCCTGTTCTCCCCCTCCCCCCAAGACACTCAGCCTCACACTAGGACTTACCCTGGCTCCCCACCCATCAGGGTGCCATGTGAGGTTCACCCTGGTCTGTCTCTTGTGGTGGGTGTGGCAATAGCTGTAGGATTTGTACCCAGCCCTCCCCATCCAGGACTCCTGCCCGGGGAAGAGGCCTGGCCAGGCTTCTCTGGTGGGCATTTGATGTTCAGCAATAAAGGTTTTATCCTGTGTCTAGTTGGTCTGTCTTGAGTACTACATAACCACAGGACCCTGGACATACAAGAGAGGAGCCCTCTCCTACCTTTGCAGGGCTAGTCCTGCTCTAACCAACTCTGGTGTGACTCAGGCTCGGAAGCAGCCTTTCCCCTTGGCCAAGTCAACACAAATGGGGTTTGCTGGGTTTCAGAGCATAATCTGATGTTATGTGGGACAGGCTGGGACCAAGGCAGAGGAGGAGAAGGCCTGGCTACCCCGGGGAGGAGCATGGCTTGGAAAAGCTTCATCTTCAGGTGTCTCTAGCAGACTGGGTTGAGATCCTGGTTCCTTCTGCGTAGACACTGGATAGGAAAACTGCACACAGGGTCATTCAAGTGCCCCTTCCAAGGGTGAGGCATGGACCATCAAAGGATTTGCTTGCAGGCCCTGAGTGATGCAGGCCAGCAACCTCCTGGTGTGTGTACTGAGTATTTGTCTAGACCAGCTACTGCCCGTGCTGTAGTGTAGTGTGTGAGACACTGCCATGGTGGCCTGGGCCCATGCTCCCTCCTGTGACCCAGAACCCCAGGCCCCTCAGCCTTCGCTGTACCAAGTCTGTCCTTCAGGATCCCGGTGCCCAGTCCACACACAGGTGGTAAAGACCTCTGCCCCCCAGGCTCTAGGAGATACAGGTATGCCGTTTCACGCTTCACCACAGTCCTGCCAAGGAGGCGAGTTTCCTCACCTAGGCCTCCATGAGAAAACACGTTTATTCACAAAAACTGTCCAGCATAGGCAGGCTTAGCCATGTAGCCTGGCACCCCTCACCATCACCCTTTCACTCTTACTAAGGCCCACTGTGGAGAGTTCAGTAGAAGGGTGGGCTCTAAACCTGGACTAGTCCAAAGAAAAACCTGAGACTCAGCCATCAGTGAACGGATCAGAGTCCCCTGACACTGGACCCCTGGAGCTTGATGGGCAGGACCTGTAGGAGGGCCAAGGTGGGTTTCTTCCTGTCGGCAAGTCCAACCCAGCCAGGTGTCCTTGCCTGGCATCAACTGTGGCTCCTCGATGCCTAATTAGGGGGTTGCCCTATGCCACCCACAACCTCGGCCTTAAGTGGACCCTCCTTCATTGTTTAGCCAGGGTTCCCATGTGAGCACCAGCAGAGGAGGTGGGGTGGGGGATGGAGGAGGCACACATGGCTGGACCAGTGGTAGAGTGCTTGCCTAGAATGGGAAACTAAGTCCACTGAAATGCAGTACCACCCATACCTCAGCCACCCAGGGCCGTCTCTGTATTCTCCTCCCTGTGCTTCTGGGGTACCCACCTATGAGACACTATGAAAAGAAAGTCTCTGGCGTACAGGTCTGCCTCCCTCCTCTCCCTGGGTAGGAGGAGGATCTGTCTCCCTCGAGTAGATCCAGGCTGCAGCATTGACCTGTTCCCTGTCGCCCACCTCCTGCCCTAAGGCTGATCCTCCCCAGGCTGGGATCCTTAAGCACTCTGGTTTCATAGGTAGGTTCTAGGCCAGCACACCCTCATGCTTTGTGCTCACTTCCCCAGTGAGCGCCACTGCAGGCCCGACTCCTGACCAGCCCAGTGGGCACCTGAACTCAACTAGTACTGGTGTAGGCGGAGACAGACATAGGCGCTGCTCTTCTGGCCCTTCCTCACCTTCTTTACCATATGCAGGGCTTAGCAAGCACCTGACAGAGGCACATGCAGCCTCCAGACCATGGTGGATGGGCTGGAGATCTTCCACCTCGCAGGAGAGTGAGCAGCATGCAGCTAGTCCGCACACGATCCGAGTCCCAAGGAACTAAGTGAGATGTGGGTGAATATGGGCAGCTGCCGGGGGTAGGGCCTGCTGGACAGGGCCATGCAGTAGGTACTCATGAGCCCCAAAGCTGGTCCCCTGAGGCTAGCAGGCCAACCTATCCACCTCCCAGTTGAGGAGCCTTCCAGCTGCATTGATCAGAGGGCCCAGATATTGCTTCCTCTGAGTGAAGGACCCAAGGGTAGAGAATAGGTGTATTTGTCATCCTGGCGTTGTCAATAGGCGTTGGAGCTGTTGAGCCGAGTATCCCGTACACTGGGCCCAGTAGCAAGCAGCAGCCTTGAGTAGTCTCAGGAGGTAGGTGGTACTGGTTGTTTGGGGTGGCATGATGGGCACCCTAACCTTCCCATCACTTCTCACAGTCCAGTTCCCCTCCACTCAGAGCCCTTGAAGAATCCCTGGGCCACATGTGGTCTCCCAGGCTCCTCAACATCGCCCACAAGTCTGACCTTGATCCAGCTGCCCTGGCTATTCTGCCAAGCAGTTCGTCCCAGCCCAGGCTATCTCCCGGCATTCAGGGCTCACCCTTCCCTCTGCTCACGTCTGAGGCTCTCCTGTCTCCTCAGTTTTCCCCACACTTCACTCAGCCAACCCAGCAGCCTCCAGCTAGCAGCAAGTCAACAACTGTCCTAGAGTCAAACAAACAAACAAACAAACAAACAACCCTGTCGTAGATGAGACCACAGCTCAGTGCAGCCTGGGAAATGCCAACAGAATCGAGTGCCAGGCCCTGAAACAGTGAGTGAACACACTTTTTGAGGTGCTATGCTTATGATGGTTCTTGGCACACTGGGAGGGAGTCAACATTCTCCTTTTGCTTTTTTTTTATTCTTTGTTTGTTTTTGAGGCAGGGTTTTGGTTTTGGTTTTGGGGTGTGTGTGTGTGTGTGTGTGTGTGTGTGTATAACCCTGGCTGTCCTGGAACTTGATCTGTTGACCAGGTTGGCCTTGAACTCAAGAGATGTGCCTGCCTCTGAATACTGGGATTAAAGGTGTGCGCCACCATACCTGGCTGCTTTTTTTTTTTTTTTTTTTTTCCTTTTTCTTACAGTAGGCAGGCAAAAAACAAAAACCAGGCCTGGAGGAGACAGGCCGTCCAGTATGAGCGTTTCCCTCCTCTACTCTTTATGCCCAAGGCCACATGGGATGCAATGCCCAGACCTGTAGCTCATCCTTAAGACCCTGGGCTTCTGGGACTCAGCCTTTTGCCAAGCTGTAGGAGACAGGGGCTACTGAAACACTGGCTCACTTGGGAAGACCTCATGATCTATCTCAAAGACTCCCCGTTCGAGGCCAGCCTGGGCTACTAAGTGAGTTCCAGGAAAGGCACAAAGCTACACAGAGAAACCCTGTCTCGGGGGAAAAAAAAAAAAAAGACTCCCCTTTGCGCCCAGGTCCACCGATAGATACAGGTCGTCTCGGGGGGGAAAAAAAAAAAAAGACTCCCCTTTGCGCCCAGGTCCACCGATAGATACAGGTCGTCTTGGACAAAGCCTGTTACCGTTCACAGCCTGTTTTCTCATCTGTAGAATGGGCATATACACTGACATGGCTCTGGGTACCACCTCAGCGCTACAGAGTCCCAAGCTATGTGTTCCAGCGATGCGTCTCTGAAGCCTCCTCCTCTGGGACAGGCTGAGGGGAGACTTTTGTGGGGGAGCTGGGAGCTGTTCACTCCTAGCTGCCAGACAGTCTCCCTGTCAAATAGCAGGCACCTGGGGAGGGAGCAGGCGAAGCCTCTGGCATCGAGGCATCCTGGGATAGGTATCTTGTGAACATCCTTCCAGGCTTTTTTCTGTGCACAAATGGTTTACATTGAAGATTTTTATTTTTAATAGTTAAAGGAGTATAACCGCAATGAAGATAACAGAGGACAAAAAACGCCAGCTCCGAGTCATGCCCAGATGTTGCTCCTAAGTGCACTCCTTTTCCATCTTCTGTTGGGGTCAGGAATTCTGGGAGGGGGGGGGGGGGTCGCAGAGCTCACACCTCCTTGTCAGCTACCCTCCTTCTTCTTGTGTTTCTCTTGCGCTGAGTCTGCCTCCCAGTAGGTGTAGAGAGACATTCAGCGGGAGTGAAGATGGCAATCTGTTTTCCACCT
This sequence comes from Peromyscus maniculatus bairdii, assembly GCF_049852395.1. Classification (NCBI taxonomy): domain Eukaryota; kingdom Metazoa; phylum Chordata; class Mammalia; order Rodentia; family Cricetidae; genus Peromyscus; species Peromyscus maniculatus. The sequence continues at coordinate 44,995,296 of NC_134871.1, read as the reverse complement.
GCCACCTCAACTCGGGCCCACCCTGCAAGGCGCCTCCAAACCGCAGTGGTGGGCAGCTGGGTCTAAGATTCCTTGTGGGCCCCGCTTGGCGTCCAGGCCTGTCAGCCCCACCGCCTTCAATGGGCCCTCTACTCAGGTGGTCCCCCCGAAATCTGCTCCCTTAGCCCCATGGCGGTCCACAGGCATCTGTCCCTCTCCACCTACCACACCGGTCAGAGAGGCCTGCGGTTCCACCGTGCATCCCGCCGCCGCCGCCCGAGGTGCCAGCAACTTTGTTGACTGAATTCCTGAACCCGTCCCAACCACAGGATAAAAATAGCCGGCGCTCCCGGGCAGCTCGGAGTCACCGGTGTCAGGATGGTTAGAGGTCCCCGTTCTGGGGACTCCAGGCCGGTCGTGCCGGGTGCGGGACACACACAGCCAGCTAGGCCACCTAACGGAACCGAGACGTCGAGGGAATCCCCTGGGCGCACCTTCACCGCCCCCTCTGCTGCTGTGCGATCCTGGGACCTCAGGGCCCAGTTGGCAGAAGTCTGTCGCTTGGTCTCGCGCCCTCCGCTGTGCAGTCCCACGCGGCGGCCACCAGGGGGCCCTGCCCACTCCTCTTGCCGGCGGCCCATCCCCACCCCTTCCCACAGCTGTTTCCCGCAGGAGATTGACAGCTGGGCTCCCGGTTGCCATGGGGATAGGCAAATGAGGGCGGCAGGGCTGGGCCTCCGATTGGCCCGGGGGCGCCGGCCCCCACCTGGGGAGGCGGGCCCAGGAGCGCGTCTCTATAAAGGCTTGCGCGGCTCGGCGCTGGGTCGAGGGAGGCGGGGCCGGCCGGCAGCGCGGGTGGGGCGCGGGGCGGGGCGGGAGAGCCCCGAGCGCGGCGGAGCCCGGGGCGCGGCCTCTGCACCCTCCAGGCTGGGACGGCGGAGGAGCAGGAGGAGGAGCGCAGGATCGGGGCCCTTCGCCCGCCCGCAGCGGGCCGGGGGGCCGCCCGAGAGGCCTGGCCGGCGGCGCTCCCTGAGCGCAGCCCGGAGTTGACTGCACGAAACTTTTCCTGCACCCTTCGGCGGCGCGACCCGAGCCTGCGCCCACCGCGGCACGAACCTCGGCCCGGAGGGGGGGAGCTAGGGGGAGAGAGGCCCGCGGCTCCCCCCGCTCCCCCGCCGCCCGTCGGGGCGCGGCCGGGCGCGGCGGCGGGGCTGGGGCCCCGGGCGATGGCCGCGGAGCTGGCGATGGGCGCAGAGCTGCCCAGCAGCCCACTGGCCATCGAGTACGTCAACGACTTCGACCTGATGAAGTTCGAGGTGAAGAAGGAGCCGCCCGAGGCCGAGCGCTTCTGCCACCGCCTGCCGCCCGGCTCGCTGTCCTCGACGCCCCTCAGCACGCCCTGCTCTTCGGTGCCCTCTTCGCCCAGCTTCTGCGCACCCAGCCCGGGCACCGGCGGCGGCGGCGGCGCGGGCGGCGGGGGCGGCGCGGCTCAGGCCGGGGGCGCCCCGGGGCCGCCGAGTGGAGGCCCCGGCGCTGTCGGGGGCGCCGCAGGAAAAGCGGTGCTGGAGGATCTGTACTGGATGAGCGGGTACCAGCACCACCTGAACCCCGAGGCGCTCAACCTGACGCCCGAGGACGCCGTGGAGGCTCTCATCGGCAGCGGCCACCACGGCGCGCACCACGGCGCGCACCACCCGGCGGCCGCTGCGGCCTATGAGGCCTTCCGGGGCCAGGGCTTCTCGGGCGGCGGTGGCGCGGACGACATGGGTGCCGGCCACCACCACGGCGCTCACCACGCTGCTCACCACCACCACTCTGCCCACCACCACCATCACCACCACCACCACCACGGCGGCGCGGGCCACCACGGCGGAGGCGCGGGTCACGGCGGAGGCGGCGCGGGCCACCACGTGCGCCTGGAGGAGCGCTTCTCCGACGACCAGCTGGTGTCCATGTCGGTGCGGGAGCTGAACCGGCAGCTCCGCGGCTTCAGCAAGGAGGAGGTCATCCGACTGAAACAGAAGCGGCGCACGCTCAAGAACCGCGGCTACGCGCAGTCGTGCCGCTTCAAGCGGGTGCAGCAGCGGCACATTCTGGAGAGCGAGAAGTGCCAGCTCCAGAGCCAGGTGGAGCAGCTGAAGCTGGAGGTGGGGCGTCTGGCCAAGGAGCGGGACCTGTACAAGGAGAAATACGAGAAGTTGGCGGGCCGGGGCGGCCCCGGGGGCGCGGGCGGGGCCGGCTTCCCTCGGGAGCCCTCGCCGGCGCAGGCTGGCCCCGGTGCAGCCAAAGGCGCGCCCGACTTCTTCCTGTGAGCGCCGGACCCTGGGCCTCGCCGCCGCCGCCGGGGACAAGTTGGCGCAGGCCGCCCCGGCCTCGGCTCGGACTCTGAAGCCCGGGACTCGCGCGCGCGCGCGGGCGGTGCAGCTGCCGTGGTCCTCCGGTCCGCCCTGTGTGTGCGTCCCGCCGCGAAGCTCCCGGCTCCAGGTAGCTACCGCGGTGCGCCACCTCCGCCGGGCCACCCGCTCTGAACGTCCTCGGGGTCGCCGTCTAGACGTTGTCGAGGTCCCTCGGCGCCCCGGGAAGGGTGAATACTAGCGAAGCCCGAGCCAGGTCTGACTTCCTCGGCAACGATCACTTGTACAGACGTGGAGCGCAGTTCTGCGTCCCGACCTCCGCCCACCCGCAGCGGGGCCGCGCGGCCACCAGCTCCCGGTAGCCTCCGCCGGCCCTGCGCTCCTCCGTCGTCTTTCTTTCTGTCTCTCTTTCCCAGCCCTGTTTTTACTCCTCCTCCTCCTCCTTTTTAAAGCGGTCTTATTTTCGCAACAGGAATATTTATTTTGCTTGATAATTAGAAAGCCCAGAGGCTCCCTCGGAGGTCGGCGAGTGCCCGCATGTGCCCTCGCTCGCTCGCTCGCTCCGAGGGGTCCGGCCCTGCCTGCCCTCCAGCCCGCTTGTCCCCACCCCGTCCGGTTCTCCCTATAGAGGAAGCCGAGGAACTTACCTGCGTGTCGGTCCCACTGCCCTGCTGTACTCGACTGGGGGAGGGGGGTGGGGGGCGGCCGTGCTCAGCCGGGTGGGGGCTGGCCCGGACTCCGGCGCTGCTATTTCTCTATGCACCAGATCGTATTTATGACTCCTGGGGAAATATATCTTATTTTAACCTTCCAGAGAATCGAAAGAATTTTAAAAGTAATGCACAGTTCTAGAAGAAAATTTTTAAAGAGGAGGCTTAGGCCTGAACCTCCTGGCATGGGCGGGTGGTAAGGTGTTTTTATTTAATTTAAATGGTGTTTCGTTTGTGGAATCTTTTTTTAAAACTTGGTCGCTTTTTTTGGACTAGCCAGGGGAGAGGCCCGGCGGTGGGCACTCTCTAAGCTGGGCGCTTCGGCACGGGCTGAGATCTGGTTTTCTGAGGCTTGGCTCTGGTGCTCTGAGGCTCCTCCCGTCCTGTGCTGCTCCCGGGCGGCTCCTGCTGAGCCTTCTGAACAGGACGCTAGACAACTCGTTGAAAAAAAAAATTGTGTTGTTGGTTTTTGTTGTGTTCTTTTTTTTTTTTTTTTTCATTTGTTACGAAACTGAGGAAAGGAAAAATTTAAAAAAATAATAATAAATCTGTTTAGATCCAAAAGTCACTGGAACCTGGCTGATGTGTCTGTGGCTTTCATTTTTTACATGTTTCCCCTGGAATAGAAAAAATATGGAAGTCCCTGGACTGAGTGTTACTTGAGCTGCGGTGTCCAGAGAGGCAAGAACAGGGAGAACTTGACGAGGAGGCAAATGTATCTGTCAGTACCCAAGACAGCATTCTCTGGCTGGCCTTCTAGGAGCTGGGCTGCCATAGAGGCAGGTCAGGGCAGAGGCTGTAGGCGTCCTTGGTGGCGAGTTCAAGTGCATTGCAGTTGTGTTCTGGTGGCCCGAGCTGTCCTGGCTGTTCTTGCCAGCTGTCCCTCTCCCAGGGGTGGCCCAGCCTCTGTTCTCCAAAGCATGCAAGCCCAACCTGGGTTAGTAAGAGAGATCTCTGAGAATCTCACCTTTCGAGGCTGTGGGCAGCTACAGACTTTTAGATGACAGTTCCCTCGCTTCGTGAGAGTGTAAAGGTCCGCAGTTTGCAAATTTAGAGCCCAGAGGGGCTCCTGCCTAGACTGTGGCTCTGTCGGAAGTCGGAAGCTCTACATCCGTTGCACAGCAGCTTCAGTCTTGAGACAATCCCCCCCCCCCCCCCCCCCGAGTTCAGTCGTTCAGTCTCCATCCCAGGTCCGAGAAAGGCAAATCACCTTTGTCCCCCCCCCCCCCCCGGCTCCTTTTGCCTTAGAATAAAACTCAGGGAGGGCACCGTAGGACCCCAGGCTGGGAGCAGCTGAGCCAGCGTTTTGGGGAAGATGCTGTTTGGGGGAGATTTCCAAATGCTGTTGGAAAGGAAAGAAATGGACACTCTGGATTGAGTTAAAAGAACTAATTCAGTGTGAGGCGAGACCTGCAAATTCCCGCTGCACTGAGGAAGTTCACACATGGTGTCTTCCCAAGAAAGGGCTCTGAGTTGAGGGAAACTTGGCTGCTGGAGGCCCAATGGAACGCCTAAGTCCTAATCGAGAATGAGAATGCTTCTCTTCCCCTTCCATTGCCCGGAGCCATTACAGAACCACCCTCTTGGAGGAAGTTCAGAGACAGGTCCTGAGTGACCACAGAGGACTTCTTTCGGGGACAGCTGGCAACAGCTGTGCCCACCCTCATGGCCCAGCACTCTGGCCTCTCAGCATCCAGTACTCAAGGCTTGGCCTGTCCCCTTTGAGCGTCTGGGACTCCCCTGCAGCACTGCTGGGTGAGGTAGGTACCCAGGAGCCACAGTGTGCTGGTGTCCTCTTAGGGCTGCTCCATGTGCTCACCCCACTTGTGAGGGACTAGATCTGAGTCCACTTACCTTCTCCTCCCTTCTCTCCCTTTACTCGGCTCTTCCTCTAGGACGGGCGAGGCATAGGAATGAACGAGGACCTTTTGGTAGTCATAGCCACTCACTCTGGAGTTAAAAGATGGTCTTTTCTAGAAGCTTTTTGGGGAGCTCGGAAACCCCATGTGTGGGAAGTTCCTTTGGCTTTCCCTTGTCCTGTGCAGGGAGGGAAGTCCTGGCCTGTGCACAAGGAGGGTACTCTTATACAAAGTCTCTCTCTCTCTCTCTCTCTCTCTCTCTCTCTCTCTCTCTCTCTCTCTCTCTCTCTCTCTCTCTCTCTCGTTGTCTCAGACAGGGTTTCTCTGTGTGGCTCTGCCTGTCCTGGAACTTATTCTGTAACCCTGGCTGTCCTGGAACTCAGAGATCCACCTGCCTTGTCTCCCGAGTGCTGGGATTAAAGGTGTGCGCCACCACTCCTGGCTTAAGGCTCCCATTTTCTAAGGAGGTCTCATTGTGTCCCCGAGTACCTTGCTGAAGATGAGGTGGTGAAGGTGGAGAGGCTTCAGGCGTCCTGTTTCCTGGCTCAGAGGTTGGGGTGGGCTGCCATGGACTTGGGGGTGCCTTAGAGCTCCATTTAAAATGGTCTTGAGAGTCCTGCGGGTGCCAATGTACGTGTGTGTGTGTTCGTGTGCAGATGTGCATGCTTGTCCATTCTGTGTTGGTGTGTCAGGGCAATAGCAGTACCAGGTACTGGCCATTGGCCTACCTGGACCACAGGGGCTAGAGGACAATGTGGTTCTGGGACTGGGGCAAGGGTGACCATAGTCCAGAATTAGCCTTCACTCAACGCCTTGTTCACTGTGCATCCAGGGCCTTGCCGGCTCCTCGGGTGCTCTAAGAGGCAGCCATGATGTCCCCAAGAGGAGTCTGGTGTCTCCCGAGCCTCAGCATGAGAACCAAAGCAGATCAGGCCTCCAGTCCTTACCCACCAGCCATTCTGGTCTGAGGATGTGGGGTGGGGTGGGGTGGGAGAGATACCTTACTGACAAGGCTGCCTGAGGACCACAAGATCTGCTCAGCTTATACCCCACGCCCTGCACCCCACACACATCCTTCCACCTGCCTCCCGGGGACCAACAGGGACTAAAATGTCAAACAACGGATCCAGCAAGAGAGCTCAGCTATGTCCTGGAGGAACATTTGAGGCTGTTTGGTCTTTTCCTGTGGTCTGCAAAGATCTCACCACACAGCACAGACTCCAGCAGATTCAGCTTCACAGAAAAGTCTGCAAACCTGGATCCACGAGTCTTATCGGGTTGCAGGTAACCCTGTCCTGGCTCTGTCGCTAGTTCTGGGCAGCCCGTTTATTTGATAAGCACCAGAGCTGCTGCGTGTGGAACAGCTTCACCTCAGCTATCCCTGCACCCCGAAGCCCCTCCACCCCTCGCCCGTCTCTACAGCTAGCTCTAAAGTTGGGACAAGCCCCACTTGTCTCTAGCACCCCACAAGGAGGACACAAGCCAATGCTGTGTGCACACAGGGACACCAACCCAGCACACACGGATATGTGCGTGCAGATAGCCACGAATGTGGGTGCAGAATGTGTGCACGCAGACGCCTCCCGTCCCAGTACATGTACAAGGCTGGCTCCAGGCAAAGGCACAGGTCCTCTAGAACACACCACCAGATGAAGGCCTATGGGCCTCACATAGATACACAAGGAGGAGGAGAGGGGATTTTATGAGTGATGGTCCCCTGATGGGTGCTGGGCCCACAGCTTGGACAGGGCAAGTATGAGGAAGAAGCTGGCCATGCCTCAAGCTAGGGGTTTCCTCACCAGTCAGCTGCTTTGGAAAGAGTAAGTGTGGGAACTTTGAGCCAGCCGTGAGAGCCACCGGGAAAGGACACCAATCCTGCTAGATCCACAGCTCTCTTGTTCATCCCCCACCGACCCTGTCCTCAGGACCCAGCTGCCTGGTCAGCAGTTTGTGAGGCCATGGAGTCAGGCTAGAGGCCAGGGAGGCCCTGCTGGGTGCAGGGACTGGGTCCCTGCCGCCTGCTCTTCCAGATTCAAGCCCAGGCCAGGCCAAGGTGGAGGCATGGTGGTGGTGGGGGGGGATGTACCATGACCCATCACCACAATCCTGCTCTTGCCTCCTGGGAGGCATGTCCTGGGGAAAAAAACAGAGCCTGGAGAGGCGATTCATTTATTTGAAGATTGATTTAGCATCTCCTGTGTGCTGAGGTGACACCATTCTGGATGTGACAGAGCCAACCCCGAGGTGAGAGGTGAGGGTCTCCTTCTTGAGAGACAGATGTAGAAGGATGGGGTGATTGGGGGTCAGAGAGTGAGAACCAGGATGGGGTAGCCCAGGGAGAACTTTCCATGCTGAGGGAACTGTGGAGCATCAGAAAGTGGGGGATGTATAGGCAGCCTCAGAGGAACAGATGAAAGTGGGCCCCACCTTCATAGTATGACACCCTGGTGGCTGTGTGAGACCCCGGCATGCTGCAGGTCCAGGGTCCAGAGGAGGATCAGGGGACACTGTCAGTGACGGTGGAGAAGAAGCACTGGCTTCCTGGAGCTGCTCTGTGAGCAGAAGGGGGTGCGACCACACCCCAACTCTCAAGGTGTCCTGCGGCGGAGGCCAGTGGCTACTCTAGGAGCCCCAAGTATCCTCTCGGTCCCACCGAGGGATGCGTGAAATCAGAGCTTCATCCCTGCCACTAGCCAGCGAGGACCAACCAGAGGCAGGGGTGAGAGGAGAGGAGGTGAGGCGGAGCAGGGCAGCAGGGCTGCGGGAAGGGGTGAAGGTGAGACCCTGCCAGGAGGCAGGCGGGGTGAGCGCTTGCACTCTCTGGCCCTGGACACTCCCGCCCTGCGGAAGATGCCGTGGAGTTCACATCCGCTCGCTCAGCCGCTGCAGGAGCCAGCACAGCAGAGGCAGAGTAATTTGCGAGGACTGGCGGGCTCAGCGCCTGCCTAATTCACGGAGACACTGCTCAGCTGCTGAGGGCCTGAGCTGTCACAGCCAATTAGCCCGGGGCCGGGGAGGAGTGTGCTGGGGGCGGGCTGTGGGGACCCGCGACCACAGCCGAGGCTGAAGACCCTTTCCTTGACGTGAGCATTGTCTCCAACTTCAATGCCTCCTCAGCCTGGCTCCTTCTGACCCTGGAGGCCCCTTCTGTGCTGGCTGCTGTGACGTCAAGGCTCTTGTCCACTGACACCAAGGGCTGATGGTCCTGAAGATAATTAGAATCAGCTCTAGCCTGGGGGTGAGTCCTCCCCAACACTTGGCAACAGGCATCACCTGGGCCAGAGCTGAGGGACTGGACTCTGCCACCCCTCTGTCCTATATCCCTCAGTGCTGTCTGGTGGGCAGGTGAGTCACCAGAGACCTGCCCTACCTCCCCAGCACCTCCCAACCACAACCAGTCCTGGCTCTTTCACTCCAAACCTATCCTGAGAGATGAGCTGGAGATCTGGAGGACTCTGAGTGTGCCGGACAGATGTGCGTGACCTGCTTGGACTCCTTGGAGTGGTCTTGGGGTGGCAGCCACCGACTATGCTGATAAAATTGCTAAGGCAAAGGGGATCAAGCGCTACCCACTGCCACCTAGCTAGTGTGCTGCCCAGTAGCTTTGAGGCACCCCTTGGGGGCCCCTCTTGGTGATACAGGCTGCCACAGACCCCACCCCAGCTTCCGCCGATTTGATTCACTGGCCAGACCTCTTTAACCCACGTTAGGCTGTCCCTAGAAGGAGGTCACCCCCGAGTCTCTCAAAGCTGCCGTCTAGGCAGTGGGGGGCTGTTCCCATGTCTCGCCCACCCATTGCCCTGCCTGGCTGGCACCTTCCGCTCCTCCGCTACAGTTGAAGGAAGGGCTGTTCTTTGTCAAGGTGGGGTGTGACTCTGGCAGGGAAGTAGCACTTGCAGACACATGCACATGCACTTGTGCGTCTTGGTGTGTGAGACCCCCGACGGGGCCACCCCAGGACCTGGAACAGAGCGGTATCTTTGGGACCGGATGCGTCAGAGCAGCAAGTTAAGTGTTGCACCCAACAGCGGACAGAGCGAGGGGGTGTGGCTCAGCTCAGAGGACAGACTCCAAGGTGCAGATGTGAGGCCAGGAGAGTGAGCAGGAATGGGGAGGTCGGCAGTGAGTCTGGGAGAGAAAAAAAAAAAGGGGGGTCGGTAAAGAAGGGGTGGGAAAGGGGGAGGGGACCAAGAAAGTGGGAAGGAAGAGAAGGAGTAGAGGAAGGAGGAAGGGGAAGAGGTGGAGGGGTAAAAAGGAAGGAAAAAGAAGGACAGGGGAGGGAGGGCCTAGGGAAGAGAAAGGAAGGTATAAGAGAGGGAAAGAGGAAAGAAGGGCTTGGACGGAGAAGTCGGAAGAAAGGTGGCTAGGAGGGAGGGGAAAGGGGCGGGGCAGGGGAGGAGGGGAGGAGCTGGGGAAGGACAGAGTCAGAGGGAAGAACCGGAAGGGGTGAGGACCCCACAACGAAGGAAAACGCAGCTCAGGTGTCTCACTGGGCATCGGCAGGGCACCCGCTTCTGTGGTAGCTGGTTTCGGGAAGCCAGCCGGGGCTGTGAGGAAGAGGGCTTCGGGCTGAGCACCCATGACGGCTTCTAGCCGTCTGATGGGTAGTTCCGGTTAGTCTAAGCCCTGTCTGATGGGGGCCACTCTAACTGAATCCACTTCCCTCTGCGTCCTTGGGGACTGAGTGGCCCAAGGGATGGTCTCAGCAGGGGAGGAGACCCAATCTTCACCTACTGCACAGTCAGGCGAAGTCCACTCCCAGCTCTGTCACACCCCCTCAGTAGTAAAAGGACATCAAGCTGTCCCCACCCACCCCGCCACAGGGGGCATGGTAAGAACCAGCAGGTCTCTCCACAGTCCTTAGTCAGTCTGAAAAGCGCTGGCAAAGGAGGACAGGAGACGGGTACCAGGGTGCCCCCCCCCCCCCCCCCCCCCCCCCCGTCCATGGCCAGAGACATCTTGGCCACATTTATGGTGTACTTGGAAAGCTAGGGACACAGCTATGTCCCGAGGAGAGCATGGCTTCACAAGCTGGGACACCAGTTGCCTGTCCATGGGGATGAAGTGCAGCTCAGCTCTGTCCATGCCCACCTTCCTGCACAGAGGCCACTATGCCCAATGCCAGCCTGCCCCCCATAGGTCCTATGAGCCTGTTCCCAATGGGTTCTATCCAGCAGGCAAAACCCAGGCCTTAACCAGCCCTGGGCATAGTGTTCTGAAGACAGTCTAGCCTAAACCCTCGGGGTATTTTTTTTTTCTGTTGAGTTTGGTTAACAGGATTGAAGACACTTGAGAGCCTGGGTCTTGGGGTCACATGAAGATTAGAATCCAGGGAGGCATGAACCCAGAGAGAAACACTCCGCAAGAATTCACAGGAAAAGCCCAGAGATATTCCCAGACCCCACTGCCTGGCATATCTTAAACATCAAACCCATACCCACACATTAAATAACATTGCAAGTGCATTGTGTGGTGGACAACAAACCAAAATTGCTCGTTTGTAGCTGGAGAGGCATTTGGAGAAAAGGCTATTTAGACCGATCTGCAGCCCACAGGCCACTGGAGTCGGAGCGAGAGAGCCATGCAGGGAGGCTCCCACACGCCTTCTGCCAAGAGCTCCGTTTTCTTGAAGAAAATGAGAAGGGGCAAGAGATGGGCTTCTCCACCTCGAGTGAGCAGGGACACACCCTCCCCCATCTTGAATTGCCCACAACTCTTCCACACCTCTACTGCGAAAGTGGCACTGTACAGTGACCCCTGTAAACTCAGGTAATACAGAGCTGAATGAACAATGACTCCAGCGGAGCAGACCAAAGTTTTCCTAGATAGGGTCTCCCATGTCCCTGGCTGGCCTTGAACTCCATATCGCTAAGGATGACCTTGAATTTCTGATCCTCCTGCCTCTACCCATACCCCAAGTGCTGGGGTTACAGGTGTATGCAACCAAGCCAGATTTCTTTAGAGGTGGGAAGTGAACCCGGGTCTTTGTTCATCCTAGGCAAGCACCCTACTAATTAAACTACATTCCTAGTATTGCAAATTGAATTTTTATCTTATGAAAATCCAGAGGTTGATGGTCCACTACTGCTTCATGAAACACTCTGGGATTCAGGCTCTTTCTACCTGGGCCTAGATACTAGCCAGCCACTTTGGCTCCAGGCATTCTAGGTAGGAGAAAGAAACCACCTCTTTTTGTTTTGTTTTGTTTTGTTTTTTGAGACAGGGTTTCTCTGTGTAGCTTTTTGCCTTTCCTGGAACTCACTCTGTAGACCAGGCAGGCCTTGAACTCACAGAGATCCTCCTGCCTCTGCCTCCCGAGTGCTGGGATTGAAGGCATGCACCACCACCGCCCGGCGTAACCACCTCTTCTTGTTGTCTTTTTGAGACAGGGTCTTTCTTATCTAGCCTGAACTGGCCTTGAATTCACGGTTTAGCCAAGGACTTCCCGCTAATCTTCCAACAAAGGCTTGGGAAGCTGTCCCATGTCTAGGAAGACCTGTCCACCTAGATGTCTTATGCCCGCAAGTCAGCCACACGGCCTCACCTGGCTGCAAGGAAGTTCAGGGACCCCAAGTTCTAACTGCTGAGTCCTTGTGCAAAGATCCCTAGAAAGAGGGTGAATGAGTGACCCCACAACTCCATCCGGGAGCTGGAACACAGGCCTGGGGGACAGGAAGAGTATAAGGAGGAGTCAGCCCAGCTGAGAGGATGAGAGACTGGCTTGGCTCTCACCTGAGGAGGAAATGCAGGCCATGGACCTCCCTCCTCTAGAGAAAGCCCCAGACAAGCTACCCATAGCTGTGCTCCAAGACCCTCGGAAGCACAGACAAGGCCCCTCTGAGAGAACTAGAGCCCGGGGATCAGAGATGAGCAGCTGGTGTAGGCCGAAGACAAAACCTATGGAGTGACAGAAGCCTGTAATGAATGAGTAGGAATATGAGGAAGGAGTGGGATGAGGGGAGGATGGAGACTGGAGAGGGAAATGCACGGATGATTCAGAATGTGGATGTGGATGGACTGGTGTTTGTATGTGGGTATGTGTGGATAGATGGGTGAGTGGATTGTGGGATAGCTGGATAGATGGATGGGTGTGTGGATGGATATGTGGGTGAATGGATGGGTAGATGGATGGACGGATGGGTAGATATGTGGATGGATGGAGGGATGGATGGGTGGATGGATGGATGGATGGATGGATGGATGGATGGATGGATGGATGAATGGGTGGATGGACAGACATGTGGATGGATGGATAGATGGATGGATGGACGGACATGTGGATGGATGGATGGATGGATGGATGGATGGATGGATGGATGGATGGATGGATGGATGGTAGACATGTAGATAGGTGAGGGGAACTAGTAGAGGTGTGTAGATGAGTAGAAAGGCAGGTATAGAAAGTCATGGGAAGCTCCAAGCTCACACAACAGGTCTCTTCCTGCTTTCTCCACTTCTCCCTCATTGTCCTCTTCAAATCTTACTCACCCACGTCCAGAAGACCTGCCCAAGGCTGCAGGGCACTCCAGGAGCCCTTGTTTATGTCTCTGTTCTTCTTGCCATCGGGTTCACCTGCCTCTGTCCTGACAGCAGCCACACTGTTAGCAAGGGAGGCAGGGCTGTGTTTCCACTGTTGGCTCCTGAGCCCCTCAGAGAGCCTGGCGTTCAGGGAGACTCAGTAAGCATTTGTTGAAGGAAAACTGAAAAAAGAAAGATGGCAAGATGGACAGACCAGCAAAAGCTCCTCCCAGTTCCACTTAACCACCTCCCTCCCTTCCTCAGTGGTCAGCCAAACTGCTCCCTTCTAAGCCCTCCTGTGGCTCCTCCTCCATCGGGGTTGGCCTGGGTGCCATGGCTGGCTTTGGGCTCCTCCCTATTGTGACTTATCCACTGTTCCTTCAGGTGAGGTGACCTTGGCTGCTCCCCGACACTGTCCCTCTGCCCCCCTCCTCCCAATGGGCTCTGGATTCTGTTGTTACCAGATTTGGAACATTTAGGGGCTTTCCTCATAGTTACGTCGGATTTGGCTGAGTCTTTCTGTCTGAAGGCGCAGGTCTTGCAGTTCCTGGAGGCTCCAGGCCGTTGTCCTGGGTTGACTCCCTTGACCACTGATTGACTCCTGCAAAGCCAGGGGGCCCTGGCATTATGCATGACTATGGTCACCTTGAGGACCCTAACACACATGCTTCTACTGCAGGTGCAGGAATTTGGGGCTCCAAGATCATCCCTACATTTTAAAAACACCCCTACTTTCTGTCTCTCTGCCTATTGTTTATCTTCTAATCTTGCTGGCGAGTACATTTTCCCATTAAACTTTCTCTTGCTCTGTGATTGGGTATCTCCTCTCCCCTATTGCTAACTTGGCCACCCCTAGATTCTTTGACTGTGGGGAGATTTATGTGAACTTATTTGGCCTCAACTCTTCTATAATAGTGCCACTGACCCCTGGGGTTCCATGGTGAGGACTGAACACCCTTGCATCTCTCCAAGTATTCTCAAGGCCCAGGCTCATTCTGTCCTCATGTTCTGGTTCCTCTGGCTCCATCTCTCTGGCTATTTGGTCTGTTCCATATAGCAAACATTTTTACTTATTTATTTATTACTCTTCAAATTATGTACATGCATGCATGTCTGTGTGGGGGGGTGTGCACATGAACGCAGTTGTCCTAGAGAGACCCCCTGAAGCTGGAGTTCCTGAGAGTTGTGATCCACCTGAAAGCTCCTGACGTGGCTTCTGGAAACCAAACTCAGGTCCTCTGAAAGAGCAGTGTGTGCATGTTCCTAACTGCTGAGCCATTTTTCCAGCCCCACATAGTGGACATTTTCTCATCTGCCTGTGGCCTGCTGATGGTTAATTGTCCTGAATTAGTTACAAGGGAGACACAGCATTATAGCTTCTCCGAGGAGGGCAGGTTTTACTGGGGGTAGGGCCTCCCCAAAAGGGTGCCAGCCTGCGGTCTGGCAGCTTGCTGGAAGTCATTATTGCCAGTGGCCGGTCTTTTCCCTGTGGCTGAGGGACTCTTTCAGAGGAGGCTAGAGGGGTACTCTTCCCAGGCGACAGACTCCTGGTGTCCTCGGTGAGAGGAACAGGGGCTGAGTCTGAGATGTCACTCAGTCCCTTGCATCCAGTGAGGGTCTCCTGCCTGTCCTTAGTAAACCTGGTCCCTAGGAGTCTCCAGGAGCCAGAGGGAGGAGGTCTGGTGGCTAGAGCCACAGAGGGCCGCCAGACAGAGCCTTGTTATTCTGTCCTGAGGCCCTCAATCCACTGAACCTCCTTGCTGCACTCAAGACTCTCTGCTACCTTCCAGCTGACCCTTATTCCCTACATACTACCTCTCTCTCCAGAGTCTGCCTTTTTTGGTGGCATTTGGGAAACCCCACAGGATCTGGGCTCAGGTCACCATGTCTAGAGGATGACTAAGGTTTTGCAGGGCCTCTGGGTATTTTTCTTGGAGCCTAGGACAGAGTTTCCTGAGGGCTTTGGAGGTTCAGGAAGTAGGGCTGAGGAATGGAGGTAAAGGGATTTAGCAAAATCACTGTCTCAGGGTAGATATTAGAACGAATAACTGTTTTTTTAGGAGCACTTTGACCTTGAGGAATCCTTGTGGAAAACCGTGAATGTTTCCCATGATCTGTAGAATTGTTTTGCTGAGGGGGCTTTGCAGCCATCCCATGACTTTGGCCACAAGAGGCTTCAGGCACACCTGAGGCTCTTGTATTATTGTGTATTGCACATAATAAAGGACCAGAGTCATGAAGGGACGTGATGCTCTCCTTTAGTAAGACATGTACATTAAGATTAGGGACTTTGGTATGAGGAAATATTTTTGTGTAACTTTCAACCAATAATGCCTTTGTACGGCTGTTCAGGGTTCAGTCCGTCAAAAGAGGTTGGGCCTTCCTGCTGCCACATAGGCTTTACAGTTTCATCTTGGGAGTGCCTTCTTTCTTCAGCCGACCAGGGATACATGATGCACTCCGACAGGACGGGATGCAGCAGCTGCCTGTAATAGGCCTGAGGCAAGCCACCCTCCATGCCACTCTGGGGCAGCCCAATGGGCTGTGGTGTTAAGGCAGCCGACTCTGGTTGCTGCCGACTGGCCATCCCCTGTCCCCATTAAGGGACAATAGAGAATAAGCAGTTTTCTTTCTTCATTTCCCCGCTGTCTGCTAATATCATCTTGATGATAATTTCTTTTAATGGGCTATTTGTGGTAATTATGATACACTGAGTGAGTAATTGTATGTGACTCTGAGCACCCACCATGGGCAAGGGAGGTCCAGAGGCCTCCACACTTCTGGCCTGGAGAGCTCTGCCCGAGACCTGCCACCACCTGCAGCCCTGGCCCCCTGGCATCGCTGAGGTTCCAGGCTATCAGCTTCTCCCCTGCGTTAGGGTGGGGCTATGCCTGGAAAGAGCAGCGTGCTTCCTGTTGGGGGCTTTTCCTGAGGGTGAGGGATGGCAAAGGGACCCTATTATAGATGGTGCCCTGGCTAGCCTGTTTGCAGGGGACTCAGCCCTACTCTAGTCTAGCTACAAAAAGCATTGACACCTGCCCACTGCCTCAGCTTGCCTTTGGGGAGGAAGTTCACCCAGGTGGGGTTTCAGGCACAGCAGGAGTCATGCAAGGTGGGCACCTGGAGGACTTTCTCTCCAGGCCTCCTGTGAGGAAGCTGCTCTTGTACCATGGCCCTCTCACTGTGCTGGAGGCTGGTTTCTGACCTCCCTGGAGGCTCCAGTCTCTTCCCTGGGTACTGCTACTCTTTTTGCAAGCCTACGTTGGTCTTTCCAATAATTGGGACCTCCCATGTGCCAGCAAGCCAGCTCAAGTAGCCCTCCAAGGTCAGCCAGAGTCCTGCCCGGAGGTTTTCCAGCCATGGGGGGTGGGTGGGTGGGTGGGTGAGGGTGGGGGCTCAGGAAGGTCTAGAAAGGCACAGGAACCTCAGAAGCCATCTAGCCTCTGACCAAGACCCCTGAATTCCAAACATCCTCCAAGAACACTGGAGCCTGCCTCCTCTTTAGACAGGGGAGGCCTTGACACCCTGAGCCTATGCTCAGGACACAGACTGCTGGAGTCCCTGAGGGTATCGCGAGGCAGAGCCCTGTTGGACAGGGTGGGTTGCAAAAGCACCGTTCTCAGCCTCAACCAGGCCCCAAAGCTCCTCACCTCTACTACTGTACCCACCTCTACATCCCACTCCATCATCACCATACCACCACCACCATCACCACACCACCATCACCATCACCACACCACCACTATCACCATACCACCACCATTGCCACCCTAACCATCGATACCATCACCATACCACCACAACCATCACCATACCACCATCACCATCACCACACCACCACCATCGCCACCCTAACCATCACTCTCATCACCATACCACCACCATCACCATCACCACCCTAACCATCACCACACCACCACCATCACCACACCACCATCACCATCACCACACCACCACCATTACCACACCACCCCCATCGCCACCCTAACCATCGATACCATCACCATAACACTACCATCATCACCACCCTCACACCACCGCTATCACTATCATTACCCTACCACCACCATTATCACCACCACCACCACCATCTTCAGTGCATGGGTGAGGCCTTGGGTTCAATCATCAGCACCAGCCCCCTCCCACACACACACACACAAGAAGAGCAGAGCTGGCCGTAAGATGGTACCCACATGAACTCCTTCCGCGGTGCTCTATGCATGATGTAATAAAGCAAGGCATGAAAGGGCCATGGGGGATGTAGCAACCCAACTGCAGAGGCAGCCCCCCAATTACCATCCTGTGGGCATGAAGAGTTGACACCTGGTTCTCCTCAGGAAATATGACTGGGATGATGAAGGTGAGAAGCGCTGTGTGACTATTCCCCACGAGGGTTCATGTGCTAGAAGCTGGGTCCTCAACCAAAACTATGTGAAAGATGATAGGACCTTTAAGAGGTGGGGTCCAGTGGGTGGTCCTCACATTTTGGAGGGCTTCCTTAGGCAGAAGAGGCTGGTGGGTTAGAGAGGGGATTGGGGAGGCTTGTGGGACACACACACACACACACACACACACACACACACACACACACACACACACACACACACGCTGCTGCCTGCCTCCTCCACCGTCCCGCCAGCCCCACGGGCTGTGATAACAGCTTTCCTCATGTGGCTGTTCTGGTCAATAACCCTCAGCTCCTGGAGGAGGCTGATGGCACTGCCCCCTCTGTCATAATTAAGCTCTTGACGCCTAATTAATTGAGTGGTCAGGATACTAATTATCGTCTTTATTGAGACTGGAGGAGGGTGAAGGGCAACCTTGGCACTGAGCACCCCCTGCCTGGCGGCTTTGCTCTTGAAGACCCCAGAAAAGTCTCGGTGCCAGCCTCAGTTTCCGCTCTCCCCTGGGGACCCACTCCCACCCCCAGGGCCCCACCCCCATCCCAGCCCTGGCCCTTTCGCTTCCTCGTGATTCTGCTTTGGGGTCTCAGAACATGTCCTCTTTGCTCCTTAGTCATCAGGTCCGCTCGTGCCTCTCTGGGCTCCCACGGGTAGCCACACATCCCGGAGAGACGCAGTCACAGTGGCCAGCAGCTAACGGTGGTCTCACAACTTGGAAGTGGTTTTTGAAGCAGCTCCCCGCTAACAGGCTCCAGGAATGCCTGGAGGGGCTGAAGAGCAGGAAGGCTGGTGGTTGGGGAGGAGCCAGGGGTTGGGGTTGGCTTAGCGCCTTTCCTCCATTTTCATCCAGTCCACCAACAGTGGGTTCTATCCCTGCCCGTGGTAGGCTCACTAGGGTCCTGGCCGGCCACACCTCTTCCTTTCCGGGCCCTGCATAGGTTGGCTGTACCCATTCTGTGATGGTAGTGACAAGCCTGTTTGGGGGTTGCTGGGAGAAGCTCAGTGTGACCCTCTCTAGAGCCTTGTAAGACAGCGGCAGCTGGGGGAGGGGGCAGGGAGGGAGTGGGGAGTCCTGGGAGAGCCTGAGAGGAGTGAGCCTGGAGAATGCCCTCAGCTGGCCTCTGAGAGGGGCATCTTGGGCTCCAGGACTCTTTGGAGGAGCAGCTAAGCAGGGGGGATTAGGGAGTTATCACACCCTGCAGGGGTCAGCTGGGCTGGGGCGGACTGGTGCTGGGACCGGATTTTAGCAGCCAGCGAAGGCTCAATCGCCGGAGATTGGAAGGACCCAGGCGAATGGTCTCAGTTGGAAGACAGGGCCGGGGTCACTTGCTGCCCCCATTCCCCAATCCTTGCAACTGGCAAGTCTTCCGCTCAGAGGCAGCACCTCGAAGAAAAAGGGACCCACATCGCAGCCGGGACTCGGGAACTTGGGGGTTCTGGGGACTGGGTGGGAGCGCCCGCCTGTCCCAGCTCACGGCCTGGCGCGGTTCCACCGCCGACAGATGGCAACAGGCGAGGGGGTCCGGCTTTGCAGAGAGGGGCGTCAGATGGCGCCGCCCGAGGAAGCGCAGGGGCCCAGGGATCTGAGCATCTGGAGGGGTTGCGTGCCCGCTGCGCCGCGCGGGTGGCAGGGGAGGTGACACGCTGAACTGCCACCGCCGGTGCCCCGGGCTGTCCCAACCCGGGCAAGTGGGATGAGGTGGGAACCGCGGATCGCACAGCTGTCTGCAAGCAGCTGTGCGCCTTTGGAAGACAGCCCTTGCCGTACGTATGCGCGCGCTCAGGCCTGCGTATGAGCTCAGGCCTGCACGCGGGCTGAAGTACAGAGCAAAGTCAGGACTTTCCGCGGATGTTCACCGTTGTGTTCACAGATCGATCCCCTTGCTGATGGGGACTGTCCCCCTCCTCACTGTCCACAGCCCACCTACCTGCCTGCAGCTGACCTTGTGACCCATGTCTGGGACACTAATACCGTGAGGGTGAAGTAGAGATTGGGTCCCAGGAGATTGCGGGGGCGGGGGGGGGGAGAGGGGGGTCAATTTAAGTAGCAGGAGCAGAGGGTTGAGGACAAGTTCCTGTCCCTCAGGAGCCCTTTCTGGTCTGAGCTTTGAGTAGCTAACGCACCTCCACGACTTTACCTCTTGTTAGAAAGTGAGAAACAGTGTCCTACAGAGTGAATTCCAGGACGCCCAGGGCTACAACAGAGAAACTCTGTCACGGGGGTGGGTGCAGTGGGGGACGACGGGGTAAGACGACTCGACAAACAAAAGCGAGAAACGGCCCCTTCTCCAATGCCCTGGTGCCGGGGTTCCCTCACTGGACACTTGTGGGTGTCTACAGCAAGCTGAGGGCACAGCCTAGCTGGCGGAGTACAGCGTGGGTTCTACATAACCCGTGCAGAAGCTTCCTGAAGATTGGGTTGGGCTCCTCCACAGGAGATCCCTGAGGAATGTCCGTGGTCCAGCTGGACCAGTTCAGAGAACCCCTCACTCAGGGTAGGGCGCAGCACTCAGACTTGACCAAAGGTGCCAACTATCTCCCCCTAAAATCCTGGGTGCTGGGCTCCCCTCCCCTCCGTCCCAGAGGGGCAAATCTCTTTTTCTTAGAGACCAAATAGAGAGCCTGGTTCGCGTAGGACCGGGGCACAGAGCACTGGACACAGCACAGGGAGCCATCGCATGGCTGTGGAAGGGGGGAACTGTATGGGAGCCCCCAGAACAGTGTTGCCCTCGAGGTGGTGGCTCCAGGGCCCAAGGGGGCTAGGCTGTGACTATTGGAGTCTGCTGAACAGTTGTCTGTAGTCCTTGAGGTCCCAAGGGGGACCGACCATGCCCTTTATGACTAGACCCCCGGGAAAGAAGTGCCAGAGCAGGAGAGGGTCTGCGGGTCCGGGCTTCGAATCAGGGCGGCAGCACACAGCGGGGAGAAGAGCGCTGTGGCCCGCGGAGCTTGAGTAGAGTCCCTGAAGCAGTCTCCTCCTCCTCCTCCTCCTCCTCCTCCTCCTCCTCCTCCTCCTCCTCCTCCTCCTCCTCCTCCTCCTCCTCCTCCTCCCCATGCCCCTCCACAAGAGGGCAGCGTTCTCCCGCCAGTTCTTCCTACCTAGCCCCAGCAGCCAGGGAGCATCCCCATTAGATGGACAGAGGCAATGGGCAGGGGGCTGGGTAGGGATCCCTCCCAGAGGCGTGCTCCCCACCAAGCCTTGCCAGGGGTGCTAGTGGCACCAATGTCCGTGAGTTGGAGGACGGTGTGGGGACAAGTCCTAGGGACTCTACAACCTCTGTAATGGGAGGGTCGTTGGATCAGGTTGCAGAAGAACCTGGAGGCTGAGGCATGGCGCCTCCTGCTGGCCAGATATCGTGCTGTCCCGGGCTACTACCCGGGATTTCTTACACAGTCCTGCCTATAAGAATTGGAGCCCCGCTGGAGAGATGGCTCAGAGGTTAAGAGCGCTGGCTGCTCTTCCAGAGGTCCTGGGTTCAATTCCCAGCAACCACATGGTGGGTCACAACCACCTATAATGAGATCTGGTGCCCTCTCCTGGCCTGTAGGTATAACGGAGATAGAACACTGTATACCTAATAAATAAATAAATCCTTAAGAAAAAATAAAAATAATAATAACAATAAGAAAGAAAGTAATAATAAGAAAGAAAGTTAATGGAACAGAAATTTAAAAAAAAAAGAATTGGAGCCTAAGGAGCCCTGAGGCAGGGTAAAGAGGCGGGGAACCATGGGACAGGAGTCCTGTGGCAGGAGGCAGACTAAGCAGACTAAGCAGGAGGCAGAGCTGGGTTCTGGGCTCTTGACCTACTGTAGACAGGGTAATGGCCTGGGGTGGCTTTGAGGCCGTGTGCTTTTTTTTTTTTTTTTTTTGAAATGGGGTCTCTTTATGTAGCCCTGGCTCTCATGGAACTTGTTGTGTAGAACAGGTTGGTATTGAACTCACAGAAATCTGCCTCCTCCTGTGTGCTGGGATTAAAAGGGCCATTGCTCCTAGTCATATTATACCTTGCCCCATATGTTTTATTAAACAGAAAGATTAACTCTACCTACCTCTCAATGTATTTCCTCACGCTAGCCAGTTTATCCATCAAACCCACTGGGTGTTTTTTAGATGAAGGAGAGCCTCGGGGTCTCAGGGTAGGGAAGGGCCCAGGGAGGTAGGGTTTTTTCACCCAGATATTCCAATCCCTCCAGGAGGCTGTCAGGGACCAAGAGGGATCCTGGGACACATCCCATGACAGGCTTCATCAAAAGTACCCATAAGCAGGCCCTGGGCACAGAAACAACCCTGGGCACCTTTCTCGCTCCACCCAGGGAATCTAGGGACCCATCCCTCACGATGCTGCGGTGTGCTCCATAGGGACCCACTATCAGTCAGGTGTGCAGGAATCCATGGGCAGGGTAGGAAAGAAAAGAGTGGAGATCTTGCTGAGGAGGACAGGGTGGGCTTCTGCATAGGACGGGGAATCTTAATTCCCAGTTGACAGCAGGGGACAGAGAGAGAACTGTCCAGAATTTGTCCACCAGGTTTGGGAATGATGTACAGGGACAGCTGGCAGAGAGGAAGGGCTTCTTGGGAAACATGGCACCTGCTGTGGCCCTTTGGGAACCCATGCCAGGCAGAGTCCAGGGCTAGGCTAAGCAGATCCCTGACTGAGTGGCTATAGTCCATGTTGTTCCCTCTGGGTACTTCTTAACTGTATCCCTATCATGTTGTTTTCAGTGACACCAAATTGTGAATAAATAATCAAAACTAAATAGATAATCAATACTAAAGGTGAACTTAACTCCAGAGCATATCCTAAGACCGCTCCAATACCTCTCCTCTGTTGCCCAGAACACTGTTCCCATCTGCCTCCGGTGACTCTGTTAGGCTCTCCCTTGGCTATGTGTGGAAGAAGGCCAGGGTAGCTGTGGCCTGGGCTGGGTGCCAGTGGGGATGGCTTAAGGTCGAGGACCCTGCAGAGGGATTGCTCGTCTTCAGGGAGAGGTAGTTTCCTTAGGTGAGATCGAAGATTTTCAGTTGTCACCCGGAGCACCGAGAGGACAAGACGACTAAGCAGACTGTGACAGAGACAGAGAAGAAGTCCCCCCAACCTCAGAAATAGGCTCAAGATTTGCTACCTGGTAGAAAGAGACCCCGACGATCATGGAACTTCACAATGCTGAGGACAGAGAAGATACTAGAAGGTTCCAGCAGGGTAGAGTTGGTCACACATAAAGAAGAAAATCAGGAAGGTAAGGTGCCTCAGTGGGAGTGTGGGTCCCCTGGCAGACTCAGGATGTAGAACAGGGACCTCTGAGGTGTCCCGAGTCCTGAAAGTTCGCATTCTGGAGGTCAGGGTACCCAGGAACGAGAGAGAACCAGGAAACAGGCAGTCACAAGCTTGGAGAGCCGGGGGAAACAACCACAGGAAAGTCACTACACCATCCAGGGGGTGGGCACACAGGAGAGAAGGCCCAGAAGGGACACTATGACACCAAGTGTGTGGGGTCAGGCCACATGTAGGCGGGACACAGGGTGAATGTATGAGAGTGGAGGAGGAGGGAGGGGAGGACACAGGCATAAAAGGAAGGGATGGGGGAGGGGGGAGGAGGAGGGAGGGGAGGACACACGCATAAAAGGAAGGGATTGGGGGGGGAGGAGGAGGAGAGGAGGGGTCCCACTAGGATTTGCTGGATGATATCCTATATAACTCGAGCCAGCAGTAACAAGGAGCCCACAGGGGAAGGGCATGGAGGCCTGTGTTCTGCAGGGGTGAGTACCCCGGGGTGGTACAGAGTCTATCGGGAAGCAGCAAACAGTTCCCTTGCAGCCCAGAGCCCCTATGGAAGGGTGCGTGCGTGCGTGCGTGCGTGCGTGCGTGCGTGCGTGCGTGCACGTGTGTCTGTGTGTCTATGTGTCTGTCTGTGGTTTCCTGTAGAGGAAGGTGCAGGGCTTAGCAAAGGTGCACCCTGGCTTTTGCCAGCCAGTTTGGTGACCCCACCAAACCCACCCAGAGTGTCTCCAGCAGGGTCCCCTTCAGCAAGAGCTGCATGAATGACCTGCAGCCCATCCGGACTACAGACTATGACCCAGCACTGAAAAGAAGCACCCCGCGAACCTGGAAAAAAACACGTGGAGAGCCCTTACGCAAAAGACAACAGACAGCAGGAGCACAGTTGGGCTGAGCAGATTAGCTGGGGCTGCCGGGAAGGGCTGGGTGCTGCCGTGCAGCCTGGTCCTGGCGGAGTCACAGGGACTGAGTCGAAGGTGGGTGTGGCTCAGCGATTGTGACCTGTCACCACAGGGTTGCACGTGGTGAGCACTCAATCACAGCAAGGCAAGCTGCGGGCGGCTGACGGGGAGACCAAGGGGACTTGGAAATCCTCAATCATTTGTCTGCAATCTAAAACAGCTCAAGGAAATAAAACCATTAATTACGTGTATAAAAGGAAACTGCAAAGAGGCATCAGGGTCTGGCACGGCTCCCATCGCTGTTGGAGGGAACAAGGCTTGGGGATCTACCCGTCCCTGGAGTCGCAGATAGAGAAACAGGTCATGAGTAAGACTGAGGAGGGTGGGTTTGTGCCTGCCTCCTGCCTCTGTCCTCCCCTCCCCTGCCCTCCCCTCTCCTGCCCTCCCCTCTCCTTTTCTTCCCCCATGTCTCCTACCCTCTCCATTTCCAGGGCCAGCTCCCCTGATGAGCTGATCAATTGCTCATCACCATCCGTGGAGATTCTTAATTCAAGTGTGGCATCTCAATCAACATCGCTGCCCTTCCCCAGCCATCGATGAACGGCTTGTGGACAAATGAGCCCTTTGACTAGCCCCTGGCCTCCACGGGGCTGTGTTGCCTACCTGGGCTCCATGCGCCTTCTGGTGGCCATGGGGTGAAACACAGCCTAGAAAGCTTGGGCAGAGTGGAAGGTAGGGCGGGGGAGGACGGGGTTCTTGGTGGGCAACCTGTAGGAGACATAGCAGAAGCCCACCCTGTGTGGCCTCTGGTCCCTGACCCTCTCCTGTCACACCCTACACCATCCTCCTTCATAAGACACCAGAATGGGGTGGTACTGCACACTTTAATCCCAATACCTGGGAGGCAGAGGCGTATGGATCTTGGTGAGTTCAAAGCCAGCCTGGTCTCTATAGCTAGTTCTTGGCCAGCCAGGGCTACGAGGTGAGACCCTGTCTCAACAAACAAGCAAGCAAACAAGCAAGCAAGGAGCTCCACAAAGACACCAAACCTATCAGTTCCCCACCAGCACAGAACAGACCCCCTACTGTTCTCCAGTGCTAGTAAGTTCCACAAAGTCCCACAGTCCCCCTGGCTGCCCCCATGCCTATCTTGTGTTCCAGATCATTCTGCTGCTGACTTTCACATGTGTAGGTCCCTAAGCAGACACTCTTCACCATGTCTGTAGGTTTCTCTGCTTATGACCACGTGGACCCACCCCAGCCTTGAAGCTTGCACCCTAGCCTTGCAGCCTGCACCCAGCCTTGCAGCCTGCACCCCAGCCTTGCAGCCTGCACCCTAGCCTTGCAGCCTGCACCCCAGCCTTGCAGCCTGCACCCCAGCCTTGGGCTGTTCTAGAAGGCAAAGCCTTTTGCTGGCTGATGGCTATTCCTCAGAGACTGGTTCGCAATAGCTACTCAGGATATGTCCGTTGTTGAATGAATGCAGGAATGAATAAAACCAGGAGGTGAGGGGAAGGGCGGGAGAGCCTGGTGGTCACAGAGCTGAGCTTAAGGTCAGGTCAGGCCTGCAGGTTGCTGACACTAGCTCCTGTCCTCTAAGGGCTGTCAACAGAGCCTGGCTGCTCACCTGAGGCATATTCTGAGCCATCTGTGGAGGCCAGAGCTCAGGGCTGGGTTCTTTGCAGAGGATGCCATGGTGGCAGCATAGTGGGATTTTGGCAGACAGTGTAGGCACAGGGCCCACGTGGACCCCAGGAACACAGGCAAGCAAGCCCGAGGCTGTGAGGAACTTCGGACCTACCTCAGTGCCTCTTCCTTCCCTGATATGGCAGGACTATATGGCTAGTCTGGAGGGCCAGAGATCAGAGGCCTCATTCACCCTCCTCCGCTCCTTCTCTTTCTGGAAAAGGCTGGCACAGCTAACAGGTGAGGAGACTCCCTGGCTCCCTCATCCCTCCCTACCTCAACTGCCCCTGGGCTCTAGGCCAACACTGCAGGACCCAAGACCCCTGGCAGTTTCTTGAGTGCACTCACTGCTTATCCACATTGGCTTCTGGACGATCTGGTCATCCGGTGACGGTCTCTCTCATCGTATTGGCTGCCTGGGCTAGGCATGGCAGGTACCTGTGAGTGTGTGGACACTGACCACTGACCCCAACTTCTCTGTCTTCTGTCCTCCGCCTGGGGCAGTGACACCTGAGCTGTGAGGGTTCCACAGTGTGTGTGTGTGTGTGTGTGTGTGTGTGTGTGTGTGTGTGTGTGTGTGTGCCGGGGTGACCCTGCTACCAGCTCCCTTCTCTCCTTCCTCAGTTCCCAGCAGAGACCAGTAGACCCAAGGTCAGCGGTCTTCATATTGACAGCGTCTGTCCCCCCTAGGCTGTTGGGGGAAGTGAGGAGGAGGCAGCTTGGCTCGATACGGCCCATCTTGTGAGACAATAAATTTGGCCATTGACCCAGCAAGCAGACGTCGATAAATGAACGGTTAATATAAACATTGCCCTTCCCAAATTAATCCAGGCTGTGGGGGTGGGGCTGGGAAGGTGGGAGGCTGAAATGTGGGAGGAGGCAGGAGGACAGGGGCATCTCCAGGAGCACCTCAGCCTCCTAACCCACCCCTGTGAGAAGGCGGAATCTGCATTTCCCCTCAGTCAGAATGCTCTGAGGCAGACATCTCTTCTCCTGATGCAGCTATAAGAAGCACACAGGAAAATAGCAGAACTACCCCAGCCTAGGTGTGTCCCCCACTCCCTCACCCCCAGTGTTACCTGAGATATGTTTACCTGACCAAGGGTTCACTGTTACTTAAAAGAGACATCTTGAGCCGGGCGGTGGTGGCGCACGCCTTTAATCCCAGCACTCGGGAGGCAGAGCCAGGTGGATCTCTGTGAGTTCGAGGCCAGCCTGGGCTACCAAGTGAGCTCCAGGAAAGGTGCAAAGCTATACAGAGAAACCCTGTCTCAAAAAAAAAAAAAAAAAAAAAAGAGTCTTGGAGTGCCTATATGCTCTCTGGAGACCCTCGTGTGAAGGGTAGGTGGATCCAGCCTGTGCTGGTCACCCCCATTTTCTGAAGTAGGACCCACAGATCCATGAAGAGTGCCTGTATGCTCAATAAATGTGGTTGTCACTGCCCTCAGATAACTCTGTGGCCTCTGTGGCCTCCAAGAAGAAGGCTTGCAGTGGTTTGAATGTGCATGGTCCCCACAGGCTCATACGTCCGAATATTTGGTCCCCAGTTGGTGGGACTGTTTGGGAAGGATTAGGAGGCGTGGTCTTGTTGGAACAGGTGCGTCACTGGGGCAGGCTTTGAGGTTTCAAAAGACTTCCACCTTTCCCAGTGTTTCTTTCTCTGCTTCCCTCCAACTTGTGGATCACAATGTGACCACTCGGGCCACGCTTTTGTGCTGCCGCTAACCCTCTGAAACCATAAGTCCCAAATTAAACGTTTCCTACATTGCCTTGGTCATGGTGCTTCATCACAGCAATAGAAAAGGAACTAAGACCGGACTGGAGGAGCTACTTGCTTGGCTGTGGCCCCAGGGGCACTGTTCTGTCCTCTGCAGCTTCTGTAGCCTCCGGTATCTCTGGGACCTGGTCGTGGCAGCAACTCCCAGATGTCTTCCAAAATTATAAACTGCATCTGTAAACAGCCATGGCCTGGGTGCAGGCCTGAGCCTTGGACAGCCACATTCAAAGGTGTCCCACACCTCCCAGGAGAGTGAAGGGGCCACCAGCCATTCCCAAAGGCTCAGAGAAAGCTCCTGGAAGCCCCCAGAATCTGGACAGCAAGCCTGGAGTTCAGAGGACACCCCAAGGGAGGCTAGAAGGGCAGCTGGCCCTCCTGCTTCGTCTTCTGGCACCCATGGCCAACAGTGCTCAGCTGGCCTCCCACGTCAGGTTGTCTAGGCCTTGGGCAAACTGAGGCCCAGAGCTCCCTGGAAAGGCTGTGAGGCGTGGGAGGCCCACTCATTAGACAGGCTACCGGTGACACAGACAGGCGCCCGTAGGTTTTGGTCTTCCTCCAGGTGAGGGTGGTGGTAGGGGCTGAAAGCTTGCAAGTGACTGTCCCTGCTTCAGGATGAGGAGCCCCCCCCCCGCCCCCTCCCCCCGCAGGTGCTCCCCATCCGGGCTTCCTCTGTGGGAAAGCTGCCTTCAGAAGCTCACAGAACAAGGTGCGGGACACATGATGGATGGGCACCAGGGGGCCTCGGCCTGCCCAAACTGGGCAGGTGGGAAGGAACTGCCAGCGCCTAATGGGCCTGTGACAAATGGGGTGGGGTGTTCCGGGGAAGCTTCCTCTCCATCCCCACCCCGAGAAAGACTCCAAGGGTGGGGTGGATCCAGTCCAGCACACAGGGGTCATCATAGGAGTCTGGGGGAAGCCCAGGACAGGGCTGCGTCCACTGCCCTGAGTTCTTGGGGGGCCAGTTTCAGGATCCTCAGCGTGGAGGGAGGCAATTAGGGGGAGGGCCTGAGGCCTGAAGTGGGCTCCCAGTGGCCCACGCTCTCCTGACTGGCCAAAGCAGCTGCTGAGCTCAGCTCTGGCTGACCGAGGGCTTTAGGGACCATTAAAAACATTCTGGGCCGCCGGCCGCCAGAGACATCAATCTCTGCTGGACACAACCCTGCTGCCCTGCCCCCCCTCCCCCCTGCTTCCTCCAGAAGAGCTTCCTCTGCTCTCCAGCCTCATTTTGGCCTCTCTTGGCTCCTGTCCTCCCAGATGAGGGCCCCTCTGCTCTGACACACTGAGAGATACCCATCCTTAGCGCTTCGGGGACACACGCTGCTGAGGGCCACCCTGCGGGACACTCGGGGGGTGGGGGGTCCCACTGACAGGAGGCCCTAGAGGAGACTCAGGAGAAGGAGGTCCCCAGCCAGGGAGGTGCCATCAGAGGGTCAGAGGACCAGCATAGGAAGACGGAAAGTTGGAGGTGACAGTGGGAACGGTCCCAGCAACACTATACTTAATGCCACTGACTTCTGCTGAAAATGGCTGACAGGGAACTTTGGAGGTTTTTTTTTTTTTTGGGGGGGGGGGTTTGAGACAAGGTTTCTCTGTAGCTTTGCAGCCTGTCCTGGAGCTGCTGTCTTGTCCAGGCTGGCCTCGAACTCACAGAGATCCTCCTGTCTCTGCCTCCCGAGTGCTGGGATTACCGGCGTGCGCCACCACCGCCCGGCTCTGGAGTATTTTCTAACAGGCTGTGGAGGTCCAGTTCCAGCCTGTCTGGGCAGGATATGGGGCAGTTGTCTGACCGTACTTCCTGGGCTAGGGTGGGGCCAGGCCGCCCCACCAAGGGCTCAAGAAGTTGAGGAAGCAGTGATGGAGGCCCCTGGGTCACATTAACTGCTCCCTGGAGGGACTGCAGAGGAATAACGAGCCAGGAACTTCCTGGGAGGCTGCTGTGGAAGCTGTGTGCAGTTCCATGGGGACAACCATCCTAGGCCTGCCTCAGGAGTCCTGTGGGCAGAACAGGGCTGGAGGACATGCCATTGCCACCCTGAGAGCCACTAACAAGGGAATAAAGCAGTGCTGGGCCCAGGGGACAACCCACCCGTGGGAAGGGCACCTCATGGTGGGACTCAGTCCCTGCTGCCCACGCTTGCGTTCAGCCTGTAAGAGAACCAGGAAACACCATCAGGTGGCTGGGAACAGGCCAGGCCGGAATGATCACTGGGACGCTGCTGTCACCCACCTGCATGGTGCTCTGGGATCCCTGGGAGGTGCCAACCGAGGTCAGGGGTGCTGATGTGGTAGGGATCAGGGCTGAGTTAAAAGAGCTATTTTGTCCTCCCTGCCCTGAGTCCCTGAATCCCCAGGCCCCCTGGACACTGGGCCAAGGTTTGCTGACCTGGCAGGGGCAGAGGACCAAGCTGCCACTGAGGCTGAGGCAGGCGCCAGCAGCCCAGAGGATTTACTCACTCACCATTGATCGGCCAGGAGGCTCTTCTGAGGGGTATGATGATGCTTGTCCTGGTCAGAGAAATGGCCGTGCTCAGGGGTGATTGATTGAACCTCCCCTTTAAGAATATTCAGAAAACTAGGTTCCAAGAACAGGCAAGTCCCGGGCCCTGGCCAGGCCAGTCGTGAGATGGAGAACACAGGAGGCCACCTATAGCCTCCATAAGGTAGAAGGCACAGCTGCAGGACAGGGGACAGATGCTGGGGACAGAGAGGGGCCTGGCTTCAGGCAGATGCCGTCAACTGCCTGAACACTCCAGGAGGTAAGGATCAGACCTGGTTGGGCTCCATATGCTGTGTGACCCTGGAAGGTCTCTGAGCCTCTCTGGGCACCAAAACAGGAGCCCAAGTCTAGCCCAGGACCTGTGAAGTAGATCAGAGTCCCAGGTACCTCCCCTCTGTCCCTCTGCTTCCTCACAGTGGCCAGGTGACTTTTTATCCATAGGTCCTCCTTTGCATCAGGTGAACTGCCTGCCTAACATCCTCCCCACCCCACCTACCCACACAGTGCTACTAAAAGCCTCTTCAGCCAGCCTGGGGAATACCTATGCAGTCTTCAAAACCCTCCCACTTCCGGGTACTCTGTCCTGGTGCCTGGGCACCCAGTAGCAGGTGCTGTCCTTGTCCGTGTGTGGCCCCTCTCGCTCCCTGGTTTATCAGGATGGGGTGCTTGCCAAGGGAACCGCTGGGGCCCGGCTCCTCCGTGATGAGCAAAGACTTCACTTGGGTCAAGTGGCCTGACAGATCATGTGCATTATAAAACATAGAGGATACCTTCCAATCCATGCTGTCTTGGCACGTGTCTGTTTTGCCCCGACCACTGCTGGTAAGGAAATGGAAGCCGGATGTGCTGAAGCAGGAGTTATACATCTCCATTGGAACTATAGCTCCCCTAGACTCTTAGGCAGCTAGTTTCCTGGCACGGGATCCAGTCCTGCAACCTGGGAAGCCCTCCTGGCCATGATACCTGACAGGCAAAGTCTCTGAGGTCAAGCCAGTACCCTTAGGTTCTGTATGAGAGCTCTGTCCGTTCCAGCTGCCTTCGTTGCCATTCACTGATGGTGAACAGCCCAGAACTGTGTTGTTACCCCACAGTCTGGTGCAAGCTCCCACACAGTCTCCATAAGCCCACCCCGATGGATCGGGGACCCCCCGAGGAGACGGTAGAGTGGTAAGGCCTAGATGCCACCAACTGATTGTCTGGCCTCTGTGTCAGGATGGCGCCCCTGGTATGACTACAGGGCCAGGTCAGCATTGCCTCTCCCAGAGGGGCTGAGACCGGCAGGGGTCCGGATGATCCACTATTGATGAGGAAAACAGGAGGGAGCAGGCCCAGGCCTGGGTCAGCAGATCTGCTGCATGCAGGATGTGCCTGGCTATTGATCTGATAGGCTGGATTGGCCTCTTGGGAGTCGGTCCATCCAGACACGGCCATGAGAACCGGACTGCTTCTCCATCAGAAGTGTGTGATGTTTCCCAGTGTTGGTAGCAACGCTTAAGCTCCTGCTCCTGTTAACAGGCCCCTGCTCAGAGGAGAGCTGGCCCTCAGGGCCACCCCTACTCAGAGGAGAGCTGGCCCTCAGTGCCACCCTTAGCTCACAGGGGAGCTGGCCCTCAGTGGGCTGTGGCTGTCTTGCCGGTTGGTTGGCTTTGGGTGTCCCAGGATGCAGACGCTCCCATAGAGCCCACGATGCCGGTGACAGAGGTGGGGGGACTCCCCACAGGCAACGTGAGATCCATCGGCCAGAAAGAGAAGCAGGCACAGGCATAGAAAGTGGGTACGGGGACCCCCAAACGTTCTCCTGAGCCCTGAAGACAGACATATGAGGGAGGTGCCAGAGGAGATCCTGACCAGCAGGACAGCAAATGTACCAGAGTGAAGAGTGTAGCTGTTGGTGACCGGGATTCTGCTACTGGCCCTGGAAAACCTTCAGAATGGTCCCACGCTCCGGTCACACAGCCGGGGCTACCCCCTGCCCTCTGTCTGTCTGTGTGGCTTGCCGCTGGTGCATGTGGCCACAGATCAATAGTGGGAGGCTGGTTTACTTGGTGGGGTCTGACAGCCTGTGGAGACACTCTAGACTGCAGACAGGGCCTGGGGCTGCTCACACTTCCCACCTAACCTCCACCACTAATGAATTGGGATTTCATCTACAAGGCCCTGGCAGGCAGTCGGGCTCCACAGGGGACTTGGTGAGGAGTGAGCAGATGGCTGGATTCTCCTGTTAGGCTATTACCAGCCCACCTGCTTTTGGGGGCAGGAGCCAGGACCAAGCCCCGCTGGGGAGTTGACACCTCATGGCACATCTCCCACACTCAGGACTCTGATGGAGTGAGAGAAGAAACCAGACAATTCATTGGGCAGCTTTGGGAGTGGAGTTTTCTGGAATGTGGATCTATTTACACGATGTGGTCTAGGCGAGGCGGCTAGACTGGAGGCCACGTGATCTTGGCCAGAGCTGAGTCAGGCAAGGGGACCCTGAGGAGCAGCAGGACTTGGGTATGAGGTGGCTCGCATGGCTCTTGAGAGGCACTGAATGCCAGGGAAGTTTTTTTTTAGCATGGGATATCCCCAGAAATGCTGTCCTGCAAGGCCAGGTCCAAGGGGGACCCCTGAGGAAGCCGGTATAGATGCCTGCCCTACCTTCCTCCTAGGGTCCCAGGATATGGCTGCTTTAAGGTGATAGCTAGCATCCCAAGACGATGTTCCATAGAGAGGGAAAGAAGGTTTTTTTTGTTTTGTTTTTTTTGTTTGTTTGTTTGTTTGGTTTGGTTTGGTTTTGTTTTTCAAGACAGGTTTTTTTTTTGTGTAGCTTTGCGCCTTTCCTGGGACTTACTTGGTAGCCCAGGCTGGCCTTGAACTCACAGAGATCCGCCTGCCTCTGCCTCCCGATTGCTGGGATTAAAGACATGCACCACCACCGCCTGGCTTTTTTTTTTTTTTTTTTTTTTTTTGGTCAATTTAATTAAAAAAATCCATCCAGTCTCTAGCCATGGACCTGCCTGGTAGAGGGCACAGAGTAATCTCCGCTATCCATTTTCAGCTTGGCCCAGCAGGTGGCTCAAAATGGATGTGGGAGGAGGAAGCCCTCTGGGCCAAGCCTGTCTGCGGGCCTCCTTAGGCCTTCTGCTGAATGGGTCCTTTTGGACTCTTTGACCTTGACAGCATGCCGCTTGTCCTAGCCTCTCTGGCCTCCCAGCCTTCACGGGCTTCCCCGGCCTCCCCAGCCTCCCCAGCCTCCCGGCCACCCCTAACATCCCTGGGCTTCCGTAGCTCTCCTTGGCTGTTTCAGCCTCATGGCTTCCTCAGGCACCCTGGGTCTTTGTAGCCACCCCCAGCCTTGCCGTCCGCCCTGTGCTGTCCACCCATCCCACAGCCTCGGAATGAGGGAAACAGTCCTTTCTCAGGCCCTGGATCCCAGCTGTCCTTCTGCTTGGATAGAAAGGGACAGGAGAGCCACCTGCTTTCGTAAGGCCGTTTGTCCCCAGGTGAGAGCTGCCCAGTTCCTCAGGGTCCGTTCCCCAGCTACCCTTCGGTCACCTTCATGGCTGCAGGACCACCTCCTACGAACAGCTTCCAGTGTTGTTTCCATAGCCACCAGCTGGTGACCACCAGCCTTGTCCCTGTCACCCACCCTGTCTGCGCACAGCCACAACACACCGTGGACCTGGTGATGTCCCCATGACTACGCTCATCGTCACCTCATCTTTATGGTCACCTTCCCTCACGGCCACTTCACACCACCCTCGTGACCGCCTCAGGCGATCGTCACTTTCCTCAGTGGTCACCCGCGGTCGCTGCCCCTTCACTTAGTGGTCACTTAACCTCCGCGGTCACCTCAGCCTATGGTCACCTCGTCCTTGGGGTTACCTGCCCCTCATGGTCACTTTTCCCCCACAGATGCCGCCGTCTATCACCGGCAGCAACATTTTAATTCGTCTGCACCACCGTTCGCCGAGGTCTGCACTTTCTCCCTGTGGCTTCTCAGGCTGGGCCCTGCTCATCTGGGCGTGTGTCAGGGAACCCGATGGCTCCCTTCCCGGATGGGGGTCCGGGCCTGGGGCCTCCTGGGGCCCATGGAGCCGGGAGCTCTGGGCTGACAACGGGGGCAGGTGTCACTCTTAGAAGTAAACACTGCCCGTCTGTAATGAATGGCGGGCCGCGGGGGAGCCGCTGCGGTATTTAACAGCCGATATTGGACTGTGCGGCTCAGCCTGGAACAGGCGCATTATGAAGGCTAATGGATTTTTGAGGCCAGATTGATTTTTCATTAATTTGGTAAAAATCTTTTTCCTCTCCCCTATAATTCTGTCTTAAAACGCTCCCCCTGACAGCTCGATAGGTCACTCCCGCCTTAATGCACGTCTGGCTCAACGTCTGGGGCTGCGGGGGAGGGGAAGTCGGAGCGGCTGCCAATCACCTCCCCCCCCCCCCAGGTAAATACTGCATTATGCATGTCCATGGAGCCTGGGCCACTCCGAGGTGGACACACAGAGAAGCAGCCAGTCCAGGCTACTGTGGACTCCCTGTATGGGGTAGGCCTTGGGAATCGGCCTCCAAGGGCTCCTGGGATGGCCGGCCGGCAAGCACTGAGAATCCATGGTGGGAACAGCTGAGGTAGAGACCCCTCCCTGTAGGATGGGACCTCAGTCAGACTTGAGAGGCCTCTTGCTCAGCTCCCTGCCTCCCCCACCAGCCTCAATTCCACAACCCAGTCTGGACTCCTGCAACTGGGGGATGCCGTCTCAGCCCTAGCCAAAGCTCTGTGTCCAGTCTTAGCCCTCAGCAGCTGGGCCTGCCTGGGCCGGGCGGAGCTACCTCCCCATCTTCCAGCCCTCCTTGACTTCCTCCTCTAGATGCTGCCAGACTCCTTCCTCCCTGTGGTCTGCAGGCTGTCCTTCCTTCCTTCTCCGGCCTGTTGCTTTCCTGTGAGCTTCAGGTGACCCTGGTCTCTCCCCCTAGCCGGAGAATACCCTTTCTCCTTGGTGTCCACTCTCTGCCAGCAGTAGGTCCCACTAGAGCTGTCCACCCTGTTTCCTGGAGTCACATCCCCATGGCTGCCTAGACCCAGCCCAGGCACTTCAGTGAAGATGGTGACGATGGATGGTGATAGGTGAGGGTGTTTGTTCATGCCAGTGACAGTGGGCTGACAGGAGCCAGGCAGGAGGAATAATGCTGCTCACTGGCTTGCTCTCTATGGCTCACTTGGCTTGCTTGCTTTTGACACCCAGGACCATCTTCCCAGGGGTGGTAGCACCCACAGTGGTCTGGGCACTCCCATGGCAATCATTCATCAAGAAAATGCCCTTCCAGACCTGCCCTCAGGCCAGTCTGATGGAGGAAATGCCTCAGTGAGGTTCCCTTTTTCCTAGGTGACTCTAATCTGTGTCGAGCTGACAAAAATTAATCAGCAGGGCGGCGAAGCTCCTTCAGTGATGGCGGCGATAAGGTGATTTTTGACCCGAGCAATGGTTGGACCGGATGACAGAGGTTGGATGGTGAAGCTGGCCTGTGACCGTGGGGATGGAGATGGGGTGGGAAGCTGGTGGGGAAAGAGGAAGGGGAGAGGGAGGAGAGAGCCACGGAGTGGGGAAAAGGATGCAAGAGAGGAGGGGGGAGAGGGGTGGAGTTGGGGGAGGGGGAGAAGGGGTGTGGAGGGGTAGTGAAATTGGGGACACAGAGGAGGGGAGTGTGTTCCGAGCAGGGCAGCGCTGGGGCCTCAGGGGGCCAAAGCCTTGCCATAGCTGAGGGGAGAATGGGTCACAGGCTTCTGAGTGGATAGGGCCAGGGATGGGCCCCCTCTGGCCCTGTTTACCTGTCACAGGAGGGCAGTATGCTGAGAACATGGATTGGGGATGAGATGCTGGGCTCTGACCTACCTCCCCCTGCCTCAGAGCTGGGGAGGAACTTCAGGAAGGTAGTCTGAGTGACCTGTAGGGGTACTGTGGCCCAGAGGATCTTATCCAGAGCCAGAGTAGAGCCCTTGGTGGCCTGGCCAGTATCTTCTGCTCTCTGAACAGGGTCCAGGACCTCTCTACCCCTGAGGGAGCCGGGTCCTGGGTCCCCAGTGTCCTCCGGGAGTTTTGTTGCCCCACCCTGCAGAGATGCAGGTCTGTGTTCCTGGTGGAAAACCATGGCAGGCCACTGTATAGTGTCTGCTGTTTGACCATGGCTTTCTAGAAGCCTAATGGTGGCTTTCTAACCAGGCTAGTGTGATCTGGAGTGATCCAGCTCCTCTGAGGCCAGGGACAGGTCTTCCCTCTCTCTTCCCTATTCTGAGAAACTGAGGCACACACCATGATGGCTTGGCCATCATGTCCCCTCACCTGGGCTACAGCTCTAAGTGGCCCAAGCTCCTGCCATGCCCCTGCATCAGTCCCACACCACTGAGTTGCCCAGACAGACACCTCACTAAGCTCCCTACTGTGGGCTTCTGACTCAGATGCCCCACCAGGCAGGCCAAATGCCTGGCTTGCATCTTCGCCCCCTTCCTCAGACCTCCCACCCACGTAGTCTACGTTTACTCAAGAATGACAGTAGTCCAGGGATCCATTTCTCCTGTCCCTTGCTCCCACGCCTGCCGCTGATCTCGCAAATCCTTGGCCGTTGGGAACAATGGACAAAATAAAATACTGATGGGCATGGGGGAGGGTGTGGTAGGGGGAGGTTCTGGGCTGGGCCTCAGACCCAAAGCACACATGCAAAAAAAAAAAAGGGGGGGGGCCTGGAAGGCAGTCGCCCCGAAGGTCCTGAGGCTGAGGTGGAGAAAGACAGCAGGGTCCATCCACCTGACCATCTTCACTTTGACTATCCATCACCACCACCCCCCCATTCCACATGCACCCTGCCCTCGCTCTGTTCCCACCCCCACTGCCTCTTCCGCGCCTCCCTCTCCCACATTAATCTCCAGGCCTTCTCACTGCTGATTCAAGCAAAACAGAGTTTGCCTTTTCCCCCCCTTCTCGGCCGTTTTTTGTTGGCAAAGCAGAAAGGCATCGCAGCATACACATGTCTCAGCCTCCCGCCCGGGGAGCCACTCTGAGAACGAAGCACCCCTCCATGCTGTGTGCCGCCTTGGGTTTGTACACATGGTAAGTGCACACACACACACACACCCCGTTTCTATCAGCCTTATGTTCTCCCCGCTGGCCGTAGACCCCGGGTCTGCGTAGGTCGCGAGGAGACAGGGGAGGTCCCTGTTCTTCCCTCTCAGGCAGCATGTGTGTGTGTGTGACATATGTCGTCTCTTCCTCAGGTATTCAGGGCCCTCGCTGACCAGCTGGCCCGGTCCTTGTTCATGGCCCGAGGGTCCACCTGTGATCCACAGTAGTAAGCATTATGTGGCTGAGGCAGAAGGGGGCTGCAGTTCGGAGCAGGGGTGTGGCCAAGCAAAAGCTGCCCCAGGAAGGGACATGGATGGACCCTGAAGGCTGGGAGGACGCCAGATAGGTAGGAAGGTTCGGGGAACAGTGTCTGGCGGGGAGGCGGGAAGAAACACGCCGGGGTAAATGGGTCAGAACCGGGCTTGCTCACATTCCTGGTGGGGGTGTCCATCAGCTGGCCCATGAGGGTAGCTACCGTGTGTTGTGAAGATCAGGGCCAGTACCCTCCAGCGTGCGTGGCCTCCCTGCCTGGCTCCCGCAGGTGCTGTTTTGTGTTACACACACCTATTTTCCTGTCTAAAATAGTTCATGCAGAGGGCTAGGTGGGGCTTCCGTTACCACGCAGTCCTACCCCGGCGGCACAGAACTCTAGATCCAGGGAACCATGGTCCCAGGAGCTCTCCCACCGTGGCGGCTGGGCCTCAGCCAGGAGACTTCTGTCCTGCCCAGGGACGGTGTGTCCCAGGCACTGGTCTCACACTGGCAGAATGCAAGGATGACCCAACTCAGATACAGTGACGCAGAGCTGTGCCTGACTCCATCTGAGCGGAGTCACCCTAGCACAGGAACAGCCTTCAGAGAGACCCCTAACTCGGTGACTTCGGGGCAGGAGACCTTATGACTTACGGTAGAGGGCTCAGTTAGCCAGGGCCCAGGAACAAAGGCCTGGGCATGGTGAAGTCAGCAGAAGTGTGAGGCAGGCTGTGGTAGCCTAGAGCCACCGTGTAGGTGGAGGCAGCTCCTTCTCTCCTCATCCTGACAGACCATTCATTCAAGGTGTGTGTGTGTGTGTGTGTGTGTGTGTACTTGCATGCATGCTTGAGGTGGGGGGTGGGGCATGGGGGGGGTCTCACATTCACTATCCTCCCCAAGGGCTGACCACCCTGTCATCTCTGATTATCAGGTAATGGCCTCCTTGACACACAGTTTTGTTAATAACATTAACAAGTGCTGAGCAGCCTGAGTGACCTTGGCCATTCTGCTGCGTTGGGGGGATTGTCCCAAGAGGGCAGGTGAATGAGGAGAGGCGCAGCTGGATCCCCTGGGAGCCTCTGCTACTTCAGAAGGAAGCTGTACTTGGGTCTTCCAGACTCACATGCTCACGCCCTGCCTTCGCCTGCGCTGGACCTGCATGTCTGCAGGGAGTGATGTGCAGCGGAACCCTGGACTGTGTAGCCAGACCTGGAGCATAGGATCGGGTACTCTCACCTGGGAGCCCCACAGGAAAGGCTGGACGATAAAAGGCTGTGGGTTGCTGACCTGGCTGCCTCTCCTTCCTGGGCTTTCCTCAGATTCATGGGGGTTGGAAGAGCTGCAGCCTTCTGGGGCGGCATGGGTGGGCAACAGCTGCCCCCTGGTGGTCCCAGGGAACAAGTTCCCATCTGGTTTTTTTTTTTTTTTTTTTTTTTTCTTGTCTTTTCTAGTTCTGGGGATTGAACCCAGGCCTTCACGCACGCTGGGCAGTGCTCTACCACTAAGATACACGCAGCCCTTCTGTTTCCATCCTGAACCTTCCAGGGCCTTTGAGGGGAGAGCATCTTCATGGCTTTACCATACATAGTTTAGGACTGCTTCCCACACGGCGTTCCCACCCTGTCCCTTTGGAGTCCAGGTCCTGAGCCCACCCTTCTAAGGGACTTTGCCAGGGCCTGCACGAGAGCAGGTGGAATTGGGCAGTGGGGTGGCCAGAAGACGTGTTTCCTGGGCAGAAGGGGGGGACTCTGAAAGCTGGGGGCACTGTCAGGGGGCTGCAGATGAAATGCTTTCACTGAGACCTTACACAGACAGAGACTGACCAGCGGGGAAGGGGATGTCAGTGTGAGGTGACCAGAAGGGCCGCTACACGTCAGGCAGAACCTCCCCATTCAGGGTACGTGCCCGGAGCAACTTGGGGATAGAGCCACGCAGCAGAAGAGGTCATAGGTCATGGCAGGGGCCAAGGGGCCTGCTTCAGGAGAACAGCGCCATTCCTGCTGCCCTCCACAGCGCGCGCGGAGGGGGGGGTAGCTGTATGAGCACTGTGTCTGGAGTGGACTGGGACATATCCCTGGTGTGGATAAAGTGGCCACGGTCTCAGCACTGGGCTCAGGCTCAGCTCACCTGGCTGGCATTTTTAATAGACATCTCTCGCTCTAAGCAAGGTGGGGGCAGCCTGAGGGCGCCCCAGAGCAGAGGACAGAATGCACTAGGCACACCCGGCTAGCTGGAGCTGGTCACAGGGTGACGTACACAGGAAGACGGCCTCCACAGCCACCCTGGGTACACAGGGGTACAGAGTGTCCAGCTCAGGGACAGGTAACACAGTTCCTGTTGGTGCAGGGGTCGGGGTGGCTCCCAGTCTTGCTCTGTTTGGTCTTCCGGCTCCAGCCAAGGAGGGGCCAGGGCCGGGCACGTGCAGGCATTGGCGTCTCAAAACCACACTCCCTCTGGCTCCACAGCAGTGCTGGTCGTCGGGGTCCCTACAGCCAGGACAGAGGTAGACGTGGTCAGCCATCACTGCCTGCCCTATCTGCGGCCACCCTGGTTAGAGGTTAGAGCCCTTTAGGAGTGGTGGGTGCATTGGGGACATGTTGGAGGCATCTGGAGTGACCGTAGGAGGCTGCTAGCCACCTGGAATGGCCTCGCTGAATGGATGTGACCTCTGGAATAGACTGGTTTAGAAGCCTCTAGTCTGGGGACAAAATCCCACTGGTGTGGGCTGGGGGCTTCATTTGGAGCAGGACAGTAACCACACTATGGAGGCACCATCACCGGTGGACACTGCCCAGGAAGCCACCTCCACTGAAAGCCACCTGCCCGCCTCCTCTCTGAGGCCTCTTGAACACCCAAGAGGAAGACCAGGGCTGGGTGGGGCTGGGGGTTTGGGGATCTTCTCCCAGGCCAAGGGTTCACCGTGCTACGTGGCTCAGGGCTGGGCAGCATGGACACGACCTGCAGGCTCACGCCTTCCTCGCCCACGCCCCTCAGCTGCGCCACCACCTCCACGTGTTTCCACCGCTTGCAAGGCCGCCCGTTCACGGACACGATGTAGTCACCCTCCTTCAGGCCGGCGGACTGCGGAGAACGTGGGTCGGTGAGGTGGTGGCAAGTGCACTTTGATAGTCTAGGATGGCGACATCGGGGGGCTAGAGGATGACCTTTACCTCAGCCTGACCCCCAGGAGCAACGGCGGCGATGAGGACGGGCGAGTCTCCCCGCAGTGTGAAACCAAAGCCGCCCTCTCCCGGAGTCATGTGCACCGGCCCTACCAACCGCCACCGGTTCTTGGTTGAGAACACGGACAGGGGACCCTGGAAGGAGGCAAGTGGCAGAGGCCTGGCTGAGTGGCAGCCAGTGAGCCCTGACCTGCCTGGCACCTCCGTCTTAGCCCACACGCCCTGGAGCAGAAACGGGTGAGGAGGCCCCAGGGGAGAGGGACAGGGAGGGGGAACCGGCCTGCTCACCAGCCGATGGAAGAAGTCCGTCACCTTCATCTGGGACAGGCTGGGCACTCTCACCTCCGGGGCTTGGTGGGTCTTGGCTGACAGGGCAGGAGGGAAAAGACGATTGGAACCGAACCCCCAGACTCTTGGCCCTCCCAGAACCAGAGGGCTTGGCTCAGTTCAGAAGAGTGTGTGGCCCTCGACTGCACGTGAGACTCTCCTGGGTCCTCAAAACCTAGCTGTTCCTACTGACAGCCAGGGCTATACTAGTTCCCTGAGTCTATGCTAGATGTAGAGGCTCCTAGGAATCCACCTGGAAGCCCCAGCTAGCACCGGGTCTCTGTCCCCTCTTGTCTTGCGAGAATCAAGTGGGAAAGGCGGTGCCAGGGGATGCTGGCCCGATACCTCCCCAGGGCTCCACTCCTCAGCCCAGCCTGCCTCCCCACCCACCCAAAGAAGGGTTCACTATGCAAGCCAGGCTGTCCTTCAACGCCGTCCTCCTGACTCAGCCTCCCTAGTGCTGGGCTGGGATCACAGGCATGTGCTCCCACCCCTGGCTTGCTGACTGCCTCTCAGAGGCAGCGGCAGGGGCTCAGCCTCGCCTTTTTGACTGACACACTCATCCCAAGGGGGGCCCCCAAAGGGCTGCTCACGCTGGATGTCGGGGGCCTCCACGGCCTCGAAGAAGTCATCCTCACGCTCGAGCTCTGAGTACTTGGCCAGCGAGCGCCGCAGTGCCTGAGTCACCACGACCTGGAGCAGGTCCACCTTCCGCAGGACCCGGCACAGAGTGTGAAGCCGCAGCGCCTCCTCCTGGCCCAGGATGGCGCGCTTCAGGTGGGCCTTGGCTGTGCACAGGAATAGCACTGTTTTACACACACACACACACACACACACACACACACACACACACACACACACCCCACATGGATGCATGCATGCGTACCCTATCAACTGGCCCTTTCAGGCTGGGCACACACACACACACACACACACACACACACACCCTACACACGAATGCACGGGTACCCCGACAACTGGCCCTTCTAGGCTGGGTCCCAGAACCTCTGTCTCAGTATGCTCAGGAAGGGGAACGGGCCACAGCATCAGACAGTGTTGGCCAGATTAGGAAAGTTCTGCCGAGCCAAACAGTGCACCAAGGGAAGAGCTCTCCCCCATCGACGTACCCACCTGCCCAGCACTCCCAAGAGCCCTGCTCCCAGCAGTTTCCACCAACCCAGGGATGTCAGCTGCCGGCCGGGCGGCTATGGGGGCACCCTGCCACATTTGGCCCCGGGCCCTGCCCTGTCTGTGATGCCTCACCAAGCTTCCTGCGCTCCTCCGGGTGCTGTGGCAGCGTGGGACCTTGGGGGTCACCGGCAGTCGAGGGCTGGAAGACTTGCTCCCGCCTTGAGAGTTCGTCCTTGTCTGCTGCTGGGGGGTCAGAGAGGCCATGAGCCTGAGCAGGAGGCCTCTGTGGGCGCACACAGGCGTGAGGGGCGGCGCACTCACAGGAGCCTTCGCAGAGGGCCGTGGCTGCGTGGTAGTGGGCCAGGGCGCAGAAGTGCTCAGCCTTGACGTGTGCCAGGTTGGTCCAGGAGGCGGGCAGGTAGTCTCGGACAGGCGGCTGGGCCATGGCTCGGTGCACCAGCCCATACTCAGCTGCTACCTGCCAATGGGCATGTGGGTGCAAATGAAGCCTCTCTGCCTTTCTCCAGGCCCACGGAGCTCAAGGGACAAGGCCAGTTAACCCCTAGAAGACAGCCTAAGTTTCCTGCCTATGCACCCAAGGCTCCACCTACTCTGTCCCCACATTCTGGCAGCCTCGCCCTAGATTCCAAGCTGAGCCAGACCTGGGCATCCAGGGCTTCGGTGCCTGTTCTCAGGACCTCAAGAACCAGGGCAGTCACTGGCCTTAGCGAGGGACATGGAGCACTAGATTGCGGGTGCCTTGTCTGTGGCTGCCCATTCGTGCCTGATTTGGCTCCAAACCCACTCTGCTCCTGTCCCACGGAGCCCTGCTCTCCGCCCTGAGTGGCCACAGCTCGGCCAGCTTGTCGAGGCTCCTGGGCAGGGCTCCTTGGCCTTACCTGGGCGGCTTCCTGGGCCAACTGCAGCTGAGCTGGACTGTTGTTAGGTGTGTCGGAGGAGGCTGTCAGCAAAAGGCCCCTGAAGATGCATTCCTGGGCCTGCGCCACCATGAGCTGCTCCAGCATGGAGAGAGATGCGGCGCTCATGTCTGGGCTCGGCGCGTGGGAGAAGTTCTCCCTCAGGAGTCTGAAGGCCCCTGAGGATGGACAGAGTGCTCACTCACGCGGGCAGGGAGTCCCCATGCCCACCAGAACTACCTTCCGGAACTTCCCACTGGAGGACTTAGGCGCTGAGTCTCTCACACAGGGAGGCCACGTCCACCAACCCTATTTCCTGCCCCGGAGAGACGGGCACAATACCCCTCCCACTGCGGTCTACAGCCCTCACCAGCAGCCCTCTGGAAAGCCTCAGTGGCATGGCTGGTGCCCTCGGTGCAGGAGCAGTCCTGCCGCGCTCCGATCTGCGTGTGGAGTGCCCCAATGTTAAACAGTACACTGCCCTTCTCGAAGGCCAGAGCCCGCTGCTGTGCCGGGACCCCCGTGAGCGAGTCGTACCTGTGGCGTGGTGTGTCAGGGTGGGTACGGTTCCCATAACAACCGGCCTCCCAGCCCGGGGGGCCTCCACCTCTGCTGCTAGCCCCTACCAGTGGAAGAGAAGCCTTGGGCTCCTGGCAGGGCTGAAGAAACGTGCATCCAGGAAGCAGAGCTGGCCGTAGTAGGCTGCCAGCAGATCCAGGCCCTCCTCATCCCTGCTGGGAGTCCTTGTGGCCTGCCAGGGAGAATCCAGCTGGGCCCCGTCCCAAGATCCACCACTCGCGATGCCACCCTCAAAGCTCCCTGGGCATCATCTCCGAGGAACACTTGACCCCCGCCCCCAGGGAACTTTGAGGGCAGCCTGGCACAAGAGGCCAAGTAGGGCCCTGAGGAGGGGACAGGCAGTGCCACGGCCCAGACCAACAGAGCATAGCCAGAACAGAGGCACCTGTTAGTCAGGTCCTTTCATGAACACTGGCTATTCCTGTCTCCCAGGTTTCCTCCCAGCATGTGGGGGCTCCGTGTGAACCTCTACACTGAGATCCAACCTTCCTAGACTTGGCTCCCTCTTCGGCCTCTGGAGCAATACGAGGGGTAGCGGCCCACCCACCTGCCGCAGGTCCTCTAGTTCCTGGATCTCTGTCTCATAGGAGGCACTGTCCTCCCCAAAGTGCTCCGAGATCAGCTCCTGATGGAAGAACAGGTATTGCCCTTGGGGCACTCCATGCCTGGCGGCCTGCTCT
The DNA here is from genome assembly GCF_049852395.1 of Peromyscus maniculatus bairdii. Lineage (NCBI taxonomy): Eukaryota > Metazoa > Chordata > Mammalia > Rodentia > Cricetidae > Peromyscus > Peromyscus maniculatus. The sequence goes on along the minus strand of NC_134871.1, from coordinate 44,952,165 downwards.
GGGGGAACGGATGGGCCAGGGTAGAGCAGGCTGACTGTGAACTTGGGGCCGAGGAGAAGGGCTGAGGACCCAGGGGCTGGGACGACGGTGGATGCTGACGTTCTGGTCCCCAAGCTCTGGGTTCCAAAGGCAGAACTGGGCCAGGATTCTTGTGGTGCCACTTTTCACATTTTCTTTCATCTGTCACCTTGGCGACTCAGACAGTGAGTCATAAGGTCATGTCATTTTCCCATGGGGCCCTACAGGCCCTGGAAGAAGGAACATGGAATATTCTGGGGTCTGAACCCTCTCCAGGTCACTCAGGAGTCAGTTGTTCTCAAAAACAGGTACCAGATGGGTGACATCCTTGAGCCAGGGGGCCCTCTACAGGGGATTCTGTTACCTCATGGTCATATTAGGGTTCCCAGAATGATGAGGCCCCTTCATAGCCATTTGGACCCCAATCCAAACTTTCATCTAACCCTTAGCCCAGGCTGGGACCAGAAGAACCAGGCAGCGGGGGGAGGGCAGTTCCTTGGGTGGCAGCCCCCGCTCCCCCCCCCTCCCGTGCCTCTGCTTCCTCATCTGTTCAATGGGATAACTCGATTAGGAAGCATCTAACCGCCCCCCCCCCCAGCTCACTTCAGGGCCATGTCCCTCAAAGTTCACAGGCCAACACTTACCTTCAGGGGTGTGGCCCAGTCCAACTCCTTGGTTTCCTTCAGGCCCAGGGGGATCATGGGAATGGTAACACTTTCACTGGAACCAGAAACATGAGCTCTAGACCTATTACCCATGACGGCCTGGAGTCCCATCCTGAGGCTCCCCCCACCCAGGCGCACCCTCCACACTTATGTATATGGTGTCTCCCACCCCTCCGGCTGGTCCACATCCACGCTGCTGCTCAGCTCCGCCAGTTCCTCCTTCAGCAGCTGCAGGTTGGAGTTGACATAGCTCAGCTCCAAGGCGACCGTCTCTCGGACCCAGGTGTTGCTGGTGGCTCTGGGAGGGGCCAGGGGAGGTGGGGAGACCCATGCCTGAGGCAGATCCAGTGACCCAGACCCAGAGCAGCTCTCCTGCTTTGCCCCAGCTTCAGAGCCCATCCAAAGCAGGGAGTGCTGCAGGGCTGGTCCCCATGGCTGGAGTCAGGGTGGCAACACGGAGGTGCTCTCCTCTTCTTTTTAAAGAATTTACTAGGGGCTGGAGAGATGGCTCAGAGGTTAAGAGCACTCACTGACTGCTCTTCCAGAGGTCCTGAGTTCAATTCCCAGCAACCACATGGTGGCTCACAACCATCTGTAATGAGATCTGGTGCCCTCTTCTGGCCTGCAGGGACACATGCAGGCAGAACACTGCATATATAATAAAAAAAAAAAAAGGTGGCTCTTAAAAAAATTTATTTATTTCTATTTGATGTGCATTGGTGTTTTGCCTGCATTGATGTCTGTGTGAGGATGTCAGGCCCCCTGGAACTGGAGTTACATATGGTTGTGAGCTGCCGTTTGGGTGCTGGGAATTGAGCCCAGGTCCTACTGGAAGAGCAATCAGTGGACCACTGAGCCATCCCCCCACCCACCCCCCTTCCTCTTCTATGATGCCTCCTCTTACAGCTCATCCTCCAAAGCCATTGTGATTCCAATACAAGTTCCCTAGACTACGGGCACAGCCAGCCCTCCTGTGTCTGTTTTGGGCCCCAACACAGGGATCAGAGAGTCTCTGAGGACAGGGAAGAGGAGGATGTTGAGGGGGTATGAGCCTGGGGCTCTCCTGCAGAGTACACAGAGTGGTTCCTGTGCTGGGTCAGAGGAAGCTGGGTCAGAAGATCATTGGCAAGGCGCTCAACCTTGGAGTGCTCGGCCACCTACCATACACAGCTTCTTCTGAGCAGTCTCCAAGGCTCACTAGATACTGCTGGGCCTCTTAAAAGGAGCCTGTGGTCCTCTGGCTCAGCATATATGAGGGGACCCAGAGGTGGGAATGGGCCTGGTTTGTCTGTGAGGGTCTAGGCTGAATGGTGAACTATGGAGTTGTGGCCATCTGCCCATCTGTCCCTCTTTTGACTGATGACAGGATCACTCCCCGGGGTCCAGGGCCAGGCAGTAGCAGGTACTCACCTGTAGAGGTTTTCGGCACCCGTCCGCATCCGCAGCTCCTTGCTGATCTGCTGATGGAGCCGAGCCCTGTGGCTCTGCAGCTGGCTGGGCTGGTTCTGATTCAAGGAGTCACAGCCCTGTGGGGAGGATGGCGGTGGTTATGCCCACAGAGCCCCCAACAGCATAGCCGCTGCCAACCTCAGGGGACCTCAGCTGGTCCTTGGGAAAGGAAGTGGTCACTGTGGCCCGGGTGTCACAGGGAGGGGCTGGGCAGGCCTGCCTGGGAATATGGGTGAGATGCTTCCCCACAATGCTTCACAGATGCCACAGACTCAGCCTCATCCCAGCCATCCAATTGGCCCCATACATCAGGAGGCTTTCATACAACCCACTCTCCTAATACTGAGTACTCCATGGCCCCACAGTTTAAAATACGGTGTGACAGAGCTCTGGACACAGCTCTATGAGGAGATGCCCCATTGGCTGAGTGTCCATACTGCTCTTGTAGAGAACCCAAGTTTGGTTCCTAGCGCCCACGTCAGGTGGCTTACAACTGTCCATAATTCCACCTCTGGGGGGCGGGATCCAACACCTCTGGCCTCTGAGGATACCTGCATTCATATGCAAATAACCTCACACATAATTAAAAATAAAATATCTTAAAAAATAAAATATGTGGGGCTGGAGAGATGGCTCAGAGGTTAAGAGCACTGGCTGTTCTTCCAGAGGTCCTGAGTTCAATTCCCAGCAACCACATGATGGTTTATAACCATCTGTAATGAAATCTGGTGCCCTCTTTCTGGCCTGCAGGGATGCAGGCAGAACACTGTATGCATAATAAATAAATTTATATTTTTTTTTTAAAAAAATTAAAACATGTTATAAATCTCCATCAGGAAGCCCTTTCTGATCACCCCTGCTAGAACCAGCTTTATATGCTCTGGGGACTCACCAGCTCATCTATACAGGTGGTACAATTTGTCTTGGGGGGTCTGGCTACCTTTCCAAAGAGCTACTACCAGAGCCCAGGACGAGCTCCTTTTAAAAGGGCCTGGCCTGGGCTCTGCCCACAGGGTTTTTGAAGTAGCGTAATCACAGGAACTAAGAATATGGTCACTAGACAGTTATGGGCCACGAGCCTGGGTTGCTCAGGCAGTGGGTACCTGGTCTGTGATATAGACAACTAGGCATTGGTGTCCAGTGTCCCTTTGCCAGCCCCAGCGGGATGAAAGCTCCTCCTGGGTAATGTGATAGAGGAGGCTTGAGTTATCTGTGACATCCTCTCTTTCCAGCCACAGGCTCGGCAGCCATGACCTAGAGGCTTCCTCCCAGAGACTGCCAAGGAGTGGGGAATCAGTGGTGCTGTACACAGCCTGAAGTCCTCCAAGTCATGCAGGGTTCTCACCCTGTCTGGGTTAACCCACCAGCCTAAGACTTGGTGGTGCAGATTCTGCAGAAGACTCTTGCCCTGGGAAACATCCTCACTAGTGGTCACTGGCCCTCTAACAGATGGAGAGGAGGTCACAGAGACTCAAAGGCTCTAGTTGAAATGACATAGAGCGGTGTGTGTGTGTGTGTGTGTGTGTGTGTGTGTGTGTGTGTGTCTGTGTCTGTGTGTGTGTGTGTGTGTCTGTGTGTGTGTGTGTGTACCCTGGCAGTGCTGATACTGGCCATGCATTCAAAGCACGGCTTACTCTCATGCAAGGGTGGTTTTGGCACCCTGCATGGCTTTAAGCAAGGTTTACGCGTCAGCATGGATGGAGCTCCTGGAGGCCACCTCCTTGACTGGAGCCCCAACCTTACTACAGTGCCAGCTTTGCAAGAGAGGCTCATGTCACTGATGAGCGCCCACATGGGCTCACTCTGAAAGAAGGAAGCCATTAAGTCATCCTTGAGTGACCACGGAGAGATGACTCACTCTCTGGGAAGCCGGTACAGGACAGCATAGGGGCAGAGCAGGTAACCGGGCTAGACCCATACTGTCCTGCCTCCTTCTCAGGGCCCATCCCTACCCGTGCAGGAAGGACACTGAGGCCCCAATAGTCTCCTCTCTTCAAAACCACGACGAAAACGACAAATGTCTTCTTCCCGAGAGCCTACTACAAGACTCCAGAGTTCTAGGTTCTGGTGAGCAGCTAGGACTGGAAGCATGCTGGGTAGAAGGCCTCAGCTCAGGGATGGCCTACGGCTCCCCTCCCCTCCCCCACCTGATGGGGAGTTGCGGCTGCCAGGCTCTCTGGGCTCTCGAGGCACTAAACCCAGGCCCTGGGGCCTGTTCTTGGCCTTCTTAACCTTGGTTCCCACGAGGAGGCCAAGCCAGTCTACTAACCTGTGTTGGCAGAGGGCAAGATAAGCAAAGCCAGAGACAAATCTATAGAGCTGGATGGATTCTGGAAGCTGATGGCCCACACCCAGTTTTCCACACTGGGCCGAGGGAAGCGCCCAGCAGGGAGGGCACAGACGCTAAGCGCCATCTCTCTCCTGGTGCAGTCTCCCCACCCTCTGGAAACAAAAGCCATCTAATCATGGAGGACCTCCATGATGGCAATTCCTGCCTAACTCTGGGAGAGCTTACCATCACCTTTGACACCCCAATAGCAGTGACCCCTACCAGAACAGGGCCTGGCAGTGTCCACAGAGGAAACGGATGGGATCAGAGGAACAAAACCTCCCACCCAGTGGCCTGAACTGGGCTCTCCCCCAGGATCAGCAGAAGGGAGGGGACAGTTATCCCCATACAGGCCTGGGAATAGAAAGAAGGAACAGAGTAGCCCCAAGCCTTCCCAGGCTCCCCCTACTGAGTCAGCTCTTTGGGGGAGTCCCATACTCTTGACAGGGTGGCAGCCCAATGCAACATGTACTTCCTCCAAAGGATACCTGCAAGGCATGGCCACCCTGTGAAGAAGAGTTCAAGGAGTTCATCATAGTGCAAGCTGCCTCTCCCTCCCTCCCTCCCTCCCTCCCTCCCTCCCTCCCTCCCTCCCTCCCTCCCTCCCTCCCTCCCTCTTCTTCTCCCTTTCCTCCCCGCTCTCTCTAATGCCAGCTAATCACTGTGGCAGGAGGCATGCCAGGTAGGAGGGAGCCCTTGAGAGATCTGTCCGAGTCTGGGTGCCCTCCCTCCCTGTCCCCTCCTCTAGGAGACCTGAGCCACACACACACACACAAAAGCTGGACAGAATGAGCCAGCAGCAGCGTGCAGTCTGACACCAGGAAGGAGGGCAAAGTGCAGACACCTGGGAGTAGTGACAGGAACCTCTGCTTAGCAGCCCAAGCCCGGGAGGTGAGCAGAGTACCCCCAGAACCTGCTCAAACACTAAGAAACTCCAACACTGTCCCCTAGGAAATACCCAGACTGAGGCCACAGACTGAGATCAACCTAATACCCACTAGGCAAAGAACGAACAGGTCTCCACTCTACCCCTATTTACCCCGGGATTCCTGGAAGCCCAGGCACCCTCATCCCCAGAGTCAGGGATTTTGGAGGGGGTGTATGTACTGGAAAGTGGCCAAAGGACATAAAGTCCAGAAGGTCTGCCGTCTGCTGCTACAAGCTAACATCTAATGGACACCCGCTTCCACAGCCGTGTATGCAGAGGGCGCTGCTGGGAAAGTGCCCTAGGTGTCAGAAAAAAACACCTGCTTGGTGGTGGAGGTGAGCGAGTGAGGGGCTGTCACCGATCAGAACCAACTTCTTGATTCTGAGAACCAAGGGAACCTCCTAGCTTCAAGGAAACTATCCAGACCTTGCCTGCGCCACTGGGGTTCCCACCGGGCTGGAATACAGGCTCCGGCCTCTCGTTGGGGGCTCAGTTTCCCCATCGGGCTTTCAAGGAAGCAGGTCCCAGGAAGGAAAGGCCGCAAAGGCCGCGCCACACAGCACGGGGCAGAAGGCTGGGAACCCACACCCCTTCTCAGCCCCCACCTTACGGATGCTGCTGTCGTCCTGCAGCCGGGCGCTGTCCTCGCCGGCGCCCGGGTCATCTGGCCTCTCCTCGAGGATCATCGCCGCCCGCCTGGACGCTGACCCTGAGAGGTCGCGAGCAGCAGGTCCCTCACGCTCCTGGGAAGACCAGCCGCGCTGCCCGAACTGTCGGGTCCTGGAGGGTCCGACTGACCGGCGCTGCAGGGCGCGGGCCCCCGCCAGCAAAACTTGACTCCGTCCAATCAGAGGTGACAGCTGCTCCGATCGACAGCAAGTACTGCTAACCAGAGTGAGAGAGAGGCGGGCTCCTGGTAAGGGATCTGGTAACCCTTAGCAACCAGGGCCGCTCGCCGAACACGGTACGCATGCGCCACGCTGGCTGCTGGGCGTGCGGGAAAGTTAGGGGAAAGACTTGCAGAGCTGGGGGCGGCGACGGGGCGCGGCCACGGTCCCTGCTGGGACTTTGGGACTTTATCTCGTCACCCCGGCAACGGGACCCTCCAGGACTGCTCCAAAAATGTTTACAATGGGGTTTTTAAACGGTTTGTTAGAGACAAGTTCTTGTGCTGATTCCTGAACAATGCCTGCTTTCTTCCCCGCACTGCGGAGCAGAGCGCTGCTACCGTCCCCTAGCTTCCAGAACCGCCCCCAGAAACCCTCGCCTCCGGGACCTGGTTATGCATTTGCTTCCAGAGCATGCACCCTCATCGACCTGCTTGGAGTTCCAGAACCTGCTTACTTCCTGGACCTCCTGTTTTGAGAATTGGACTTTTTCCAGAACCCGAGCTCCTTACAGGGCTTGCCCTGAATGAAGCTCTCTCTTCTCAGATTCCGTGTGGGCTGGCTCACAGTGGATGAACTGAGAACACATCCTAGAAGTGAGTGGCCAGCCCTTTGTCAAGCTGCTCCAAAGGTCAGCCTCCTCCACGCTGCCCTCCACCCTGGTCACTGCTTGCCCTTACTGAGTAGGCTCAATCTCCATGCCCTCCCCCATCCCACCCCCACTTCGCGTCTCACACACCCGACTCTGTCATCCCCAGATCTAAATCCTCTCAGCTAAGCTCTTGGACGTCCCTGAACATTTACAGTGGGCATCCCCGGAAATATATCTCTCATGGGCCCCTGACAGCCACTCCAAACTTCCTGGCTTTCCCCAATGGCCTTTTTGAGTCCAGGGCATTCTTTTTCTTGCACCTTCCTGGTGAGCTCTGCCTGTCTTCACTTCGCCCTCCATTGACATCTTCATGGGCAGCTCCCTCCGTCACTGGGGCTCCTACCATCCTGCCTGAGTGTAGCACCACCTCAGAACCCTGCACGTATAGACCTACACCCAGGAAAACGTGGGACTAAATACTGTCTGGTTTTTTTTTTTAAAGATTTGTTTTATTTCTCTCTCTCTCTCTCTCTCTCTCTCTCTCTCTCTCTCTCTCTCTCTCTCTCTCCTCTCTCACTCACTGTGTGTGTGTGTGTGTGTGTGTGTGTGTGTGTGTGTTTGTGTGTTTGTGTGTCTGTCTGCATAAGAGTACAGCACCTACAGAGTCCAGAAGTGTACTAGATCCCCTGGAACAAGTTACAGGCAGTTGTAAGCTGCCAGGTGTAGGGGCTGGAATCCTACCTAACCTTTGGTCCAGCGTTAGAGCAGTACACACTCTTAACCACTGAACCGTCTCTCCACCCCTCCCAGACTGGCTCTTAACTCTTCCTTTCTCTCTCCGCAGGATTGTTCTTGTCCCAAACCTTGGGAAAGTTCACCCCTGCCCAGCTTGCTCAGACAACCGCAGGGATCCACAGTGGCTTCTCCTTAGGTTCCACTCAGGGCTCTTAGGGATACCCTGCTGCAGTCCCCAGGTTACACTTACAGTGGTCCCCCAGGGCATCTCAGTTGAGAGGGCAGGGCTGTTAGGAGATGAGGGCGGCTCTCAGTTGTTGAGGGTCCTAAGAACTCCGGGGATTTTCAAATGAGCACCCTAGACTCAGTCAAAACTCAGGTTGGAGGGGCCAGGGAAGTAGAGTTCAGTTGGTAGAACACTTACCTAGTATGTACACAGCCCTAGGATCAGTCCCTGGCACTTCATAAAACACCAGGAACCCCTGTATAGAGGATCTGGAAGCAGGAGGACCAGAGGTTCAAAGCTATCCTCCAGTTACATGGAGAGTTTGAGGTCAGCCTGAACTACAAGTCTGAAAAACAAACAACAAACACCAATCAACCAAACAACAACAAAACCAACCAGGTCGGAGAGTAGAATAAAGCCATTTTCAGAATGAGAATGTAGCCTCAATATTCCCTGCCCCCATTTTTTTCTTTTTTCTTTTCTTTTCTTTTTTTTTTTTTTTTTTTTTTTTTTGAGACAGGGTTTCTCTGTGTAGCTTTGAGCCTTTCCTGGATCTTGCTCTGTAGCCCAGGCTGGCCTCAAACTCACAGAGATCCTCCTGGCTCTGCCTCCCGAGTGCTGGGACTAAAGGCGTGCGCCACGGCCCCGGCTGCCCCCCCCTCCTGCCCCCATCTCTAAGGAAGGCAATAGAAGATGACGGTCAACATCTGAGGTGTCAAACCAGCGAAGGTGCTGACGCATTTGACAGCTGGTCCTCAGCGGGGACATTCTGTTCTCAGCATTTGATGTTTGCCTTCAGTGGTTACTCCCACTCTGGGCAGAGAAGGTTCTGAGGGCCACGGCAGCACTCAGCTGGATGAAACCTCAGGCCGGGGCCCTACCCAGGGTAGTTCCTGGGAGTGTGTGTGGGGGGGGGCAACTAGGTCTGTGGACCACAGGGCAAAATAGCATTGTTCAGGAAGGTAAAATCAGTAGAGTACTTCGTGTGTCTCTGTTGTCAGAGAGCTTGGGGTTGAACTCATGGAAAGTATATGAGAGGACGAGGTAGTTGTGAATTCCAGGAAAAAATAAAAAAAAGCTAGGAGGAGACAGAAGCATCCACTGGCACTAGGAGGCCTTGCCCAGAATGTGTGAGGTCCTGGGTCAGATCCTCCCAGTACTGGGTTATGAAGGGGAGGTGATATATGACAGGAGAGGCAGAGGATGTGGAGTCTTAACCTCCTCCTTGGGGAGAGCCAGTAAGTGATGCTCAAATTAGAAAAGAACTTCCCAGGCCAGGAGGTGGGGGTACCAGGTCAGTGGTAGAACTTGTATCACACATAGCACAGCAGGAGGCCCAGGGTTCAGGCTCCATCCAGCACCACGGACATGGCGGCAGAGAACCCTGGAAATGGAAACGGAAGGTGGAAAGTGCCGCCATGCGGTTAAACACCAAAGCGGCAGCTCGCAGAGTCTAGGGGTAGCATCTAAGAGGGGCGTGGCGGCGGCGGTTTGGGTTTGCTAAGCTGTCTTGCAGAACTGCTCGGTTCTTTAAACTGTGGGTTTATTCCAGCGTTTACTGGCCTGGACTTTTTTATATTTTTTAAGAGAAGTCTAGATGTCTAGGAAAAAAAAAAAAGCCCCCACATAAAATGTAAACCTTTGGAAATGAAGAGCTGTAGCCTAATAAGACTGAAATTAACAGAAAGGAATAGCATGCTACCTAGAAAGCAAATACCAGCCGGGCGGTGGTGGCGCACTCGGGAGGCAGAGCCAGGCGCATCTCTGTGAGTTCGAGGCCAGCCTGGGCTACCAAGTGAGTCCCAGGAAAGGCGCAAAGCTACACAGAGAAACCCTGTCTCAAAAAACCAAAAAAAAAAAAAAAAAAGCAAGTACCATATATATAAATTGTGGTGTATAACTGAAAGAAGTTCTGTAACCTAAGTAAGCGAGCCGAGTTGAAAGGAGATAGGATGCACTGAGCGGCCCCGGGCATCTGTCACATAGTGAAGAGCTCATGGTCGGGGAGAAGGTGGGAGGCCAGACAGAGGGAGGCTGTGTTGGTGAGCACGTGCCTCTGACTGCCAGGGTATCTGAGGCCAGAGGGGAGTCCTATATCCTGTCTCATTCTAAACATATTTGTCATAGCTGTGAGTGAAGAATCCCTCAATTTCCATTTCCCTTTTCAAGCAATTGAACTTTATGTGGTGGGTCCACTCAGGCTGCCATAGGAAATAATTACTCATTGGTGGTTTATGCAACAGAAACTCATTTTCTAGGAGGCTCTCAGGGCTCCTGAGAAAGGCTTCTCTGGCTTAGAGAATCCTGTAGAAGATGACCATGTTTTCTGCGCTGGACACTACCATGGCCAGGCCCACCCCAAGAGCTGTGCAGTGTCCTGGGGCATCCTGAGAGGGGTAGGGAGGATGGGCCTCTGGGAAGTCCATGCTGGGCCTGCTTCTCCTCCAGTCTTCTAGGGCAGGAAAGGGCTCCCCGCAAGTCACCTTTAATGAGATTAGTCAGCTGAGCTTGATAAAAATGGCATATTGAACACAGGTGATCGATCATACATGGGAATCTTCACACTAGCCCTAAAGATGGCGTATAAAGATCACACAGGCGATCATACATGGCAATCTTCACACTAGCCCTCTAGGATAAGGGGCAGGGATGGAGGCCTGCATACTCTGTAGCTCCCGGTAAGGTGCTAACACTGGGAGGAAGCCAATTATATTTATTATCAGGTCACTGGGCTGTTTAATCTGAAAATCCTAAGAAGTTCAACCAAAAGAACCAATTATAACTAATTGGAGAGCTGGGTAGGGCAGCCAGCTGTAAGCTAACCAGATCATGGACTGAATATCTGTGTCCAGCCCAGATTAACATGTTGAGGCCTATCTCCCCTCCCCCTTGGGGTGCCATGGAGATGGGGCCTTTGCGGGTAATGAGGGCAAGAGGAGCTACCACAGTTCTAAGGACTGATAGCTCCTTATACCCTCAGGGGAGGCCACACCCCAAAGGATGAATATGCAAATGAAGGATCCCTCACCAGGAGTTGAATCTGCGGGTACTTCCCAATGCCCCAGAGTGGTGGGAAGGAGGTTCCTGTTTGAGCCTGCCCGTCAGTGGCGCTTGTTACTGAAGCCTGCTCAGACTGATATGACGCAAAGTACAATTGCTTAAAAAGAAAAAAAAGCATGGAAATAGAGGGGTGTTTAATCAAAAATATAAAGTAACTATAGCTGTCTAGGAAGATACTGAATAAGGCATCTATGAGTAGGTATATTTTTAACTGGGCAGCTTAAAACCAGACATTAATGGTTGGATATGCCACATACCTTGAACATATACAATAATATAAAAATACCAACTCTCCTCAAAGGTGGCTTAAGGGTTCATTTTATTTTTAATTGTGTGTGTGTGTGTGTGTGTGTGTGTGTGTGTGTGTGTGTGTGTGTGTGTACACGCACATGCGCACATGGGAGCCAGAGCACATCAGTTCAGGTGCCCGTGGAGGCCTGAGTGTCCCGTCCTCTGGAACTGGAGTTACAGGTGGTTGTGCATGGCCTGGATTCGGTGCTGGGAACTGAACTTGGGTCCTCTGCCAGAACTGTACAGACTTTTAAGTGCTGAGCTGTCTATACAGACTGCGCATGAGCAGTCACAAAGAGAATACAGTCGCCATGCAGACAAACTCCCACATCAGGTGTTGGGGAGGCAGCCAGACATGGGGATGCCTTCTCTGATCCAGAATGTCACCAAAAACTTGGAAGCCTGAGAACATTCGGAGTTTATGAGAGTGGGGAAAGCAGGGGCCTGAGTCCCTACTGGACAGAGGGGCGTGAAACTAGGAGATGCTACCAGGATTTCATCTTAGGAACCATACACACTGTTTTATTGGTCTGGTTTTTAGCAGTCAAAAACCTCTGGAGTAGACATGTTGAAGTTAAGAGAAGACATAATACTATTTTTTTTTTTTGAGACAGGGTTTCTCTGTGTAGCTTTGCGCCTTTCCTGGAGCTCACTTGGTAGCCCAGGCTGGCCTCGAACTCACAGAGATCCGCCTGGCTCTGCCTCCCGAGTGCTGGGATTAAAGGCGTGCGCCACCAACGCCCGGCTGATATAATACTATTTTTAAAAAAATTCCCCAAACCACACAAATGTGGATGCAATGCTGGTATCCTTAATACAGCTCAGTCAACATCCAACCAGAGGTTTTGAACCTTCTGACCTTCCGTTTTTGTTTTTAAAGACAATGTCTCACTATTCAGCACTGGCTGGCCTGCAACTCTCTCTGTCAAGATCAGAGAACTGCCTGCCTCTGCCTCCAGAGCACCAGGATTAAAGGTGTGCACCAACCACGGTCCAATTTATCTTTTTATAACTATCAGAATGATTTGCTAGCTGGACCATGCTTTGGGGTACCACATACAACATGGTCACAACAAAAGGGGGGCTTGGCATGACAACCTGCATTTGAACTCCAGACCTCACATAAAGGTAGGAGAGTGAGAACAAACACCTGGTGGTTAGGTTAGTCTTTGACCTCTACAGGTGAGGTGCAAGCACACACACACACACACACACACACACACACACACACACACACACAGCTGCAGGCAGTGAGCTAGAAGGAAGTACAGTTCATATATTCAAGTGACTAAAACAAACCTAGACAGAGAGGAGAGAAGCCTGTGTTGATATTTATAACAAGGAAAGATGAAGAAACTCTACCACCCCTCCTGGTGAGGTCACCTCCTCACAGGGGTCAAATCATGGTCCTCAGGGAAGGCAGGAGGACACCAACTTCTGCATCACTGGGATGGTCGCAACAAGATTTTGTTTTTTTTCCAGACAGGGTTTCTCTGTGTAGCTTTGGAGCCTGTCCTGGATCTTGCTCTGTAGACCAGGCTGGCCTCGAACTCACAGAGATCCGCCTGGCTCTACCTCCTGAGTGCTGGATTAAAGGTGTGTGCCACCGCTGCCCGGATGAATGGATTTTTTTTTTGTTTGTTTGTTTTTTTTTTTGTTTTTTGAGACAGGGTTTCTCTGTGTAGCTTTGCGTCTTTTCTGGGACTCACTTGGTAGTCCAGGTTGGCCTTGAACTCACAGAGATCCGCCTGCCTCTGCCTCCCGAGTGCTGGGATTAAAGGCGTGCGCCACCACCACCGGCATGGCATATCTTTTAAGGAAACAAAAAAAGAAAGAAAGAAAGAAAGGAAGGAAGAGAGAGAGAGAGAGAGAGAGAGAGAGAGAGAGAGAGAGAGAAAGAAAGAAAGAAAGAAAGAAAGAAAGAAAGAAAGAAAGAAAGAAAGAAAGAAAGAAAGAAAGAAAGAAAGAGAGAGAAAAATGAGAGGAGGATGAGAGGTGGTGAGTGGGCGGATGAACTCACTGTGGAAGACAGAGTGTGGGGCAGTAGCCTCAAAAAGAGTTTTGTGCAGGAGTGTTTTGCAGTCAGGAGGTAGCAAATGGGCTCTGTGTGTGTGTGTGTTTGTGTGTGTGTGTGTGTGTGTGTGTGTGTGTGTGTTTGTGTGTGTGTGGTGCTGGGAATGGAACCCATGCCATGTGTATGCTAGGTAAATACCCCATTATTGAGCTGCATTTTCAGTCTCAGGTAGGCTTTGATGTCATCGAGACTATTGGATTTTCAACTTGGGCAGAAAATGGCTCTTTTCTGAGCTGCTATGTGAGGACCTGGAAGCCTAGAGATCGCTGACTTACCGAGTGCTCAGTGGTCCATCCCATGCGAAGAGATTAGCGACCCCTAGTCACGTCTGGCTCCTTCCACAAATACCAGCCTATCTCCTGGAATGGGTCAGCCTTGGGGATACCACCACTGAACCACACTTACAACCGGGAAGAGATAGGCTGGAGAGCAACGTGGAGAACGCAGGGGAATCTAAAAAAGTCATCCTAGCTTGGCCCCGATCGTGCGCCACTTTGGTAATTCTCCCTTCCTCAGTGGGTGTTGAGGAATTTGGTTCTGGGTCCCCTGGATCAGTCCTGCTACAGCTTGGATATGCAATGTCTGCCCAGGCCTATGTGTGAAGACTTGGGAGAAGGTGGAAACTTGGGAGGTCAAGGTGGGGGCCTAGCCAGGGGAGGTCCCTGGGAGTCTACCCTCAAATGAGACCTGGTCAGTCTCACTTTGCTCCCCAGCTGTCAGGTGAGTAGTTTTATCCACTGATGGACTCACCATGCCCTGCCCCCTACAGATCCCTAAAGCAACAGGCTAGCTGACCGTAAGGGTGAAACCTTTGGAATCGAGAGCCAAAATCAACCTTTGTTCCTTCCAATTATTCCCGGTCACAGGGATGGAAGGCCAAAACAGACACTAAACCCTGGGTGACTTACTTCAGGGGTGACACTTACGTCAGGATTCCTGGCTCAATTGCTTGTCGTGCTGACACTTTATTTACACTTGCATTTTTCCAGAGTGAGGAGCAGAGGCGGTTGTCTTTGAAGGCCCAAGATTGGATGAAGCCAAAGGATTTAATTAGTGGTTTGTTTGTCCACCGCTGTAGACATCAAGATGTCAGAGCCGTGGCATGCGCCTTTTTCAGGGGTCACACGGAACAACACAGCTGAAGAACATCACCGAGTGGGGGGGGGCACGGTGCACTGTGTGTGTGTGAGCGCCTGTCTGTGATGAATGGAGGGACAGGTATTGCAGGAAGACAGGAAGCCTTAATCAATGTTGGTAATAGCCACCCATGCATCATGTGGAGGGGTCCCAGGCGTGAGGGGCAGGACCAGCAGCATGTGAAAAATGAACTGTTTGTAAATACAATCAACAGTTCCGTGTTTGTGAGAAAGCCATTTGTCATTCGGAAGCCACATTTGGTAAAAGATGTACCTGGCTTCCCGGTGAGACGGGCCATCCGTCGCTGCCACATCATGGGCCCAGCCAGCGCGGGGCTGTCAGAAGCCCTGGGAAACGCAGGAATGTTTATTCCTAGTTGAAGACAAGTTGAGTCACTTTAGAAAACAAAATGGCACTCCCTGAGAGAGCACTGGCTTGCATCAGGTGCCACAGTGAGCTCCCCGAGACTCAGAGAGGGCAGAGTGTTGCAGCCTCTCCCAAGGGCCTACACGCCTTCGCAAGAAGGGAGGGAGAAGTTCTCAGAGCAGGAAGGTGGTTTGCTTGAGGTCTCCCGGGGTCAGAACAGGAAAAGGATAAATGGGGCAGGGTGACACACAAATGATTGACCCTCAGCCTTGAGCAGAGGGGCGAAATTCATGGGCACTTTTCACCTTTAGGACTGTGCCTTGTTAAGGCCTGGAACACTGGGATTGTGTTGGGAATTGGCATTTACTGGGCACAGTGGTTAGCCTGAAGCACACTTTACAAGACTGAAGCTCCCCCACAACCTTCTGTCACCCAAAGACCCCATGAGTGTGCCTACATAACAAGCTCGACCCGTACAGAGGCGCTTTGACAGTCCAAAGTGGCTGTGGGGAAGGGAGGTGGATGCCACTCCGTGGATTTAATGGTGTGGCCACCACATGGAGAATCCGGTTTAGGGTGCTTGGAGGGGCGGCTGCCCAAATGGCTCCCCGTCCAATAACTGTTGAGCCTGGAGCTCGGGGGGCTACCTGGAGGCAGAGGTCTACATCGGCTT
Source organism: Peromyscus maniculatus bairdii (assembly GCF_049852395.1). Lineage (NCBI taxonomy): Eukaryota > Metazoa > Chordata > Mammalia > Rodentia > Cricetidae > Peromyscus > Peromyscus maniculatus. The sequence goes on along the minus strand of NC_134871.1, from coordinate 44,936,735 downwards.
GTTCTTGCTGAGTGGCGTCTGTCTGGGAACAAAATGCATGCCAGCTCATGGCGGTGCTCGGAAAAGGAGGGACAACCTGGAGGACCCACAGACTTGGGAAGGGTGGGCTTCAGGTAGAGGCAGTGGCTGTGGTGCTAATCTGGTGCCATCTGAGGTCAGGCAGAGGAGCCCCTGGCAGCTGTAAGTGGGTGTGAGAACAAGGCCGCTTTGCCTGGGGTTACACGAGCCAAGGGTGTAGAGGTGAACACAACGAACTCAAAGAGTCGGTACAGTTCCTGGCTATGAGGCTGGGGGAGGCTTAGGGCCTGGTGATCTGCAGGAAGAGCTATAGGGTGGAGGCACGGGCAGGGGACTTGTGGTGTCTGGTCTGGGTACTCCTGTCTGTCCTCTCTGAGAGAGGCTGAGTAAGGGGGAGGATAGGAAGTCACAGAAGGAAAAATGCCTCAGTGGGTTAGAGCACATACTGCTCTTGCAGCGAGGACTGAGTGTGGTTCCCAGCACCTGCATCGGACAGCTTACAACCACCTGTAACTCTAGCTCAAGGGGGCTCTAATGCTCTCTCTCCCCTGGACTGTCGGCACCTGCACTCATGTACACATGCTTGCACATGCGCGTGCACGCACACGCGCACGCACACAAAGTTGAAATAAAAATCTTTTTAAAAAAAAGGAGGAGGAAGAAACAGGAATGTAGACTGGGCCCATCTAAACAGCTCAGAGGCAGCAGGAAGAGAAGCAAGAGCCAGCCACCTACTCCTATACACACACATCTCACCCACCCACCTACCTCCACATACCCTACACACATACATGTACACACACCCCACATACACACACACATATCCCCCCACATGCACACACACATCATGTGCACATACATGCACAGGCATCTATGCAGACACATGCACACCCCCAACACACTCATTCACACACACAGGCATGTACACACACACACACACACACACACACACACACACACACACACACACACAGATAGCTGTGCCTTTTGGAGTCAGTGACACCTGGAAGGAATATTACTGGGGCTGAGCATGTAGTTCTGTGGGAGAACAGAACCTGTCTGCCTTCAGCAGACAAGGCTCCAGATCCAGTCCCCCCAACCCCAAATCCAAGGGCCCTTTCTCATTTGTGGCCTACTCTGGACTCGACCTGGACGGAGGTGACTCTGATGTCACTATTGTGTATTGTCAGACATTGCTTTTGGACACAAGTTGTAATGCATTTTTGATCCTTATCTAGCCAGTCAACTGACAATGAGACCACCTAGGCATAGCCGTCCTGGGAAGTGTTTGTCATCAGGAAATATGTATCATTTATTTACTACGCAAAAGAGGGGGCATTATTCAGCGCAAGCATCCCTCCTCTTTCTGAAGCCCTGTTTCCATTTTCCACGTCTGACTAATTTTTAATCTCAGTGACTGAGTGGTGAGGCCGTTGTCACTTGCTGGCGACGGGGTTTAAGAAGCGTGTGATATATGCTGCCTTCACCGGATCCTTTTTGGCGATCGTTCCCGTGGCATTGTGAATAAAATGAGTTCAGCCTCCATGTGATTTCAGCGAATCCAGGCACGAATGCAGATTAGATGCTATCTTTATGCAAAGGCTCCACCGAGCATGGCAGGCGGCCATCTCCGTGGTGACGTCTGGTCCTCATCATTCACCAGCCCAGGAAAACAGCTATTTGCCTAACACCTATTTGTAAAGAAGACAGGAAGATAGCATCGTTAATAACCCTGAACATGGGCTACGATTTATAAGGCAGCCTCACTGAAGAGGCAGGGAGCGTGTTTGCAATAGCCGCTTTCCTCCTGTGTCCATTTTTCCTGAGACCTGTAAACTGGAGTCCACGTTCTGTTCTTACGTCCTCTCGAGATCAATGTTCAGCCCACTCTGACCTCCCGCCAGGCCCAGCGTTCAGACCCTTCTGTCTGAGACCCAGCAATGGAGCCGCTGCTGCAAGGACTTCCTGCCTAAGGGCCCTGGCTGATGCCAATCCTCCCCTGAGGGAGGTGAGAACGTGTCAGGAGTGGGTCCTGCACTTACCCAGCCTCCACTCACAGTGTGTGGTGCTCTCAGGACCTTGCCAGCCCATCCCTTCTGAAGGCCCCTAGGGCTCCTCTCAAGGTCCAAAGAGGCTAGTCGGGGCCCACATCCTACCCGAACCGCCAAGGCTGATGCCCGCATACACTGCTCCATCCATTTGTGGATGGAGACCAGAGGGAATTGTCACAGTGTGTCACAGGGCTGCAAGAGGTTTCAAGTCAGGGGAAGCGGCCTCACTTCCGGCTCCTTCTGTGCTTCCCGGACCCACCTCTGAAATTCAATACGTGCACAAGGCCCTGCTTTTGAGCTGGCAGTGTTCAGGACTTACCGTGGTCTGTGTGTTCCCTCGCTTGGGATCTCTGTCCACTCTATCCTCCGGCTGTATCCACTGACGGTCCAGAGTGAGCTCCACGTGGTCTCTCCGATGCCTTCTTCCGGTCAGTGCGATGGAACAGCAGATGGTGCCTGGCTTGCTGCGAATGCTTCAGACTACATCGGTGATTCCTTGCGGGTGAACCCAGCACAGCAGGGCAGCAAACATCTTGTTCACGCCTCTTGAACTCTTCTGCCATGCATGCTTCGTGCATGTGCCGTATGCAGCACTTGTGGGGTTGAGATAGGTGGTATAGTACTAGGTCTCTGCATGGGCATGGTGTGTGCACGCGTGTGTGTGTGTGTGTGTGTGTGTGTGTGTGTGTGTGTGTGTGTATAGGAGGTATAGTACTAGGCCTCTGCATGGGCATGATGTGTATGTGTGTGTGTGTCTGTGTGTGTGTGTGTGTGTAGGAGGTATAGTATTAGGTCTCTGCATGGGTATGGTGTGTGTGTGTGTGTGTGTGTGTAGGAGGTATAGTATTAGGTCTCTTATGGGCATGGTGTGTGTGTGTGTGTGTGTGTGTGTGTAGGAGGTATAGTATTAGGTCTCTGCATGGGTATGGTGTGTGTGTGTGTGTAGGAGGTAAAGCACTAGGCCTCTGCATGGGCATGATGTGTGTGTGTGTGTGTGTGTGTGTGTGTGTGTGTGTAGGAGGTAAAGCACTAGGTCTCTTATGGGCATGGTGTGTGTGTGTGTGTGTGTGTGTGTGTGTGTGTGTGTGTGTGCGCGCACGGTAGGGTTTGGTGACCCTTCAACATCTGTCTGGGTAACTTATAATCCATGTGTGGGTGCCGTGTCCTGCCTTACCACAGAGGCTCTGGGCTTGCAGTAGAGGAGATGGGACCTAGCCACTGTGCTGGGGACAAGGCACAGAAAACAGCAGGGTCATCAGCTGTCCCTGGTGCCACTCTTTCCCTGGGACCAGTCTACCGGTGGTGATGACCTGCTCCTTGGTGTCACTCTGTCCTCGGTGTCCCCTTTCCTTGGTGTCCTTTTGGTATCCTGCACTTCTGAACATCTTTTTATGCAGGAACTTGGGCCCAGCCCCTGGGAATTGCTCTGCCGTGGCTGTCCCTTTCACACAAGGCCTGGGAACAAGATGCATGAGAATCTGGCTCTGTCCCAGCCTAGGGACCTCTTTGGAGGTGCCCAGTGACTCCTCCTCCTGTGCTGCAGGCCTTCTGCCTGGATCCCACACCTCGCTCCCACTCACCTTAGAGATGGAGGCTCCTGCACTTTCTGTGTCTTCTTGGCCTGTGCACTGCTCTTTCCTGTTCCCTCTCCATTTCCCCACACTCAGACCCGACCTCTTCCATCACCTTGTAACCCTCTAATTATAGCTGTTTTGTTTTTCTCCGCCTTTGGTCTGAAAGCCTTAGCACTCAGGCAAGCCTGGTGAATGGGGCATTTTCAGTAGACTGTAGGCAGAATTTTTTGTTGGGACCACTGGCTCCCAAATAAGCACATAGAGGCTTATTATGAATTGTAAATGCTCGGCCAATAGCTTAGGCTTGTTACTAATTAGCTCTTACTTTTTTTTTTTTTTTTTTTTTTTTTGGTTTTTCGAGACAGGGTTTCTCTGAGTAGCTTTGGTGCCTGTCCTGGATCTTGCTCTGTAGACCAGCCTGGCCTCGAACTCACAGAGATCCACCTGGCTCTGCCTCCCAAGTGCTGGGACTAAAGGTGTGCACCACCACTGGCCGGCTAGCTCTTACATCTTAAGTTAATTCATATTTCTTATCTATCCTCTACCATGTAGTGGTACCTTTTTTCAGTATGGCATGTTCATCTTGTTTCTCATACTTAATATGAAAATATGAGCATGACATATCAGACCCAAGCAAAACTCAGGACCAGTTAACTGGCACACACTCTCCTGAGAGACCAGTTATATGGTAATGGGATCAACAGGAAATAATACTTACTGACAGTCAGAAGCAAATGACTTCTCTGTTCTCTGGGTGGTGGGTTGATAGGAGAAAGCCATCCCTGGGTGCTCCATGTGGACTCAGCTAGTCGGAACATCAGCTGCAAGAAAGGCAGGCCACAGGGCTGTCCTTGCTGTGGGGTCTAAGCTCTGGTCCCTCAGAACTCTCCCGTGGCTGCCCCCAAGGGCCCCTTCAGCACCTCCTAGCCCACGTACTTTCTCAGCTATGGAGATGGGTGACAGGGAACAGCCAGGACCTGATGTGAAGAAGTTCTCGGCGAGGAACAAGCCTGCTCCTGTGCTTTGGCCTTTGCTGGCCTGTGAGTTGTGAGTTTCATTCACGCAGGGTCCGTGCTTTGCTGACTCAGCTTTTGAGTCACCACATCGTGCCTTAATCTCATCCCTAAATGGTGGGGACATCTGAGAGAGGGAAAGGTATGTATGGGGCAGGCAGTCGGGGGCCTGGTGTGACAGACCACCAGGGGGGGCCTGGACTGAGGAGGAAGGATGTGGCTTGGCTTCTGATTTTTCTCATCAGAGGTATTACTGTGACACCAGCTTTGCGGGTTTTCCCTTTGGAGACACATTGTGACATTTTCTTCTCTTTTTCTTTTCTTTTCTTCTTTTTCAAGGAAGAAAGCAGATGAAACTGGAAACCATAAAGAAACAGAAAATGCAGGAGGACCCAAACAAGAAACATTAAGGATGGCCTAGAACTCAGGTCCTCTCATAGCTGGGGACATACCATACCACTGAGCTATGTCCCCAGCCCCTGGATTTGAATCTTTTATGTACTTCAGTGTTCTGTTCCAAACTCACAAGATTCAGTATGTTCATAATTTTTATTCATGAGCTTTTAAATCTGTATTTTGAATGTGAAAGGCATTTAAAAAAAAAACCTTTTGGTTTCAGCTATCTGTTGAAAATTTCTTTTCCTTTTTTTTTTTGGATCTATTTATTTGTGTATTTTATACAAATATATATATGTGTATTTTATGCACATATACCTCCATATATATATGTGTATTTTATGCACATATACCTCCAGGCCAGAAGAGGGCACTAGATCTCATTGTAGATGGTTGTGAGCCACCATGTAATTGCTGGGAATTGAACTCAGGACCTCTGGAAGAGCAGTCAGTGCTCTTAACCTCTGAGCCATCTCTCCAGCCTATGGAAAGCCTTTTTGGTCATGTGCTGATGAACTGGAAAACGCAGGGGGCCAGTAAGATGGTTGGCTGGTAGAGGCACTTGCCACCAAGCCTGATAAACTGGGTTTGGGTCCTGTTGGAGGAAGGAGTCAGCCGGTGCTTACAAGCTGTCTTCAGATCCCCCTCATGTGTGCTGTAGTCCGAGTATGAGAATGGATGAGCACAGTAAATACACGTAATTTTAAAAAACACACACTTTGTGTGTTGGCCAAGTGCATTTATTCCACAGTTCAGAAGGTCTGCAACTGCCTGCAGCTTGCTACTTCCCTGCTTTGGGGAGGTGTTCACAACTCCCGTGTGTAGGAGCTGATACTGGACTCTGGGTGGGCCATCTGTCCCGTCCATGGGGGGGTTAACATGACTCTCACCCCAGGAGTTACTTTGGCCTCCTGTGGACACACAACGGTCGCCTTTCCTGTGTTGTCAAGGCATTCCCACTTCGGGTCACGACATACACATGCCCTTGGCGTGACTTGAAGTTATGATCCAAAGAAGAAGAAAAGAAACTCAGGCCAGGGTGACCCGGTCACTAAATGAAGTTTGTCTTCTTGCCCCTTCCCAGTGTGGGAAGGGTGGGTAGGAGAGACCTCGCTTTGGTTTGGAGAGCCTGGCCATGCCATAGAATTCCGGCTGCAGTCTTTGTTTGGGTTGCATAGGAATCCAGAGATGGTCCAACAGGTTGGTAATGTGAGCTGCGTTCAGACACGTGAGGAAACCCAGTCCTTGAAGATGTGTGTGATAGGCCTCAGGGGACTGTCCTCCCTCGTGTGCTGTGGGCCCTTTGTGTGTGTGTGTGTGTGTGTGTGTGTGTGTGTGTGTGTGTGTGTGTGTGTGTGTGTGTGTGTTTGGTTTTGTTTTACATAGATGATCCTGTTGGGAAAGCTGTAACTTGTTGACAGTTCCCGTGACCCCAGGCTTCTCTGAGAGCCCAGTGGCAGGAGCTGGAGAGGCGAACGAGTGTCTTCACCTCCTGGCTAGTTTGCTATTTTTTCAGCTGCTTTCTTGTGAGCCGAGAAGAGCGGGACAGGCACAGGTCTGGAGGGGGAAAGCACGGGGGTTTTGTTTTTTGAAAGGTTGGATGCCTGCCACGGTGGAACCATAGTGGATGCCTGCCGGCAGCGTTGACATTTCAGCCCCTAGTGGGTGGAGCTGGATTTAAATGGTCTGAGCTGATGTCTTAGGATTCTCACTGAAGAACCACGTGCCTGGCCTTGGGACTGGAGCAGTTTCGGTTGCTGTCTCATCTGCAACAGCCAAGATGAGGTGCTAATTTCCTGCTGAGGAGATGGGCCATTCCCTTTTATGTCGGCCACAGCTGCAGTCCTGGTGGTGAGCCATATGCTCACTTCTAGGGATGCGTGCTGGCCCACATGCCCATGCTTCTCAGGCTACTCGTTTAGGTAGAGACCGAGGTTGGAATTTTCGTAGTGAAATATTGCGAGTTTCAAGTGCTGTTACAGTTCTGCAGAAATGTAAACATCGTGTTGGCAGATGTGGCTCTGGTTGAGTCCTCAGCTTCCGGGCCAGGGGCCAGAAGAAAAATGAGTTCTGTGACCCACGCTGCTCCCCAGCTCATCTTGTTACCTCCTGGAAAATGCCAGGACAGTGTAGGGACTTTCATGTTCTTTTTTTAAATTTTGATAAAACTAACATGTCATGAACACCCCCCCACCCCGTCTTGGCCACTCCAAGGTGTCTGAGCACAGCAGACACTGGGCTGTATTCACTGGGCTGTATTCACAGCCGCATGCAGCCCCGACCCCTCTCTGCTTCCGAAGCTTCCCTATCACCCCAAGATGAGACCAAGGGCCCTACAGAAGTTTCTCCCCAGCTCCTCCGTCTGCAGCCACTGCTCTGTTTCCGGTCTGTGGGTGTACTTGGTCGGGACATTTCAGACGAACAGACTCCTACAGCACTTGTCCTTCTGGGCCCACAGTTGTCCACTCAGCACACTTTCAGGTTCTGTCCCCGTGGCCGCTGCAAGGACATCGTTCCTTCTCAAGGCTGGAAGCAGGGTGCGTAAACAGACGCCTTTGTGTGTTGTCGCTTCCTCTGTCCGACACTCAGGCTGTTTTCTCCTTTCGACAGCTGTGAACTTTGGTACAACTGTGTTTCCTTCAATACCTGCTTTCGTCTCACACTACCAGAAGTCCAGGTGGTGTTCTCTCAGGGGACAGAATGGAGAGAGAGTATCTGCATATTACAAAGACGACTCCTTAGATTGGCTTACACAGCGTGGTCTGGGTAAGCTATAATGGCTGTCTCACACTAGAGATACAGAGAACCGCTGAATGATGGAGCCATCCCAACCTGGTGCTAGCCTGAAGATTCTTGGAGAGCCGCTGATCTTCAGTCCACATAGATGGTTCTGATGTTGGGGAAGAATGTCGGGGCAGGATAACTCCAGATATGTGAAGGCAAGTGTGGTGGTTTGAATGAAAAATGTCCCCCACAGTCCCAGGAACCTGAACTTTTGTTTGGTCCCCAGCTGACGGCACTTTTGGGGGAGGTTTTAGGTGGTACAGCCTTGCTGGAGGAAGGCCGTCATTGGGGGAGGGCTTTGAGCTTAAAAGCCTCACAGCACTTCCAATTTGCTCTTTCTGATTCATGATGGGGGTAGAGAGGAGAGCTCTCAGCTTCCTGTTCTCACTGCCAGGCTTCCCTGGTACGATGAACATTTGTCTCTCTGAAATCGTAAGCCCAAGCACACCCTTCTTTCTGTAAGTCGATTTAGGTCATGGTGTTTCATCACAGCAACAGAAAATAACTAGAACCATAAGAAGGCAGAAGCAAAGCCTTCCCTTGAACTTGCCTGTATCTGGGCAGACACCGGGAGGTACTGTGCACATTTAGGGTGGGTTTCTCCCTATGCGGACTTTCTTTGGACTGCCAGCTCCCGAATAATGACACAGAGACTTTTTATCAATAATAAAAGCTTGGCCTTAGCTTAGGCTTGTTCCCAACTAGCTCTTAGAACTTAAATTAACCTGTTTATATTAATCTATATTCTGCCACATTGCTTGTTACCTCTCTTTAGTATATGCATCCAACTTCCTCTGCATCTGGCTGACAAATCATCCCACCCTAGATTCTCTCCCACAGTTCCCATTTCTGCCCAGAAGTCCCATCTATCCATCCTCTTCCTCCTTAGCTATTGACCATTTAGCTCTTTATTAAACCAATCAGAAGGTGCCTTGGGCAGATGAGGAAGGACATAGGTACATCTTCACACGGTGTACAAAAAGATCATCCCAACATTTCCCATTTCAAATGAATATATTCAAGTAACATGACAGGAAGGCTTGAGAAAAGTTTAGCTGTCCTTCAGTGTGATGGCTGGTCTTGTTTGTCACTGTGACTGGATCTGGAATTAACTAAGACCTAATCCTCTGGGCATGCCTGTGAGGGATTTTTCTCAAGTTGAACTTTTTCAAAAGTTTAAAAGATATTTAAAGCTGGGAGGTGGTGGTGGCGGCGGCGGCGGCGGCGGCGGCGGCGGCGGCGGCAGCGGCGGCGGCGGCACACACCTTTAATCCCAGCACTCGGGAGGCAGAGCCAGGCGGATCTCTGTGAGTTCAAGGCCAGCCTGGGCTACAGAGTGAGTTCCAGGAAAGGCTCAAAGCTACACAGAGAAACCCTGTCTTGAAAACCCCCCCCCCCAAAAAAAAGATATTTAATTAAAAATGAAAAGGAAGGGGACTGGAGAGGTGGCTCAGTGGTTAGGAGTGCTTCCTGCTCTTACAATTTGCCTCACATTAGATGGCTGCAACCGCTCCAGCACCAGGGTTCTGACATCCTCTTCTGACTTCGAGTCTCTGCATGCATCTGCACATACATACACACGCATGAACACACACTAAATCTCTTCATTTTCATTTTATTTGATATGTATTGGTATTTTGCTGCATGTATGTCTGTGTACCACATGCATGCCTGGTGTCTGTGGAATCTGACACACAGAAGGTGTTACAAAAGGTTGTGAGCTGACATGTGGGGGCTGGGAATTTGTCTTAGTTAGGGTTACTATTGCTTAGGGAGGAAAGGGTTTGTTCAGTTTTCCACATCACAGTTCATCTTCAAGGGAATTCAGGGTAGGAACTCAAACAGGGCAGGAACCTGGAGGCAGGAGCTGAGGTAGAAGCCATGGAGGAGAGCTGCTTACTGGCTTGCTCATTGTGGCTTGCTCAGCCTGCTTTCTTATAGAACCCAGGCCCATAAGGCCAGGGATGGCACCACCCACAATGGGCTGGGCCCTCCCCCATCAATCACTAATCAAGAAAATGCCTTCCAGGCGTGCCTTTTCTTGACTGAGGTTCCCTCCTCTCAGATGACTCTGGCTTGTGTCAAGTTGACATAAACTACCCAGCACAGGACTGAAACCAGGTTCTCTGGAAGAACAGTCAATGCTTTAAGAAATAAATTAATTAAAGGGAGTCAGAAAGTATGACCAAATGTGTTGGTGTTTTTTGTAGTGCGAATCCTAATTGGTCTTAACAATAAAAACTCGGAGTCAGATATTGGGGTAAATGCTGGGAGATCGGAGAGACAAAAGAACAAGCCACAGCCACCTCTTACCTCACCAGCTCCTCAGCCTGAAGGAGGGGTGAGCTTCTGTCTCCTCCTACCTTATGTTCCTCTCTCTGCCCAGCCATATCACTTCCTGTCTCCACTTCCCTAGTGCTGGGATTAAAGGTGTGCCACCACTGCCTGGCCTCTATGGCTAACCAGTGGCTGGCTTTGCCCTCTGATCTTCAGGCAAGCTTTATTTGTTAGAGCACAAACAAAAACATCACCACAAGTTTTGATTCTGATTTATATACCAAGGTTCAGAGGCAGTAAGTCCAATGGTTGCCTAGCATGTTCAGGACCTCGGGTTCAGCCCCCAGCCCTGTAAAAGTCAAAACTAGGAAACCCAGGGGCAGCCGAGGCGTGAGCGCTCTCTGGGAATCTGATGCTCTTAAGGGATTTTTGTCTCTTTTTAGAACGTGATAATGGCATCGTGGCTGTTGCTTAACAGATCAGCCCTGACATGTGAGGTGATGCTGAGGTGTCTGCGGGTGAGGCGCTGTGCAGGGTGGAGTTGCTTGGCGGGACTCCTGGGGATGGTGAGGAAGTGCTCTGAGCAACCACACTGTGGGGATCATCTTTATGGTAGAGCAGCGGGTTCACAAGGGTTGAGAGGCAGGGGAATCCATTGTGCTTTGTCAGATGAGTTTCCTAGTCAAAAGGCGGGGCTCAGCTGTCTCAGCAGGTGAGAGGTGTGGCGGGCTGGACTCCCCTATTGTTAGCCTCATAGCTGTGATAACGCCTGGCCAGATCTTCTCTATTCCTTCTATGAGACTCCTTGTCCTCAAAATGTGGGAGAAGGGAGAGGAGGCATGGGGCCTGAGTGAGTGCATGCGTGCGTGCCTGCATGCGTGCGTGCGTGCGTGTGCGTGTGCGTGTGCGTGTGCGTGTGTGTGTGTGTGTGTGTGTGTGTGTGTGTCCCACTCTGAGTCCCTGGGTCAGTCCCTGAAGGCAAGTGCTTTTCAAGGGATGCTCTGAGAGGCCTCCCTCTGTCACCCGCTGTATGACTGACAGCTGACTGAGTGAAGGTCCTGTCGGCTCGGGACCCTCCTGGCACACCTTGTCCTGCCCAGGCTTCATTGGTAGTACACCCCACATCTGGGCCTGACGGAGGACTGGGGCGTGGGTCTGCCCAGTGAGAGTGGCTGTGAGGATCACAAGGGCCACAAGGGACCCTGGGCTGAGCCTGTGGCAGAGGGCACCAAAGCAGGGCTGGAAGTGTGCACCTGAGGGTGTCATCTCTTGTCTTCTGTCGGTTTTTCACGGCACATTTGCTGGTCACTGTGCTGGCCATAGGGACTCGGAGTGGGAAGCTTGTGTGGAGCTGCTGGTGGCTGGGCCTTCCCTGAAAGGGAGGGCTGATGGAGCCTCTGGGATAGGGAGAAAGGCTTTCCCACCCCAGGAGTCCACCCCCGGAATCAGGAGACTCCTGGCCACCAGACAGGAATGATGTCCTCAGTCTCTTTAATGAGTCCGAGGTTTGAGTTGGATGGTCTACCCTTACCCTCTGGTCCTGAGCACCCAGCCTGACCAGTGGTGGCACCTCACAGCCTTGACTCAGGCTGTTCTGTTTCAAAAACTGCCTGGAAGGCTCACCCCTGGAATCCCAGGGTTTGGGAGGTGGAAGCAGGAAGATCAGGAGTTCAAGGTCATCCCCAGCTGCATAATGAGTATGAGGCCTGCCTGTGCTATGTGAGACCCTGTTTAAGCCCCCCTCCCCGCAAAAGAAGACCTCTTGGGATGTGACCTCACTTCTGGTTGGAGGCCTTCAGTTCTCGACTGCTCCAGCCTTAAATTTTTTTTCATGGTCTCCTGGGATCTTGGAAAGCAGATGTGAAGGCAAGGCCTGATCAAAACCCTGGTTCTTCCGGCCTAGTTCTCACTCTACTCTGGAGGTGACTTAGCAAGGTCTTCTGCCTCAGACTTCTTGCAGGGAGTCTCAGCAGCTGTCTTGGGAGTAATGCCTTCCTCTTCGCCCTTCCCCGAAGCCTTCAAGCTCGCTGCAGGACCTCTGAGCTCCAGGGACCCTCAGCAGAGCCCCAGTCACACAGGCGTTGAGAAATGAGCTTCACGTAAGTTTTCATGCACCGTGACAAATGGCAATGTCCTTCTGAAAATCTGCCTCAAAGCAAGGTACGCCCCACTCCCCTGTCTCCGGCCAGGACAGCGTGACATGGTGGGTTCGTGTGCCCACCGCGGAAAAGCAGCCTTCTCTCAGAGTGATCTCAGCCCCTAGGGCAAGGCTTTATATGCATAGTCAGGTGGATCAAAAGAGATTCAGATTCTTCTAGAAGCAGGACCAGCCATTGGAGTTAATGTGGAGCTTTGCCGTCTTTCTGGTGATCAGTTTTAATCAGCACGCTTCAAGTGTGAACTCCCCCTTCCCTTGTGTTCTGGAACTGTGTAATGTGCTCTTTGTATATTTTATGAAAGCCCTGAGTGGGTGCTAAACTCTACTACTCAAATGAATGCAAGACGTAACTGTGTTTTAATTTAAAACAGAGAAAAACTCTCTGCTGAAGTGCCAGCCAGTGGTGTGGGAGCACAGCCTGGGGCTGCCAGAGTCTCTGCTCTGCGTGGGTGTGAGCGACACCTCTCAGCGACGAGGACGTGTGTATGTGTGCATGTGTTCGGAGAGATCTGGCAGGGCCAGCCAGTTCTCCGTGGTTTGGCCTTGCTTCTGCCGCAGACTCAGGCTGGTGTCCTGGATCCCTGCATCCAGCATCCATGCCAGCTCATCCTGAGTGCTTGCCTCTCCTAGGCCCTGGGAGGACTGTCCTGCCTCTGATTCTTCTGAGCTTGTAGCTCTGCATGTAAAGGTGGGTCTCAAGGATGGCCTGGCCGGTGACTAGAGTGTGGCCAGGTGTGCTGCGCTCAGTAGCTGCGGCTTGCCTGCAGGACTCCACAGGCACCATGCATCCTGGGCCCTGCACGGTCCCAAGCCGAGACAGAGCTGCTCCACAAAACGGCAGGGTAGAGAATTCGTTTCTCGTTAGTGCTATGTTCCAGAACAACCTGTCTCCGTGTATGAAAATGGGAGTGACTGGTGTGAGAAAGAGGTCCGTCACTGCACAGGGAAGCAGTTCATTGGAAACTCAGTGGCAGAAGCATGGTCCCAAGTGGCAGCAAGACCAATGAGTTCTTGGATTGTAACCATTGCTTATGATTTTATTTACCAATGTTGTGTGCAGAGTAGACAAGCTCTACATGAACGATCCAGTCCTAGATATTTAGAAGTGACTGATGCATTGATTGTCTGAGGTCAAGTGTAGAAATACTTGGTATATTTTACAGTAGAAATAGTGGAATCACACTGTGCAAACAGCTTTTTAAAAATTACTTATCACAGCCGGGCGGTGGTGGTGCAGGCCTTTGATCCCAGCACTCGGGAGGCAGAGGCAGGCGGATCTCTGTGAGTTCGAGGCCAGCCTGGTCTACAGAGTGAGATCCAGGACAGGCACTAAAACTACACAGAGAAACCCTGTCTCTAAAAACCAAAAATAAATAAATAAATAAATTATCGCTTATGTGTGTGTGCACACGTGCCATGGTCTACTTATGGAGGTCAGAGGACAGCTTTGTGGAGTTGGTGCTCCTCACCCTTTACATGGGTTCTGGGGTGCAATTCAAGTCACCCTCGTACAGCAAGTACCTTCCTCCCTGAAGCCATCTTGTCAACCCCTCTGTAAATGACTTTCAGAAATGTGGGAAAGTGCATGCCTAGGCATGCATGCGCACTGGGCAAATATGTCCTAATTTTATAATATCTCGGCCTGCAGACTAAATCAGTTGCCAATATAAGCAGACAAGCAGTGAGGGCATGGTGAAGACATCTTTCCTCTGATGGCCTCAGTCAGGTACTGCCCGAGGATGTGGTTAACTCACTGTACATTTTCCCTTAGGTAGGTCCCCAGGCTCTCAGGAAATCCCACAGACAAGAGGAAGGTGGTCTTCAACGGTCACGAGGGGGTCTCTGTTGGGCTGTACCTCAAGACACAAGCGCAGAGCATGAAAGAGACACTAGCTGTGTGCACCCTCGGAGAGGACAGCCAGGGCAAGGGCTGTGTGAAAATCCAAAAGGACAGGAAGAAAGAGAAGAGACCCGGAGAGGGAGAAAAGAAAGGGTCTCAGAAGATACTGTGTCAGGAGACAGCCAGCGGCTGGCTTCAAGGACAGCAGTGCCCATGGCAAGTGTGGCCAGACCAGCTGCAGCAGGAGCCAGGAAGGCTGGGGCTGGAGAGGAGCGGGGACCATCGGGAAGGAGGGGCTTCATGTGTGAGCTGAAGGGACCCAGAGAGGAGAACGTGGCAGCTTGGGTGGGAACACAGAGTTAGGAGATGAGTCCCAGGGTTGGGTGAGTCCAAACTGGAGACTCCGGCTTCCAGGAGAGAGAGGAGAGGGAAGGCAGGGGAGACCACAGGATGAGAAACCGGAAGAGAAAACCCTGGTGTAGGACACACAGCCCGCCCGGAGACATATGTGCTGTGGGAGTGAGCTTGTGGGGGACTGTGTGGGCTAGGGCAGCATGTAGTGTGTGTGTGTGTGTGTGTGTGTGTGTGTGTGTGTGTGTGTGTGTGTGTGTGTGTGTGTCTGTGTGTCTGTGTCTGTGTCTGTGTCTGTCTGTGTGTCTGTGTCTGTGTGTCTGTGTCTGTGTGTGTGCATGTGTGTGCCATGTTCACATGTCTATGAGAGCACGTCTGTGTGCAGACCAAGACCAGAAGACAACCTCAGATGTCAGTCCGACTTACTGGAACTCTCTAGATGGCTAGGCTGGCTGGCCATCCAGCCCCAGGGGTCTGCCCATCTCTGCCTCCCCAGTACTGGAGTTACAAGTGTGAGCCGCCACACCCGGCTTTTCGGCATGGGTGCTGGGGATCAAACTCAGGCCCTGGTGCCGGTGCAGCAAGCGTGTCCTGACTGAGCCGTCTCCCCAGCTGCTGCAGTGGAGTTCTGAGCTGTGGGTTTCAGGGGCACCAGGGAGAGAGGTGGTTGAAGTCTCTTACTATGTCTGCCTTGCACTGATCAAACTTCATGAGGGAGGTGCCGGAGGAGGTTGAGATTCAGGGAAATTAAACTTGTCTAGTAGAAGAGCAGGTGATGGCCTCAGAGACACCGCCTGAACTGTGTCCCATAGGCAGGCACAAGCCACGGTAGCCCATCAAGTTGAAGAAAGCCACATGAACTGTCCTGTGTGTTCGTCATAGTGAGATGGTTGTATTGAGTGTGTGTTGAAGTCAAATGCCCCTGATTATCCTGAACTGTAGGTCCTCCACATTGTAGGACACACACACACACACCCAGCTCTCTGCTAGGGGCTACGGCCTGTGAGTGGACACGATTGGGGTCAGGAGGTCTGACTGTGAGCTCCAGCATTCATCACCGTCCACCTGAAACGCTTTCTCAAGTCTGGGTCTCATGTCCAAAGCAGGGCTGCTCTTACCTGCTGTGATAACCTGAAAGCTGTGAAGCCGTGCTCCCCAGCTGGTCTTCAAGAAGACAAGGGTCCAGGGAAGGCAGCTACAGACCTGGAATGCCCAGTGCACTTCCCAGAACCTCTTGGGGTTTGTTGATCATACCTAGCCGACTTTCTGTAGTGCTGGATATGTCCAGCAGGGGGCCCTCTAGCCCTTCCTCTCCTCTGTTCCTGCCTCTGACCGCTAGATGTCAGTAAGAATCCAGTAAGTTGGTGGCTATGGGTAGGACCAACAGGCCCAGCTTGCTCGTCCCTGCAGGTCTCCGCCTCATTCCCACCTTTCCTGTTAGTTCACCAGCTTCTTGCAGGCCTGTATGGCTGCTTTAGGGGAAATAGGGCTGCCTGCTGCTGGCTGGGGCCCAGCCGGCTGCTGGTTGGGAGTTTTTTTGCTGCTTGGTACAGATGCCTTGAGATCTGAGTCGCTGGTCTCTTGGTAGCGGGCCTGGGCAACAACGATCTTTGCATAACTTTCAGTGCTGTTGGTCAGTTGCCCGGGGAAGGTTGCTTTGGTACCTGCAACCGCGTCCTTCTGGAAGTGCAAGCACTTGGTGTTTTACCACGGAGGTAGGGGCCTTTGACCATGTCGGCCTAGTCACGACTTCTGCAGGCTGCCATGGCAGGTAGAGGCGCTAGGAGAGAGTAATGGCACTTCTTGGTCCAGGCTAGGGCAGCTGTCGCCAAGAGGGAAGGGGCTGGGCGGGACTCCGGGGAGAGTGTGGGCGGGGCTCTGCCCGAAGGGCGTGGCCTCCAGAGAGCCGGACGAGCCCACGCACGCACACGCATGCTGCTGTTACCTCTGCGGGTCCTGCGCCGGCGTTTCCAGCATGTCTCCCGCCGCGTCCCCTGCCGCCAGGCGTCCCAGGGCGCCGAGGCCAACCGAGCAGGGTAAGGCGAGTGGAACGGAGCTCAGGATAGATAGACAGGGTGCAGCATTTGTTAGTGACTTGCCGAATCCTGCTCCTGTGCCGGGTCACACCAGACACGTTGGGAAATTCGATCACCCATGTGTTTGGGCTGGGTCTCTGAGCTGCCGCGTTTGGTTGGAGGAGGTCCTCTCGGAGTGTGGTTCCCAGGTTCCGTGGTTGGTCTCCGGCCCACTTCAGGATTCCTACGCTCTTTGTCACGTGGCCTTAGCTTTCCGTCCCTAGGCCAGGTCACTAGCTTGTCCTGCTGGACTTCCTGGAGACTGAGGAAGAGGCCCTGTACTTCTGGGGCCGTTCTGGGGTTGGGATGGGTGTCCAGGCTGGGCATCTCTGTGAGGTTCGGGCTTTTTAGCCTTGCTCCTTCTGCACGGAGGTTCCCAGAAGCATCCAGCTCTCTGATGAGGGATCGTTGCTAACTTAGTGTTTAAGAAAGGGGTGTCCTGGTATGATCGCAGGAGTGTGTGTGTGTGTGTGTGTGTGTGTGTGTGTGTGTGTGTGTGTGTGTCGGGGAAGGGGGCGTGGTTCACAGTGAAGACAGCTCTTCCAGGATCAGCCTGTACAGCAGGCCAGCTGACCTGCCTTTGGTAGCTCAGCCTCTGCTGCGGGAGCTAAGTTCTTGGGCCTCAGGGATTCCAGGGAAAGACAGGATGGGGCAGGATTGTGTCCTTTTGGAGAAGCAGGGCACAGCAGGACGCCCAGGTAACTTGTTTGGTACTCGGTCTCTGACTGGACAAGGGAATATCACTTATGCCACAATGAGTTTATGAGTTCTGTGTCCTTGACCGTGAAATGGAGATGCTGGTAGAATCCACCTAGCGGTTGTGGTGAGGAGCCTGATGCTCAGTGCTGTCCACGTTTTATGACGCTGGACAAGGGAGAACGCTGGAGGAAGGCGTTGTCTGAGCCCATGTCATGCAGGGACTGTTCCCCACCTAGACCCATGGGATTTGGCCATCCTTTCTCCCTTCCCCTCCTGCATTGTTCATGGGACGCCCGCCTCGGGCATCCAAATCTGCCAGAGCTCTCCGTGCTTATGAAGCCTGCTCTGGCTCCCTCCGTTCTCAGGGCATACCTGGAATTGCTTTATGGTTCAGAACCTGGTCCCTCGTCCCCTGACCTCCCCACCTACACTCACTTTCAGTCACTGGGTAGCTCCTCTCCACCTGATCCCTTCACTGTGGGGACATCGAGAAAGGCTCTTCAGAAAGTATCTGTCAGCTGGATGGTGGTGGGGCACGCCTTTAATCCCAGCACTCAGGAAGCAGAGGCAGGAGGATCTCTGTGTAACAGAGAGATTTCTTCGTGTAACAGCCCTGGCTGTCCTGGAACTCGCTTTGTAGACCAGGCTGGCCTCGAACTCCCAAGTGCTGGAATTAAAGTACGCCGCCGCTACCACCACCACCCGGCCATAGCAGCCACACTCTTTTAATTGCCAGGTGTGATGGCTATACTGAAGGGTTCTCTGTCAGACCCCGTGAAGAGGTTCCAGAGGAGCCAAGCTGGGGACCCCTTGAGCCTCAGAAAGGGGCATCGCCCCCCTTTCTACTCAGCTAGGCCCCTTGAGTTTGGACCCTGGCGGGTACACACTGGAGTGTGACAGCCTGTCGGTTTGCCCCGCCTCCTTAGATGGTGTCTTCCTCCTCGGTAAATAGGCCAAGGGGGACATCCACCAGTGGCCTGGTGTGGATGTGAGCCCGGCTCCACTCTGGCACTCTCCTGTCTTTTCAGGTGGGAAGAAAAGAGCAGGAACAGAGTGAAGTGGAGGCAGCTGGAACACAAAGGCCCGTACTTCACCCCTGCCTACGAACCCCTTCCGGATGGAGTGCGCTTCTTCTACGACGGTGAGGGCGAGGGTGTGTGTGCTCTTGGGTTTGGGCCGACTTTCTCTCCTTACCTGGTCGGCCTGCGGAGAAGACGTGCTGACCTTCCCAGCATCGGGTGCAAAGTCCTCCTCTTCCCTGCTTCTCGATGGACTGGCTGACAGAATAGAGGGCAGGGGACGACCCTGGAGCCCCCCAGAAACTCGTGTGTGTGTGTGTGTGTGTGTGTGTGTGTGTGTGTGTGTGTGTGTGTGTGTGAACACACTCACAGATGTGCATGGCCACTGGCAGGCTGCTACAAGGAAGGAGAAACACAAGTTTGTGTTTCGGGGACACACGTTGTACCCAGACTTGCCGAAGGTTGGGGTGAGCTGCTTTGGTCTCCCAACCTCTCCTGAGTACACAATGACAGGGCATATCTGCATCTAGGCTGGCCGCCTGGTGAGAGGTGGTGGTGGAGATACACAGTGTGTGCTGTGTGTGTCCTTGCACGGTGTGGAACACTGAACCTGTTCCTACCTGTTTGTTTTTGGTATTTTGAAAACCGAGTCTCACTATAGCTGGCCTGGAACTCTCTATGCAGAACACGCTGACCTTGAACTCATAGAGATCCGTCTGTTTCTGCCTCCTGAGTGCTGGGATTAAAGGTGTGGGCTATCACACCTAGCACAGTTTGTTTCTTCTCCTTCTCCTCCTCCTCCTCCTCCTCCTCCTCCTCCTCCTCCTCCTCCTCCTCCTCCTCCTCCCCCTCTCCCCCTCCTCCTTCTCCTTTTTTAATTTTTACTTTTTTGAGACAGGGTCTCTCTACATAACCCTGGCTGTCCTAGAACTTACTATGTAGACCAGGCTGGCCTCAAACTCACGGAGATTTTCTTGCCTTTGCCTTATGATTGTGTGCACACCTGCTGGGCCCATATGTACCTGTGATGTGGCCTCAGGCACATGTGCCGGAGTGCACTGTGGAGGTCAAAGAACAGCTCTGTAGAGCCAATTTTCTTCTTCCGGGGTTTTTTTGGCGAGTGCCTTTACCCGCACACATCGTTTCTAAAATTCTTGTTCTGAAACTCTTCCGACATTTGATTGAAAGGTTTCCGTCAGGAATAGCCTGGGTGCCCACCTGGTGTTCTGTCTGGGCTTCTGTGTGCTCTTCTGTCGTGCTGACCTTTTCATGAAGTACAGGAAGTCCCTGAGCACGGAGGGGTTACCCCTCCAGTGGTCACATTTTCCCACTGTGACGCATTCACTTTTATTTTGTACCTGTAATTTCCTATGTGGAAATCTTTTATTTTAGAATCGGGCCAAGGGTATATAGCTCCTGTGGCGTGCTTTCCTGGTGTGCATGAGGTCCTGGGTTCATCCCCAGAATTGCAATAAAATGAATTTTTTTTTTTTTTTTTCACCATCAAGATGGCTCAGTGAGTCTTGGCGTTTGCCACCTAAGCCTGGGGACTGGAGTTTGATCCTTGGGACCCACATAAAGATGGAAGGAGAGAACCCACTCCACAAAGTTGTCCTCTGACCTCCGCAGGCACTCCATGGCATGTGTGGTGCCCCTACCCCCAAGCGAGATGTGTGTGCACGCATGCATGCATGCACGCACGCACGCACGCACGCACGCATGCGCGCACACACACACAATGATAATGAAACGCATGTGTTGCTCTTCCACATAATACAAACTGAGTAGCAGGAAGCGGCATAATAAAGGAGTGGGAGGCTGGGGCTGTTGCAGACCCCACAGTGATGTTCCTGGTGCCACTCCAGGAGTGTGTGGCCCTTACCTTACTCAAGTGCTGGTCATTTTGACTTAGGGTGTTCTCAGAATGTACCGGGTACTAAAGTAGGGGGTTGTGTCACCCGGACGGGGACTGTGGCAGTCCCTCAGTCAGCACGTGTGGTGTCTGCAGGGAAGCCGGTGAAGCTGAGCTTGCCAGCGGAGGAGGTCGCCACTTTGTATGGGAAAATGCTGCATCTTGAGTGTACAACCAAGGAAGTCTTCCAGAGGAACTTCTTCAGTGACTGGCGGAAGGTGTGTGTCCCAGCGGCCCCAGCGGCCCCAGCAGCCGCCCTGGACCGGTTTGGTGGGGATGCTCTGGGGTGGGTGCCCAGCCAGCTGCCATCTCTATCGCCCAGCCAGCTTTCAGTGGCCACAGTGTTGGCCCAGCATGTGGCAGGCCGTGGTGACCTTGTCCTGGGGACTCTGATGACAGCATCCGGCTCTCAGAGTGGGAGGCCGGAGCAGTCCAGAGGGCGTTTTCTGCCCCGTGAAAATAAGCACACAGTGTGGAGATGAGAGTATTGTGTGAGGTTTCTCTCTTCCCTTGTTTTTTTTTAAGACACGTGTTACATGTGAGCCTGGCCTGATCTTTGCATCTTGTTACCTAGCAACCACAAGCCTGCACCCCCAGCATTTCCCTAGTGACTGACAGAGTCGAGCATCTTTTCCTGTATGGTTTGTCATTTGGATTTTTTAATTTTTTTTTTTTTTTTTTTTTTTTTTTTTTTTTTTTTTTTGAGACAAGGTTTCTCTGTGTAGCCTTGGCTGTCCTGGAACTCCCTTTGTAAGACCAGGCTGGCCTCAAACAGAGATCTGCCTCTGTCTCCAGAGTGCTGGGATTAAAGGTGTGCGCCACCACACCCAGCTTGCTTCTTTCTTTAATGTATATGATTGCACTGATGTCACATGAGTAGCTTTGACCAAGAGCGAGCCCAACTTTTGAATTCTCCACTTCTCTCCCTGTGTCTTCTGCCTGTCTCTGCTTTGTGGTATGTGGTCTGTCTGTCGTGCCTGTGTCTGTCCCTAGCAGAGTGCTTCGTTCCGAATTTATTGAACAGTTACCGAAAGCACACACATTATTATAAGCCAGGGGAATGGAAGAGTACATAGTTCAAGATAGCAGTTATACATTAGCTTGGGTTGTAAAAGCTGACTGTGTAGAAAATCCAAGGCATAGTAAGGATGGTTACAAGCAGGCTGAGCACACAGTAGGAAGGCAGGTTAAGTATATACTCTTTTCCATTTTGTTTTCTGTGTATGAGTATCTTCCCAGCATGCACAGATATGTGTACCACACACATGCCTGGTGCCATGGATCCCCTGGAACTGGAGTTACAGACAGCTGTGAGCTGCCATGTGCTGCTGGGCACTGAACCTGGGTCCTCTAGAGGAGCAGCCAGTGCTCTTAACCGCTGAGCCATCTCTCCAGCCCCAAGTACATGGCCTTACGTGGTCTTAAGGCATATTATTAACTGGGCTGCACAGTCTGGCAGAAGTTCCAACCTTCAAAGGCAAGAGGGATTTTTAATATTCCGTTGAGTGAATTTGCCACAGTTTATCCAGTGCTTAATAGGTTTCTTCTGTAATTGTCCCTGAAGCACAATTGTCATCCATCAACATGGATAATTTGCATAGGATGGGGATCTCCAAAGCAGAGCTGGGGGGTCAGGGGTTTTACCACTTTCATTACTGAAATGTTAAATTACATTTGGAAATGGTATCCTTGGCTCGTCCCTGTAGCTAACGAGAGAGACAACTAGGAAGATGTTTTTAGGTCCGTTTTAGATTTTTATTTTTTTTAGGTTTAGGTGGAAACTCTTGCCAACACGTTAGGCGCCATTTGTAGCTAGAGTTTTCTCTCCGGGTCCCGCCAAGCCCCGGCAGTCCCTTAGCCCACTTATAAAATAAACATGTAGACGCTTATATTATTTAAACTGCTTGGCCATTAGCTCAGGCCTATCATTGTCTAGCTCTTACTGTTATATTCAGCCCATTTTTATTAATCTATACTTTGCCACGTGGCTCATGGCTTACTGGTACCTTACATCTTCCTTGTCCTGGCGGCGGCTGCAGGCTGTCTCTCCCTTCCCTTCCTGTTCCCTCAGTTCTCCTGTTAGTCCCGCCTATACTATACTTCCTGTCTGGCTACTGGCCAATCAGTGTTTTATTTATTAACACATTTGCCATACAGAACATCCCACAGCAAGTCCCCACCGGGGTCATACTAGTAGAGTCCATTCGTGCTGACTAGCGTCTGGGGGGTGGGTGTGGTTCTGTCACTGGGAGCCTGGGGTGAGCTGCTCTGTCAGCAGAATCTTTGGCCCCTGGTGGTGTAGGGCATGGGGGGCCTTGTCCTGGGGAAGGGTGTGGATTTAGGGGCTCACTTGGGGATTTCATTTGGTGGTTTTCTGAAGGAGCAAGGCTCAGGATGTGAGTCAGGGCCACAAGTCTGAAGCTGAGACTACACACACTGCCCTCTAAGCTGTCCCCGTTCCTCCTGGGTTTACCTCGTCATGCATCTGGGCTTTCCCATGTGCCCAGGAGGCAGCTGTTTCCAGCGGAGGTCACGTGACTTGTCCACAGGACTCCACTGTGCACTTGGATCTTTGGTATAATAGTTGTTGGAGCCTGAGGGTCTAGGGCAGTGGTTCTCAACCTTCCTGATGCTGCAACCTTTAATACAGTTCTTACTTTGTTGCTACTTCATAACTGTTACGAACTATAATGTAAAGGTCTGATATGTGACCCCTGCGAAAAAGTCATCCAACCCCTTATAGGGGTCATGACCCACAGGTTGAGAACCTCTGGTCTAGTGGCCCAGCCTTAGCACTCTGCTTGGACTCCAGCCCCATGTTTGTGGTCTATCACAGTGATCCTGTGTGGTGGGCCCCAAGTGTGGACTCCCTGCACCATGGGTCGGTGCCTGTAATAGAGTGCTGAGCACGTGTTGCTGGTTTTGGTCCAGGAGATGACAGCCGAGGAGAGAAAGCTTATCACACACCTTGACAAATGCGACTTCGTGGAGATCCACAGGCACTTCATGGAAAGAACTGAGGCCCGCAGGACCCTGCCCAGGGAGCAGAAGCAGGTCAGCAGTGGGTTCTGGGAAACTCGGGAGGTAGCTGGTGGGTGCAAGCTGCAGGAAGTCCCCCACAGAGCCTTCCTCCCACAAAAGCCTTAGGAGGTGGACCAGATTCTGGGTGCTGTCACAGCAGGTACTGAGTACTTTCAAGTTATGCCCCTTTTTTTAAAAAAATGTGTCCAGGATATAATTCCATTTTCCTAGGGCACATTTGAAAGTACACTACCACTGAGTGGGGGGCGGTCCAGACCTTTAATCCCAGCACTCAGAAAGCAGAGGCAGGTGGATCTCTGAGTTCGAGGCCAGCTTGGTTTACAGAGAAAATTCCAGGACAGCCAAGGCTATCGGTCTTGAAAAACCAAAGGGGTGGGGGTTGGGGGGAGAGAGGAAGCACACTTCTATTTGAAACATCATGGGTAGCACAGGGGCCCAAGAGCAGGAATATGGGGGGAGTTGATTCTGCTCTGCTTCTTTCCACATCTCCCCCCTCTTTACTTTATTTATTTATTTATTTATTTATTTATTTATTTATTTATTTATTTAGTGGCAGGGTTTCTCTGTGTAGCCTTGGCTGTTCTGAAACTCCCTCTGTAGACAAGGCTGGCCTCGAACTCACAGAGATCCGCCTGCCTCTGCCCCCCCCCCCTCCAGTGCTGGGATTAAAGGCATGCGCTGCCACCGCCATCAGGTCTATACATCTCCTCTCTATGTAACGGAGCCCTCCCGCCATGTAGTTCTCTCTCAGTTGTGTACTTCTTGGCCAGCTATTGCAGGGGGTTTGGGGTGATTCCAGAACCTGCCTCCCTCATTTCCTCCTACCTTGAAGGCTGCCCTGTTGCTGCTGAGCTGCAGCCTGAGGAGCCTCATGCCGTGTGCCCCCCACACCTGCTGGAGAGCCAGGGCTTTGAGGCCTCCAGCAGCAGCAGCAGCAGCAGCAGCAGCAGCAGCAGCAGCAGGGACCTCGGTCAGCGCAGGAACTGGGTTGGTTTTAGCTTCTTCTCTCCTGATGCCCACGTACTGTGTTAACTCAGAAGCTAAAAGAAGAGGCAGAAGAGCTTCAGCAGGAGTTTGGCTACTGTATTCTAGATGGCCACAGAGAAAAAATAGGCAACTTCAAGACGGAGCCACCTGGCTTGTTCTGCGGCCGAGGGGACCATCCCAAGATGGGCATGCTGAAGAGGAGAGTCATGCCGGAGGATGTGGTCATCAACTGCAGCAGGTGTGTGGGACCCAGCCGGCCAGGCTCTCATGGGTGAGCCTTGGACCCCGGCTGAGTCTAGCCCGGGCTGCCTGGTCGGGTGACTTTTGTCCTTAGCTCTTTAGGGTAGGACCCCTCACTGGATGTGACACCAGACACTGTTCCCATGTATCCGGGGTCTTGGCAGGGCTCTGGGTCAGCAGGTGTAGCTGTGGACAGCATCTCTCTGCACCAGCAGACTCTCTCATCTTGCTCAGCAGGGCTGAGGTTCTCCTACTGGGAGGTGTGCTGTGCATTTTCAGCGTTTGGCTTGCCAAATACCTAAAGGCATGATAGGTATGGGGCTTGTTGCACTCTGCTGGTGCTGTGCTGCTGTTACCTACTGTTAGTTCTGTGTAACCTCTCAAACTGCAGTGACCCTGGGTGACAGCTGGTGTACGGCATCTACCTGGTATGTGAGTTGGGGCTTCAGAGTTCTTTGCAGAGAGCTTTCTGTTCTGATCTTGGTGTGTGTGTGTGTGTGTGTGTGTGTGTGTGTGTGTGTGTGTGTGTGTGTAAGTTGGCAGCTGTTTTGGTCTGGGGAGCTTGGAGCCAGCTCCGAAGCCATACCTGCATAGGAGCGTGGCCGCAGGACACACACAGGGAAGTTGGGGACCTTGAGTTGCTTGTATTTGAGGACCAAGGACTTGAGACTATGACCCCCCCCCTCCCCCCCCCCCCCGTTTTTTTACTGCAGGGATTCCAAGATCCCCGAGCCCCCGGCCGGTCACCAGTGGAAAGAGGTGCGCTCAGATAACACAGTCACGTGGCTGGCTGCGTGGACGGAGAACATCCAGAACTCATTCAAGTACATCATACTGAACCCCAGCTCCAAGCTGAAGGTGAGAGCGTGACCTTCCGGGGGAACCCTGGGCCCCAGAGCACGAGTGTCAGGCCTTCCCCTCTGTGCTGTCCCAGGGTGGCAGGTTCGAGAGACTCTTCAGCCCTTAGTCAGGCAGCCAGTGTTGAGAGCAGCTGGGCCCAGTGGCCACAGTGGGGCTCATAGTTTTCTGAGGCTGGGCTCTGCTGCCGCACCCCTCACCCAATCAAACCTGCTTGAGCAGGAAAGGAGTCCAGTCACCTGCTCTCCCACTTCCCTAGGAACGTGGAGTGACATTTGTTGTCTTCGCTTAGGGGGAGATGGATTGGCAGAAGTATGAGGTGGCCCGGCGCTTGAAGGGGGTCGTTGACGAGATCCGTGCTCAGTACCAGGCCGACTGGAAGTCCCCGGAAAGGAAGAAAAGACAGCTGGCTGTGGCGCTTTATTTTATCGATAAGGTATAGCATGGTGAGGGGACCTTGAGAGCTGGGCAGCAAGGACAGTGGTGGCTTCTCCCCGGAGCTGGAGCCTCCATCATAGGCGCGTGCGTGCGTGCGTGCGTGCGTGCATGCGTGTGTGTGTGTGTGTGTGTGTGTGTGAGAGAGAGAGAGTTTGACTTCATGCCCGTGTATGTACCACTGTGTATGCATGAGTGCCGTGAGTGTGCTCCTTTGCCGCAGACCTCAGCCTTGACCCGTGTCGACCCCGATCTAGCTGGCACTGCGGACAGGAAATGAGAAGGAAGAGGGCGAGACGGCCGACACCGTGGGCTGCTGCTCGCTCCGCGTGGAGCATGTCCGGCTGCACGAAAAGGCAGATGGCCGAGAGCATGTTGTGGAGCTGGACTTCTTGGGGAAGGATTCCATCCGCTATAATAACCGCGTGCCGGTGGAGAAGCTTGTGAGTGCCTTCCTCGACCCTGCTCCCAATGGGACCTCTGTCAGAGCGTGGCAGAGCCACGGGGGGATGTTCAGTGGCCTGCAGCACCTCCCCAGTGTCTCCTGTGGCTGTGTGATGAGGCATCACAGCCGGGGCTTACACACACGCACGCGAACACACACACACACACACACACACACACACACACACATGCACACACCTATTACAAGCATTTTGGTCTAGGAGGCCTGCCGCCCAGGGTTTGAGTACTGGTTCCTTAGGAGCATGGGGAGAATCTGTTTCCTGCCTCTCCCTGCTACCATTGGTGCCATGAGTGCCGTGGCTTTGCCTCACCCTGTGGGACCTCTTTCCTGCTCCCCTGGCGTCTGCCCCATGAGACTGGATGCAGCTGCTGGTTATCCTTGGCCTCTGTCGAACACAGCTGCTTTCTCCCATCGACTTCTCTCACACAATGCTATCCTGCCGGGGTCAGGGCCACTGTGCTCTGTGTAACCCCAGCCTGACAGCCACACCTGTGGCCACCCTGTTTCTACAGAAGGTCACATTATAAGGTTCCAAGGATGATTTGGTGCCCCCTTGGCACCTCTGGTAGGATGGGCAAGCTAAAACTAAGGAGAGGCCAGCGCAGCCTGGGCACTCTCCTTTGGAAGTTGGCCTGGCCGGGAGGATTTTTCGAGACAGAGTTTCTCTGTGTTAACAGTCCTGGCTGTCCTGGAACTTGCTTTGTAGACCAGGCTGGCCTCGAACTCACAAAGATCCACCTGGCTCTGCCTCCCAAGTGCTGGGATTAAAGGCGTGCGCCACCACCAGCCGGCCATCACGCCATCTTCTGAAAGTGAGCAGAGGAGGGAGATTGTTCTCCTGAGGCTCTGTGATGCTAGGTGTGGCTGATTTGGCCACCAGCACAGGGCCCTGGGTCACCTGGGTGGAAGTCAGTCTTGCTGGCGGAAGAGGGAGCTAGGAGTGAGCTGCCTGCTGAAGTCACTGAGTGGGTCTGTAGAGGCACAAAAGACCCGCTCCAGCTTTAACCACATGGCCGTGGGTGAGTTAGCAGTGAGTGACCACTGACCACGGCCAGGCTTGGGTTGGGAGGCACAGACAGAGGTTCCAGAGGGTAGGCCTGGCACTGTGCTGATGCCCCACCTCTTGCCGGGACTTGGTGTATGCACCCCTCTGTACTCTGCGGGGTGTGTGTGACGTGATCTTGCCTGTCCTCGTGAGACCTCCTTCCTGCTCAGCTGGCTTGTGCTCCAGGAGTCTCAGTGTGCCAGTAAGTTAAGCTCTTCTCTGTTTCAGGTGTTCCAGAACCTTCAGCACTTCATGGAGGACAAAGACCCTAAGGACGACCTCTTTGATGCACTGACCGTAAGCCTGTGTGATGGGCGCCAAGGGGTCCAGGAAGGGAGTGGGGATTCGAGCTGGGCGGTGGTGGCGCACGCCTTTAGTCCCAGCACTCGGGAGGCAGAGCCAGGTGGATCTCTGTGAGTTCGAGGCCAGTCTGGTCTACAGAGCGAGATCCAAGACAGGCACCAAAACTACACAGAGAAACCCTGTCTCAATCCCCCCCCCCCAAAAAAAGAGTGGGGGTTCACGTCTAGCTTGTCTTTGCCCCCAGTGTGTTCTCTGTTTCGACCCAGCAGCTGATGCCCTCTCCCAGTGGCTGAGAATAGCCCATCTCACGTCTCCACGGAAACCATCCGTGACTCCTTTCTCCTCTCTGCACCCAGACTGCCGGCCTGAACAAGCACTTGCAGGACCTGATGGAGGGGCTGACCGCCAAGGTGTTCCGGACCTACAATGCCTCCATCACTCTGCAGGAGCAGCTGCGCGTGCTGACCAGGGGTGAGTAGGTTCATACACCTGACCCTGAGGGCTGCCCAGACTGTCCCCCGTGGGAGCTGCGCCTTGGCCTGCCCTAGGCACGAGCTGATGTCGGGCCAGGCACAGCTGTCGGTTGGTGGGAGAATACTCCAGGTCAGTCCCAGAGCAGGGATGGCCTTGCTGGCCCCCAGCAAGGAGATGTCACGCTTTCTGCTCCATCGCTTCTAGCTGCTACCCGGTCTGCTGTCTGTCCTAACCCTCCTCCTCTAGGTAGGGTCTTGCCTCTCTTCCTTAGACAGATCTTGCAGGTGAGACTATTGCTCGGCAAAGCTGAGGTATACCGTGTGTGCGTAGGGCCTCAGTGTTATGGGGTCCTGTGGTGAGGATCCCGGACTGCACATGCTCAGACAATACTGCCTCGCCTTTCTTTCCTCGGGCCTC
This sequence comes from Peromyscus maniculatus bairdii, assembly GCF_049852395.1. Lineage (NCBI taxonomy): Eukaryota > Metazoa > Chordata > Mammalia > Rodentia > Cricetidae > Peromyscus > Peromyscus maniculatus. The sequence goes on along the minus strand of NC_134871.1, from coordinate 44,908,301 downwards.
ACGGCTTCCAGGTTACCCTGTTCCAGGAGATGGAGGAGCCTGGGATGGCTTTGGGCTCCTGCCTCTGCCCCAGCAGGACATGGTCCAAAGGACTCCTGGTGCCCCCATTGCTATGGCTAAACCTCCTTGGCTGTGGCTCGTGGGGTCACCTTAGGTCATTTCCTCCTTGGGACTTTGTGTCATAGAAGGGACCCACATTGACAACGTATCCAGAAAGAGCCCTTTGAGGGCCAAGGACGTAGCTTAGGGTAGAGCGCTTGCCTGGCATGCCAAGGCCCTGGCATCCAGCGCCAGCACCACCAACGACTAGGAGAGAGGAAGGAGCCTCAGAGCAGGCTGCAGCCGGGTGACTGTTCTCGTTGTCTTTGCTCAGCTGAAGACAGCCTAACCTCCAAAGTCTTAGCTTACAAACGGGCGAACCGGGCTGTGGCCATCCTCTGTAACCATCGGAGAGCAATCCCCAAGACCTTCGAGAAGTCGATGCGGACGCTCCAGCAAAAGGTGGGAAGGCGTCGGTAGTGAGGCTATCCCCGCACTGACTGCTTCACTTTGCTCTTTCCTGGGGCCGGGCAACCATGAAGGGCAGGAAAGTGTAGTGGGTACAGCTGCTCCGGGAGGCTGGGACCAGGATCGCGGGACCATGACCTGGTCAGCTGTGGGAGGAACCAGCATCTGGGTTCAGAGCTGGCTAGGCTGCCTCTCATCTCCCTGCTAGGACACACAGCCTGTGTTCTAGTTTAGGAAAGAGGTCAGGGCAGCGGCGGTGGCGGGCATGTTGGATCAATTTGTGGCTGGTGCAGGTGGCGCTCTTGGACCCTAGAGGCCTCTTGACCTCACTTGTGGCCACAGAACAGGCTAGGGTCAGCCCCAGGTGGCTCCATGAGGCTCTGGGTTCTGTCTGCTGTAACTCCTCAAAGAATGTAGGGCCAGCAGCTGTGGACAGAATCCTGAGGACAAGTCTGGGCGGGGACAGAAGCAGCCATGTCGGGGTTGATTTCTTCACAGATTGAGACAAAGAAGGCCCAGGTGGCTGAGGCCCAGGTGGAGCTGGAGAAGGCGAAGGCTGACCTGAGAATTCGAGGGGAGAGTAAGTCCAAAAGGTATGTGTAGGGGCTGCCGCCTTGAGAGCCGTGACCCCGGTTCCCAGCCCCGAGCAGTCTGCGTGCAATCAGCCTTGGACTTTCTGTAGCTAATTTTGTGATTTTTGAAAGCTTTATTACTCACAGACAGAAGTAATATAATTACAGAGTTGTATAAGGAACAGCCCTGGCCTTTGATGTGGGCTGCAGGCCTGTGATGGCTCTTTCTGGTTTTTATTTTGAGCATTTGGTTGAGCTAATTTTCTTTTTTGCTTTTTCAAGACTTTCTCTGTGTAGATTTGGAGCCTGTCCTGGAATTCACTCTGTAGACCAGGCTGGCCTCAAACTCACAGAGATCCACCTGCTTCTGTCTCCTGAGTGCTGGGATTAAAGGCGTGTGCCACCACTGCCCGGCTTGATTGAGCTAATTTTCACGGCACATATTTCACCCTTTCAAATTGCCCAGTTCTGCTGGGCACGGTAGCGCCCTTTAAGCATTGGCGGAGGCAGAGACAGGCAGATCTCTATGAGTTCAAGTCTAGTCTGGTCTACATATAGGTTCCAGACCAGCCAAGGCTACATAGAAAGACCCTGTCTTAAAAAGGACCAAAACCAAACAAAAAGCAAACAAAGCATGCAGTTTTGAGAGATGTGTGGCCAGTTTCAGAAACAGAACCCGTGTCCATCAGCAGCCCCTTCCCTGCGTCCAGTGGCCCCAGCAGGCTTCTCTGGGGTGGTAGGTGTGGCTGACTTGCTTGGTAGGAGTCCTGGTGTGGCTACCTTGCTTGGTAGGAGTCCTGGTGTGGCTGCCTCGCTTGGAGAGCCCACTGGGTCTTGTTTTTCTTGTATCATTTCCATCAGTGTTGTGCCTAAGGCTTTGTCTGGCTCCATAATGCAGGTGGATTCCCAAGTTTTCTCCTGAGAGGTCTGTTGCTCCAGCTATCACAGTCCCTGGTTCATCCTGAATTCGCTTTTGTGTGGGGTCTGAGGGTCCAGCCTCACTCCTGTGAATACCAGACTTCCAGGCATTGTGTGCTAAGACAACGTCTCTGCCCTTGACCGGATGCACCCGGCACCTGTGTTGGATACTAGTTGATGTGGGGTTCATTTCTGGACTTTGGTGTTGTTCTGTTCATCTGTGTCCTGGGTCAGCCCCAGTCTATACTGCTGGCTGAGTGTAGATTAGGAAGAATGAGACCTCCAACTGGTCTGTTTGTTTGTTTGAGACACAGTCTTATGTGCACCCCAGGCCGGCCTCAAATAACGGTCCTGCCTTAGGCTCCCGAGGGCTGGGGTCGTCAGCATGCACCACGGCCTAACCCCTAACTTTGTTTTTCTCTTTAAAGATTGTTTTTGGCTACATGGGGACACTTGAAATTTCCCCCCATGAATGTAGGGGTGGTGTTAGGTTTGCCGATGGATTTGGGAGTACCACACCATGCAGTACCCAGTCTGAACACAATCTGTAAACACCTGTAATCCTAGCACTTGGGAGGTAGAGGATCAGGAATATCAGAAGTCAGTATTATTCTCAGCTACATAACAAGTTCAAGGCCAGCCTGGATTACATGGGAGTCTGTGTGTGTGTGTGTGTGTGTGTGTGTGTGTGTGTGTGTGTGTGTGTGTGTATGTATGTATTTGTGTGTATGTATATATATGTGTGTGTGTGTGTGTGTATAAAATCTAAACTATGTCTTCCTTAATCTCTCTCAGCAAACATTTGTAGTTTGTCGAGGAAAAGCTATATATTGTGTTTTTATGCAGCTGCAATGGGATTTTCAGCTCATATTTGGATTGTTCATGGCTAGTTTTGTTAGGGGTTCCCCCCAGGCCACCTCGAGTCCAGTGATAACAGATCAGAGGCTCAACACATACACGCTGTGCTCGTGGCTGGGATCTGCCGCAGTGGGGCAGGCAGAGTATCTGGGCCGAGTCCAGGCCTCCATGCAAACCTCTCTCTGTGGCTGTGGTGGCACTTTGTGGTTTCAGAACCTCACTGCAGCCCCTCCACACCTGCATTCCACAGCTGTTCTCAGTACTGCCCCCTCCACACCTGCATTCCACAGCTGTTCTCAGTACTGCCCCCTCCACACCTGCATTCCACAGCTGTTCTCACTGCAGCCCCCTCCACACCTGCATTCCACAGCTGTTCTCACTGCAGCCCCCTCCACACCTGCATTCCACAGCTGTTCTCACTGCAGCCCCTGCATACCTGCATTCCACAGCTGTTCTCAGTACTGCCCCCTCCACACCTGCATTTCACAGCTGTTCTCACTGCAGCCCCCTGCACACCTGCATTCCACAGCTGTTCTCACTGCAGCCCCCTCCACACCTGCATTCCACAGCTGTTCTCACTGCAGCCCCCTGCACACCTGCATTCCACAGCTGTTCTCAGTACTGCCCCCTGCACATCTGCATTCCACAGCTGTTCTCACTGCAGTCCCCTGTACACCTGCATTCCACAGCTGTTCCCACTGCAGCCCCCTCCACATCTGCATTCCACAGCTGTTCTCACTGCAGCCCCTGCACACCTGCATTTCACAGCTGTTCTCAGTACTGCCCCCTCCACACCTTGATACACGGTCCACATTCACTGAATATGAATTCAGTAAGTGTGGCCCTGCAAACACTTACTTTCCCATCCAGAGGCCACATCTGGACAAGAGCATTTTCACAGATGTGACTAGAAGGCAGAATGTGTCTTGAGTGAGGCCAAGTGTACTCTCCCAGGTGTAAGGGGGCTCATGTGCCCTGCCCAGGCCTTGCTCCAGATCACTTCTACCACGACCAGTCCCATTTGGAGCAAACTCTGTCTGGCAGACACACTGCCTCCCCAGGGAAGGCAGGATGTACCCAGGCCCTTTGTGAAAGGCTGCCAACTGCTCATGCAGCGGGCTGACGTCAGCATAGAGTCCTCGAGGGCTGAGTCCCATCTGGTGTGCCTTGTGCTGTAGTGGCAGTTACAGGACCCACGTGCCACCAATGATCACAGGCTGCCACTCCCGATTTCTCAAGAAGGCCAGTGCTAGGCTCCCAGCCAGCAGGCAGCTTAGGACTCCAGAGGAGTGCTCAAAGTTGGTAGGGCTGCCATGGTGGGCAATGCCCAGCAGGAAGACTTGTGAATTCATGACTCCGGAGAGGTGGCCTAGAGCTGAGTCCAGTCCTGAGCCTTTGCACCTCCACATGGAGAGTTAGAATGGACCTGCTCAGAAAAGGCATAGCAGCCCAGAATCCCCAGCCTTTGGGGACCAGGGGGCACCAGCCCCACAGCTCACAAGCAACCCAACTCTACTGCTTCAGAACTCAGGGTGCTCCCCCCACCCCACCCCCATCTCCTCCCGAAGCTCCTTTCATGGTAGCTGAGCCCTCTGTATTCATGAGATTGTGAAGATTATGAATGTTAAGCAGTGTAAGCATCTCTGTGCACCTGGGCAGAAGCCATTTACCCCTCCTTGTGTTTGTTTGTTTGTTTGTTTTTTTGGGGGGAAGGTAGAAACAAGGTCTCATCATAGCTCTGGCTGGCCTGGAACTCGCTCTGTAGACCAGGCCAGCCTCGAACTCACAGAGATCCGTCTGCCTCCTGAGTGCTGGGATTCAAGATGTACACCACCCCACCCAGTCCTCCACAGGCGATCCTGACATCTTACCCTACCATTGTGTTTTTTTAAAAACTAATTATGTATTTATTTTTATGTGTATGGATGTTTTTTGCCTTCATGTATGTCTATGCACGGAATGCCCAAGGGGACCCGAAGGGGGCGTCAGATCCCCTGGGACTGGAGTTACAGATGGTGGAGAGCTAGCTGCCTTGTGAGTTCTGGGAATCAAATCTGAGTCTCTGGAAGAGCGGCCAGCGCTCTTAATCTCTCCGGTCCGCTCATGGTGGTTTAATGCACGGAGCCCAGGCCCCGGGGGCACAGGAGTGTTGTCCTCTGTTTTCCGTCTTTTCTCTTGCCACGGCCCTTCGCTGTGTTTCAGAGGATCTAGGGTCTAGTGCACGCCCCCTCTGATGCTCACGGCTGTCATGTCCTCAGGCCACATCTGGGTTGATGCCCAAGGGTGACGCGTGTGCTGGGAGCTGAGCAGGCAGCAAAGGAGACAGGATCGGCAAAGGGAAAGTTCTTCTCAAGGGAAGAAAATGGTAGAGGCCCCAGGCTCCTCCATCATCTGCTCCTTTTGTTGCCGGCACCACAAATGGGATGACACGTGAGGGGCTGTATGTGTGAGACTCCGTCCATCCGTCCGTCCGTCCGTCTGTCCGTCTGTCCGTCAGGAAAATGTCTGGGACTTGCCCAGCCCTCTGCCACAAGCAAAGACCCAGACCTTAAGTAGGAAAGCCAGGCCCAGCCTGAACCACGTTATCTGTCTGTGAAATGTGTTGAGCTTAGTGAGTCTAGTGACTAGCGGGACTAGCAGGAGTCCTCCTGAGATGCTAATTCCGGGCACCCCTCGGGGCCTCGCCTCGCAGTGGGCTGTCCTGTGGGTGGCTAGCCAAGCCCGTTGTGGTGACTCTTGTCCCACCCTAACTTCCAGAAATGCAGCTGCTGGTGGTCTGCTTGCTTCGTTCCTTGCGCTGGTAAACGGTTGCTTACCATTGAGTGTGTAGCCACAGGTGGATAGCCACCATCCATAGCATGGAGGCCTTACGTTTCCTTTGCTTGACTTGGCTGGACCCTCCAGAACACGGTTAGCAGTCAGTGGGGGTCCCCTTGTCTTGTGTCTGGCTTGAGAGGCAAAGTTTTCACTAACCAGCACCGTAGAGTATGATGCTCACTGTGGGTTTTCAGAGAGGCTTCTCTCGGAATTCGCAGGGTTGTGTGTACACACGTGTGATCGCGGTGGGCGCTGGGCTTTGTCAGATGGTCTTCTGCTGAGATGATTGTGGGCTTTGTCCTTTTAGGCTCATGCGGGGCACAACACTGATTTGTCTTCAGACGTAAAGCCCTCCCTGAGTTCCCATGGCTGGGTGCTGTGTCCTTTCTCTCCTGAGGGATCTGCCTTCTGTTTCCGTTGGAGCTTTTGTTCTGTATCCAGAAGGATGCCTTTGTCTGGTTTGATCAGCGTAATTCTGGTTTGAGAACATGGGCTGAGACACGTTTCCCTCTTCTTAAGACCTGGTGGTGGTTTGGTGGAATGCTCTGGCTATGCCCTTAAGGGGGCTTTGCTTTGGGAGACACTTTTAGGGGCCGCCCTGGTCTCTGCTTGAGATATATCTGTCCAGGTTTCTTATTTCTTCTTGCGTCCGTGGGTTCTGTTGTTCCGGGGCTTACAGTCAGCGGTAAGAGTTTTGTGTCCAGCTATCCATGGCATCCCTACAGTCCTTTCTGCTTCTGTAATGCCCTTGAGCATTCCTGATCACAGGATGGTGGTGCTTAAGGGCTGAAGCATTTTCTTCCTTGCGACAAGCTTCCCGAGGTGCAGAGCGGCGTCTTTTTACAGTGGCACGCTCGCTGCAGATGTCAGTTAGACTAGAGGGCGTTCAGTGAGGCGTGCGGCTGTCACAGAACAGCTGCTGTGAAATGTCCCGCGTGCCACCAGAAGCGCTCTGCAGGGCATGAGGCTTCGTGCCTCCTTTCCTGCGCCCGGCGGCCCCCAGGACACACTTGGCCTCCTGGCCTTTCTGCGTGTGCACTTGATGGTGGCCTTGGCGTCGCTGGAGCGCGCCCGTCACTGAGCGGGCTGCTATGGCAAGGCCCCTGCTGCTGTGAGTGCAGAGTGTTGTAAGTGCTTTTTTTGTAGCGCCTTTCCACGTGTGCCCATTCTCCCGCATTTGTATGTGGAGCACTGAGTCCTAGGGTTGGGATCAGAGTATCACAGTGTCGTGATTGTCAGCAGGTTGCCATGGGCAGGTAAAGGAGAAGGGTAAAAGGAATGCCTCTTTCTAAATTGTATTTTATTTATTTAGGGTTTTTTTTGAGACAGGGTCTTTCTGTGTAGCCTTGGCTGTAATAAACAAGTAAATACACCATTTGTCGTGAGGACTTTTTCCTAAGGGGGTGTCAGACAATACCTGCGGCCTCTACCCAGTGTATTTAACAGCCTTCCCACTGCTGCAGGGGTGGCCCCATCCTTGTTAGTTTGTAGCCTGTGTACCCTAGCTTTCCCAGAAAACCTTGAGGCTTCATGCAGTTTGGGCCTAAGTGCATACATTAGGAGGGAGGAGGGCCTGGACACTCAGGGGAAGGCCCAGTGACCTGGTCTATCTCGGCCTTTTTGAAGGAATAGTAACTTTTTTTAAAAATTTGAGACAGGGTGTCTTTGTGTGGCCCCTGGCTGTCCGGATCTCCCTCTGTAGATCAGGTTGGCCTTGAACTCACAGAGATCTGCCTGCCTCTGCCTCCTGAGTGCTGGGATTAAAGGCATGCACCACCACCGCTTAGCTAAAATTTATTTTCTTTAATAAATCTCTTTGTTTTTTTTTAAGATCTATTTATTATTTTATGTCTGAGTGTTTTACCTGCACGTGTGTCTGTGCACCATGTGTGTGCCTGGTGCCCATGGAGGTCAAAGAGGGCATCGGATCCCCTGGGACTGGAGTTACAGATAGTTTTGAATCACCGTGTGAGTGTTGGGAATTGAACCCAGGTTCTGTGGAAGAGCAGCCAGTGCTCTTAACTGCTGAGCCACCTCTCCAGCCCCATTTATTTTCTTCAAAGGGCAGGAATAAGGGCTGAACACCTCTAGTCATTGTTCATGTTGCCTGTCTTCGCCTGCCTGCTTGTTGACATCAGTGGAGCCAGCGGCCTCGCCGGGCTTGTTTTGACCTTTGACCCCCCCCCCCCTCTGGACTTCTCACTTTGTGCCTGGAGAAGGCTAACAAGGCCATTTGCAGGAGGGGCGTCAAGGCCGGGGGCAGAGGAGGCCATGACATGGGGTTTGCTCTCAGCAGCAGGCATGCTACACCTCCTTTTCCAACAGCTGGCTGCAGAAACAGCGGCGGTTGCTGAGGCTGGAGGAGCAGCTGGTACGACTGTGCACGCAGGCCACCGACAAGGAGGAGAACAAGCAGGTGGCCCTGGGCACCGCCAAGCTCAACTATCTGGACCCCAGGATCAGCATTGCCTGGTGGGTAGGCCTGAGGCCACCGTGCCTGTGTGTGCCCTGGGGGTTCTAGGAGGCCCCAGTATACTCCCATAGGTGCCCCATCCAGTACCTAGGCACAACTTCCTGTGACAGGGACCACGTGACTGGATGTCCCTGATACCGAGTCCTCTTGTCTTTAGGCCTCGTCCTTCTGAGCTTTGGGGTGGCTGGAGCTGGCAGTGCCCTGGGGGGACACTAAATCATGTGGGTGCTTGTCCTTCCCACTGGGAATGGGAGGCGGGCAGGGGTGGGCCTTACCCAGTGGCTTCCTGGGCCACACCAGGTATGTCTTGATACCTAGGGAGGAAATGTAATTTTGGTTGTAGTGCCCAGGACAGCAGATCTGGATGGCACAAGGTGTCTTGGTCACCCTGATGTACTGAGGCCACCGCCCTCGTTCCACACCTTGGCCTCCAGGGCAGGACTCAGCGGATGTTGTTGCCTACAGGTGCAAGAGGTTTGGAGTGCCTATAGAGAAGATTTACAGCAAGACCCAGAGAGAGAGGTTCGCCTGGTCCTTCAACCAGGCAGGCGAAGACTTTGAGTTCTAAGCAGCCCATTGCCATGGAACTGTCTTTCTCACTGTGAAGCAGTTGAAGCAATACTGTAGTTTTCTATAATAAATGTTTGGGGGATGGAGTCTGTTGTTGTGACCTAGAACAAAGGCCCCAACAACACTGTCCTCGGAAGCCCCCTCCACATGTCCTGACTCCCCCACCAGCGGCTTGCAGCCCCCTAGGCTGAAGCTTCTGCTTGAGGAGGGAGCAGAAGAGAGAGAAGGTCTGGGGCCCCTGGGACCGGTTACCACACATCTTAGCTCTCCACAAGGTTACAGTTGTACCTTTATCCCAGTTCCTACCTCAGCCAGGCTCAAGATGGATCCTAGGACTCAAACATGTGGCCATGCACACACTTTACCACTGAGCTGTACCCCTGCCCATCTATAGCTCTCAGTTCATGTCTTTCTGCCTCAGTTTCCCAGCCTTGTACTCTTTCATTCTTGTCCTGCTCCTTGGGTTTCTGGGCCTTCTGGGACCACTTATTGCCTGGGCATCCCAGCAGCTGTCTGCTCCTTTGCTCCAGTGTCCTCCCTGGAGTTCTGTCCCCTACTCCATGAATTAAAGTGAAGTCCCAGCTTCCCACGCAAGTCCCTGGCAAGCCCAGGGGACTCCAGAATGGTGTGGTGGTTGCTGGTGACCCTCCAGGCCTAGGACGCCCTCACAATGGCTGGTATGTGCCAGTAGCAGCCACAATCACAGGACTCAGTGAGCAGGGTCCAGCTCTTCCACAGCTGCTCTGTGCCCCGCCCCCACCCCTCCCCACCCCCAAATCCAGGGCTGCCAATTGCAGCCAGAAGCCCCGCGGCCCTGCCCAGCACCCCCTTGCTCAGTTCCACCCTCTGTCCCTCAGTAGCTGCAGTCTTCCCTGCAGTCCGTGGCCTGCTATCCAGGGGCGATTATGCCGGTGAGCCCACCACGGCATGTAGGTGCTACCCAGGGCCCCTCGGCTTAGGCAGAAGGCTTCATCGCTGGGCAGCGGTAGCCAGGGCCGGTCTAGTCCACTAGATGAAGGAAAAAGGCGCACCTGTGGAAATTATGCACAGTTTGTTTGGAGTGTTGCAAATAGAACCAGATTCTATGCAGCCTCTTTATTGGGGGTCAAGGGGATGAAAGGGCAAACACATGAGGGCCGAGCAGGGGGAACATGCTATGTTTAGAAAGCACCAGAACCAGTTTTGTGAGGGAACACAATGACAGACTCCTACACCAAGATGGAGGGCAGTCTACCTGGCCTTCAAGCCTAGCTTGGAGAACGGGCACCTCTGGGCAAGCTGACCCTCATCTGCTCCAGACACCCGCCCACTCCCCGGGTCTCCATTCCAGAGTATTCTGGCTGTGGGCAGACCTGGCCACTCCTTAGTTTCAGGGTCCAGCCCCAAGGACTCTCGGGCCAGGAGCTTGTGTTATGGAGCTCGAGACCTCCAGGAAAAGACCACAGACTCAATCTGGATTACAGTTAGTTAGATTTATTGAAACTGCTAGCAGGACAGTGATCTCTGAGCCAAACTAGAGATTGTCGTTTGAAGCGGGTGAGGGAAGGATTTTTTGTTTTGGTTTTTCGAGACAGGGTTTCTCTGTGTAGTTTTGGTGCCTGTCCTGGCTCTTGCTCTGTAGACCAGGCTGGCCTTGGACTCACAGAGATCCACCTGGCTCTGCCTCCCAAGTGCTGGGATTAAAGGCGTGCACCACCACCACCTGACTGAGTACCCTTTTTGTAACTCTGACTTTAACAGGTATTTGTAATACTGGAGGATCCTGGAGGCTGGCATGAGCTTTGGCATGCTAATAGGCATCATAGACAGTTAGCTATTTATCTCTTTTGCCAGAGAAGGCAAGTGACTCCTTTCGGTAGAGGGGAACTGACTTCTTTTGGACCTAACATTCCAGCCTTCTGTTGATGAGGGATGATATACTTACTCTCTTCTGTAACTGCTTTTCAGCTAAAATTGGGCAGAAGGCTAGAAAGCTGGTCGAAGGCTGGGAGGGGGCAGGGTACGTCTGGTTTGTTGCCCAGGTTCTGCTGGACCATGTGGAGATAGCAAAGTGCAGGTAGTTTTGGAGCAGTCTGGAATGCTGGCCCAAAGCGGGGCTCAAGCTGGTAGGAAATTTTGTTAGAAACATCTGGTTTACATCAGATTTCAGTAGGTACGGGGCTCTCGGTAGTTTTGGAGCAGATTGCAGTGTGTAGTTGATTGGAAATCTGCTGGGACAGGTACAGACTTTAGGAATGAAGCTTAGGCTGGTGACGGACAGGAATACTTATCTGGAGTCTATTTGACAGGTGGATCTAAGTTGAGACTCTGAAGCTCCCATGAATTGTTTATGTTTACAAAAAGAGATGAAAATTTTAGATATATTAGCATCGCCACTGGTTGTAATCCGTATTGAAATACCCGTTGCAGAAAAAGCAGGTAACAGTGTCTGTGAACAGCTGGGGTAGACTCACACCTTTGAGCCGTAGCACCTGGGGTCCCAGAAGGCTGGTTCCGGGGTAACAGCGTGAACACTTTCCTCCGTCCACAGGGCTGGGTGTGTAGACTGGTCAGCAATGTTTTCAGCACAGTGAGGAATGCTAAGTCTATATTGAGAAAACAACGAAAGGACATTTAAGGAATTGAGCGTGTGACTATGACAATAGTGGTCAGTGCTTCTCCAGAGCTAGATTAATAGCTTATCAACTCCATTGATTAATAGCTTATCAACTCCATTGATTAATAGTTTATCACCCCCATTGATTAATAGCTTATCAACTCCATTGATTAATAGTTTATCAACTCCATTGATTAATAGCTTATCACCCCCATTGATTAATAGCTTATCACCCCCATTGATTAATAGCTTATCACCCCCATTGATTAATAGCTTATCAACTCCATTGATTAATATTAAAACCCTGAACTTCTGAACTCTTCGTATAACAATAGCACAGCAAGCAAGAAATCTGAAACTTTAAAATTTTTTACGTACTTTAAATTACTTTTTAGACCTTTACAACTTGCATTTACTTACCCTAAATCGTTTCTCTAGGCTCTCGTAACTTTTATAGACTCCAAATGCTTTTTCAATCCAGTTATTTACCACGAAACATAGGTAGCCAATTACTGAGAGCAAGTTTAGCTGGGTGGTAGTGGCATACACCTGCAGAGGCAGGCAGAGCTCTGAGTTTGAGGCTAGCCTGGTCTACAGAGTGAGCCAGGGCTCAGGACACTCTGGACTAAATGAAGGGAAAAGGCACACCTCTGCGGAAATGACACACGGCTGCTTGACTGGTGAGCACTTTGAAGTCTGGGAGGGGTGTTGCAGATGTGGAACCAGGACAGCAGGGCTACACAGAGAAAGAACCCTGTCTTAAAAAACAAACAAACAAACAAATAAATAAATAGTAAAAGTTACATTGAAATATGTTTTGAGAGTTTATCTCTTTTAGTGTCAAGTTTGCTTTTTTAGGCGATTTAGTGGCTCCAGAAAAAGCAAGGGCCTGATTTTTACACAGTAAATGGACCGACTAGGCAGTTGCAGCTGTGTCGGGGGGAGGGGGCTGGGTGCTTGCTCTTGTCAACTGACAAAGCTCAGTGAGCCCTCAGCAGCATCAGCGATCTGATCAGGCTAAATCTGAGCAAGAAGTATCATCCAGATGGCCTCTCTATCAATTAAAACGACAGACTTACCCACTACCTGGATGGTTACCTGGATGGCTCCTCCATGATGCTCTCGATGGTTTCATTAGGAGCAGAGGTCAGGTGGTTTCAGTCTTTGGTCATCACCCAGGACAGCCCTAACTTTGGCTGCCACACTGGGTAGTGTTGCGGAATATTTTAACTAGGCAAAGATACGTTACATTTGTTTATGGTGCAGAATGTTGTGTAAAGGGGGTTTACATTTGTTTATGCTGCATTTGTTTAAAGATGCAAGGATGTGTGTTTAATTATGTAAAGATGTATTGCATTTGTTTCACCTTGCCTGCCTAAGGCACCTGATTGGTCTAATGTAAAGCTAAACGACCAATAGCTAGGCAGAGAGAGGAGATAGGTGGAGTTGGTGGGCAGAGAGAATAAATAGAAGGAGAAAGCTAGGCTCAAGTGAGAAGATCTGCAGAAGAGGAAGAGAGGAGATGCTCGGGGCTAGTCAGCCAGACATAGAGACGACAAGAAAGTAAGAAAAAGTAAAAAGCCCGAAGGCAAAAGGTAGACCAAGAGAAACAGGTTGATGTAAGTTAAAAGAACTAGCCAGAAACGTGCCTAAACTAGGCCAAGCATTCAAAACTAATAAGTCTGTGTTATGATTTCGGAGCTGGTTGGTAGACCCAAAAGAAAAGGTCTGTACAGGGTAGCATCAGCCTTAAGGTGCCAGGCTCAGAAGTTCTGAGAGACATTCCTGTGGATGAAGAACTTGAGATGTTGGCCTACCTTGGCCAGGCAAAGAGCGGCAGTCAATTCTCCAGTTTGTCCACAGTTCAGAAAGGGTCCTGGGGGTGGGCGCAGCATGGAGCAATTATTTGCTCAGTGGTTAGTGTCACCATAATCCAGATGGAGTCCTCAGTGCCCCATTGTATTCCTTGGAGAAGACCTTAGGGCTGTCTCTAGGAGCTGACATTTTTGTCTATTATGGAAATTTTTTTCTTTCTTTCTTTCTTTTTTTCTTTCTGGAGCTGAGGACTGAACCCAGGGCCTTGTGCTTGCTAGGCAAACGCTCTACCACTGAGCTAAATCTCCAACCCAGTTTTTTCTTGTTGAACATATTAAATGTTCTATTTAGCAGCTCTCTGAGGAGTTTGAGCCCATCTTCTAGTCTATTCAGTATACCTGATTTTATACAAACTTATTTTTTAGTTACTTTACGCTTAACCTTGAAAACATACAGAAGGTTAAAAAAGTGTCTCTGTAAATGAATTACATTTGTATTTAGCGTGACTACAAGCATAGTTCGAGCACATTAAAGAATTTGATCACTTATAAGGCAACTGACCATTAACTTGAATGTCTTAATTATCGTCAGCAGTTTACAAGCTGGCAGTTTTTACAAGATTAGGATTTAATAGTTTTATTCTTTCTAAGTTTTAGTCTTAAACTTTTGAATTGAAGAATTAATTGAAAATCCTTTAGAATCAAAATAAAACTTTAAACCATAAATACAGTCCACAGAGAGACTGAGAGCCTTACTTTTTATATCACAGGTTTTTTGTATGATTTAGTTTATCCGAGTAGCTAAAGCTTCAAGTTAGCAAAGACAAGGAGGCTAGACCTCTATCTAAGTTTCTGTTAACCTGAGTAGACCTGTATGACCTTAGGAATTTGAAAATCTTAATCATTAAGTAATTTTTTTTGCTTGGAATTTTACATCCTGCCCCCCAAAAGGTTCTTTTTTTTTTTTTTTTTTTTTTTTTTTTTTTTTAAAGATTTATTTATTTATTATGTATACAGTGTTCTGTCTGCATGTATCCCTGCAGGCCAGAAGAGGGCACTGGATCTCATTACAGATGGTTGTGAGCCACCATGTGGTTGCTGGGAATTGAACTCAGGACCTTTGGAAGAGTAGCCAGTGCCCTTAACCTCTGAGCCATCTCTCCAGCCCCCCCAAAAGGTTTTATAGATCCTGAGAAAAAGTTTAAATTGTATTAAGAGCCTGAATATAAATGACCTGGAATGGGGGAACAATTTTTTTGGTAACAAGAACCAAGAAAAGCAGAAGTCAGAACTAGACATCTGTAATTATATTTAGACATTTAAATTTAGACATTTTTATTATGTCTTTTTTGATTAAAAATTTAAATAATTAGCAAATAAATACACCATTTGTCGTGAGGACTTTTTCCTAAGGGGGTGTCAGACAATACCTGCGGCCTCTACCCAGTGTATTTAACAGCCTTCCCACTGCTGCAGGGGTGGCCCCATCCTTGTTAGTTTGTAGCCTGTGTACCCTAGCTTTCCCAGAAAACCTTGAGGCTTCATGCAGTTTGGGCCTAAGTGCATACATTAGGAGGGAGGAGGGCCTGGACACTCAGGGGAAGGCCCAGTGACCTGGTCTATCTCGGCCTTTTTGAAGGAATAGTAATTTTTTTTATTTGAGACAGAGTGCCTTTGTGTGGCCCCTGGCTGTCCTGGAACTTGCTCTGTAGACCAGGCTGGCCTTGAACTCACAGAGATCTTCCTGTCTCTGTCTCCTGAGTGCTGGAATTAAAAGCATGGGCCATCACACCTTTAATACTTTCAACAAGCCCAGGTCTGATTTGAAGCAGGCATATCTGGAGTTACTAGTGAGGGATTTTAGACAGAGGGTTTGATTTTTCCTTTATAACCAGTTTGTGTGTGTCTGCAGATGGAGGCAGACAACCTGAAAAGCTTCAAAAGTATCTTTTTATAAAGTCGTCAGGTTGCAGAATAACTTAAGTACCTGTAACCTAGAGGCCATTAGACAGAAAACTATAAAAAGACATCTATGGGAACTCAGGAAATGTTGACATCAGGTTGCTTTTGTTTTCTTTACAGATGGTTAACCATATTCAATACACATACAAACCTTAGGGCACAGAAAGTTGATACAATAGTCTTACAAATCTTGAGATTAATTTATATTTTAGCAAAAGTTGGAGAGAGTTAAGTAAACCAAGGAAAGGAGTGTGAGATAAACAGCAGCAATTCCTATTGGAATCGTCACTTTAGCTGTTCTGAAGCACTGAGTGTCTCTTGGGCTGTTTTTCCTTTCGCTGTCAGAGGCAGGAGACCTGTCTGACCCAAGACAGATTTTAGAGGAAACTTTTAAACAGGCATGCTTGGGTCAGGAGAGGAGGGCCATAACCCAACTCCAGAGCCAGCTTTTTAATAAAGTAGAACAGCATAAAACAATATTATCCATACCCCAAAGACACCTGAATTCCTGCAAAAATCGAATCCAGTCACCAAAGCAAGCAGAGATCAAAGTCGGCTCAGAGATTCTGGGTGTGGGCTACTGGAAAGAGACCCTTTAGAGCAGAGCTGGGAGAAAGGATGGCCAACAGGAGGGCATGGATTGTACCTGTGCAATTTAAAGAGCGGGCTCCAGTGAGCCAGCCATCGAGAGGGACAGACAGCAGGTAGCTCCTGGAGTGAGATGAGGAAAGGCGTGGTTGGCCATGGTTAGAGGCAGAGGAAGCGGAGCAAGAGACAGCAAGCCCCTGAGGGGAGCTGGGAAACGAAGCTCCAGAAGTGAGAACCTGTGTGTGTGTGTGGGGGCGGGGGAGAGAGCAGCCGCGAGGTTTGGTTTCCCATGTCTGCAGCGAAACTCACCAGAAAACACAGAACGTCCAAGCAGTCAGTGGAGACCGGACAGACAGACATCTGGTGGCCATCTTCACTTAAATACTAAATCCGGAGACAGGAGGACGCCTCCTACTCTGTACCTGGAGACCGGGTCTGTGATCATGTCTGATCTCTATCTCCCCAGATGTCAGGACTTCCAGAACAGAACTAATTGGTCTGGGTTTCAAATGTGCATTGGCCGGCAATTTTTACTTATTTTGTTTACAAATTTACAGTGGTCACAGTCTGGGTTTAGCCTAGGCCTCCAAGTCCACAATGTGCTTGCTCCGATCTAGGGCCTGTTCTTAACTAGTGACTCTTTAATTTGTGGCAGCCATGGTCTCAGGCTTTCCCAGGCCTCACCCTGCTTAGAGCCTATCCTGAAACCCCTGGCCCTGAGTCTGGGGTCTTCCAGGGACCCTGGACGAGCCCCCAAATGTTGTGGAGTTCGAGACTCCCAGGAAAAGACCACAGACTCAATCCGGATTATACTTAGTTGAATTTATTGAAACTGCTAGCAGGACAAAAATCTGAGCCAAACTAGAGACTGCTGTGCGAAGGGGGAGCGGGAAAGATTCTTAAAAGCAAAACCCACAAGAAGACCTTAAGTATCTGCACAAGCAAGCCAGAGCCGTTCTGCTCTGCCAAGATTAGGCAGCCAAGGAGAACTCAAAATAGTCCTTGAATGTCTGCATAAGCAGGTTACAGAAGCCAACAAAATCATATCATAACAAATAGGTGGCCATGGCTGTACATTTCTGGGTGGAGTCACTGAGTCAGGGTTATTGGAAACTTATCTTCCCGGGCCTGGAGTCAGAGACAAATGGCTAGTGGGTATCAAGACGGATGCCTAGCTGAAAACAAGAGTTTCTTTAGCTATCCTACTTGGACACAGGACACGTCCCGCCACCTCACCCAAGAGGCGCAGGCTTGCCCACAGACAGACTTTATTGGGGGTGTGCAGCTACTCGCGGGAGTGCGTCCGCTGGTGCTGGATGAGCTGGGAGCTCTGGCCAAAGGCCTTGCCGCAGGCGCCGCAGGCGAAGGGCTTCTCCCCGGTGTGAGTCCGCAGGTGCCGGCAGAAGTGGGACCGGCCCCGGAAGGCCTTGCCGCAGTCTCCGCACTCGTAGGGCTTCTCGCCCGTGTGGATGCGCTGGTGTTCGATGAGCACGGAGCTCCAGATGAAGGCTTTGCCGCACTGGCTGCAGACGTAGGGCCTCTCGCCGGTGTGCAGCCGCTGGTGGCGCACCAGGTTGGAGCTCTGGCTGAAGGCGTGGCCGCAGTCGTCGCACTTGTAGGGCTTCTCGCCATTGTGGGTGCGCAGGTGCTGCGTGAAGTGGGAGCTGTGGCTGAAGGCCTGGCCGCACTGGCCGCACTCGAAGGGCTTCTCGCCCGTGTGGATGCGCTGGTGCTGCATGAAGCCCCACCAGCTCCCGAAGCGCTTGGCGCACGCCTGACAGGCGTAAGGCTTCTCCCCGGTGTGGATGCGCTGGTGCTTCAGCAGCAGGGACTTGTACTGGAAGCTCTTCCCACAGGCCTCGCAGCGGTGAGGCTTGGTGGCCCGGGGAGGGCGACCCAAACTCCTGTCCAGCTCGGCAGCCTTCTTGGTGCTGTCCTCAGCCCCTTGGGCTCCCGGTGGGAAGAGCACCACGCGCCAAGCGTCCCTTTTCTGAGGGCAGGGCGGGGTCCCTGGAGGCAGGGCTGCTGCTGGCTGCCCCAAGGGGCATTCCTGGCCAGGGCTGTCCCCACACTTAGACACGCTGGGAAGACTCTTCAGGAGGCCCCTCAGTGCCCTTCCATCTGCGGCCAGCCCATCTCCAGGGCTGTGGGAATTGAGAGAGGCTGGAGTCTTCTTGGGCTCCCACTCAGAGTCTGAAAGGAGAAATGGCAGATGGCTCCCAGCCTCACCCCGACTGTGGTTATGGTGGTCTCGGGAGCTGAGGCCAGGGGACGCCTGAACGGGGACTATTCAGAGGAGGAGGGAGAGGCGGGATTGGGGAGACTTATAAAGATGGTGTCGGGAGCAGCTGGGCCCCCCGTCAGTTGGAGGCCCTGAGCCTGTGCAGGAGCCTCACTCACTGGTGGTTAACTAGACCTGTGATGCCTCTCTTAGCTGGGAGAAGGAAGTTCAGGTTGCTAATAAGGGCTAGCAAGGACCTGGAGCTTAGCTTAGAGAGGCGGAGATGGCTGGGAAGACACTTGCCTAACCAACCCCCCAAAAGTCAGGTGACAAGAGTTTCTGAGGCCTGCTCTGCTGAAGGGATGGGGTCTGGATGGTTCTAGGGTTCACGGTTCTCTATGGAACTGACCCACAGTTCCATGGGGGCTGGCTATGGCCTCAGCATCACAGACACCATCAAACCCCGCCCACCCAGCCACTGCAGGTAGACAAAACTGGTAGCTAGGCTTGATCAGGATCCCAGCAGGATGGCCCTGATCACCAGCAGATCCAGGGAAGTGCTGAGTGCTGCATCCAGTTGGGGTCCCCAAGGCTTCCTAGAGTGGGACAGGGGCTGCTCACTCACCACGCGAGGTGTCTCCGCTGACCTCCACTTCCTCTGTGTCTTGGAGGTCCGGGTCTGCTGCCTGGGAAGGCCCCTCAGGACTGGAACAGGGGGAGCCTGGAGGCAGGGGACTGAGGCTCATGCCCTACCCTCCAGAGAGAAGCATCCCTGACCCTTCCCTCTTTCCTGAAATTAGAGCAGACTCCAAGGCTCTGTCTGGGGCCAAGACCCTGACACACAGAACACCCTTCACCTACCCAGCATCTCCTCATGCCCCCAAAGGGAAGATTAGCCTGATGTGGGGCCAGTGCCCTGGCCTCCCCATCCAGGGAGCCCCCCTGAGGCCCTGGCTTTGGGAACTCCTTCTCCCTCAGTTCTGTAGGCAGGCACAAGCTGCCCAGACAGCTCCTCTGCTCACCCCATGCTGGCCCAAGTCCCGGCTGGCTCTGGTCTGGCTTCCTTCCCACCCATCAGTGCCCACTGCGCTCAGCCCTGCAGCTGCCCCAAGGTCCCATCTTCTCGGTTCTCGGCATCAGAAGCCAGTCATGGCTCCTGATCTGTGTCTGCAAGGTCAGAGAGGTCCCATAAGGACTGTTTTATCCCCTACAGCCTAGCCAGGCCTCCTGCTCGGAGGTGGTTAGAGGGTGGGCGGGGCTGTGGCTTGGAGTCTTTCCTCTAGGACCCCGGGGTCCCCTGTGCACTCTTGGCTTACGCTGCCCTGTGCTCACCTCACACAACTTCCGAAGGACCCTGAAATGACTGTGCGCAAAGGTGTGGCACTGCAGGTTGCTGGGACCTACAGATCCTGGCCGGGCCTATGTGGGAGCCCAAGGTTCCCAGGGGTCCTGGCAGGAGAACTCTAGGCAGGTTTCAGAACACCGGGGGTCTTAGGAATCTGGAAGAAGCCTGGAGTGGTGTGGCAACATGATAATTCCAGAGACTCAGGAGGCGGAGGCTGGGGGGATTTCAAGTGTAAGGCCAGCCTGGGCAACATTGTGAGACCTCTCTCTCAATAAAAACAAAAGAAGATAAACAAAAATGGAATCCGTGGACCCTTCAAGCACGTCAGAAGCAGCAGCAGAACTGAGCTCGGGCTCTGGGAGGCAGCCCTGGCCTTGCTGGTCGCTAGGAAACAGGCACAGAGACCACCTATCCCCTGTATATCTGTGCAAGGGGCGATGGCCAGTCCCTCATCGACCTCCAGACCCTCAGGGCCTTCCCAAGGGCTCCACTATGACTTGGTAAAAATCTCTCCCACCAACAACCACACCTTAGCCCAGAACCCACCTTTGTCCCTCTGTGGTCCTGTCGTTCACAGGCCCACCAGGCACAGCAGGGTGCTGTAAGGCCCTGTCCAAGAACTGTTCTGGGAACAGGCGGAAGGGTCCTGGCGCTAGGCAGCAAACAGGACAGGGCTTGGGGCTCCTATCTGGTCTCGGGTTGACCCCTGTGGTTCTCTCTAGGGATGTGAGATCTCTCTGTCCTTATCTGTGAGTGTCCACCTATAAGCTGTGGCTGGACTTTGGCATCACCTAAGAGAGCCTAGCACAGAGCACAGCTGCCCTCCATAAAACTCAGCTTCACTGTATCAGCCTCCGGAATTCCAGACCTGCAGGGAGCGCTGGTCCCCATGTGGGATCTTGTCCTCACTGGCACTACCTCCTGTGAGCAGTGATGCTTCCTATGGACCTCGGGGACGAAGCCTCTGGACTACATGACAGCTGAGACCTGAGGCGTGTCCAATGGTGTGACAGGGTCAGGACCCCTTACACTTCAGCTTTACCAGTTGACCGATGAGGCCACCCCGCTGGAGTGGACAGGCTGGCAGCTCTGTCCCTGTAAGTCATGAGGCAAGCCTACCCAAGTTAGCCAGGAAAGAAAGCCGTCTCTCTTCCTGGCCTGGGACATGGTGTTGGCGGTGGGGGGTGGAGGGATCCTCTCTTCCTAGCATAGGGCCCATTCTGAGGCCATTTTTCCTTCTAGACTGAGGAAGAAACATACCCAGGGGGCTGTTCCCCAGGGAGTTAGAACATGACTCAACTATTGCCGACTTCCATCGCTCCCTCAGGGCTTTCCCCAGAGGCCCCGTTACTGAAAGAGCTACCCAGTGCCCCCTTCCTTCCTCAGCTGGCCAAGACACAAGTCAGACCATTCTCGTGGGGGTAAAGGTGGGGCAGAGGGCAAATACCGTGAGGATGCCCACGGACGGGCAGCTGTGCCACATGGGGCTGGTCTCCAGGTGTCCCTGGTGACGAGAGACTGCTGGGTGACAAGACAGGAGTGGCCTCCTCAACAGCCTCTGAGGTTGCCATCTTCCTGAGACCTTGCTCAAGGAGTATGCACCCGGGACCTAAGGAAAATGAAAACCAAGGAGAATGCTGTTGAAGAAGAGCATCATGTCAGCTTCTGAGCAGCCCTAGGTGACGCTTAGCGTTTCTACTTAGCAAGAGAAGGTTGCCAAGAAAAGGCAGAACTCCTGGGGAGTTGCAGGGCCCATGGTACAGGGGTCTGCATGCTTGCCTATTCAGTGTGAAACCCTCATCAGTTCTGGCAGCACCACCAGCAAGGCACAGCGGTCCCAAAGCTCTTCTCCGGAAAGTACCCTAAATGTTCTTCCCAACACAGCTTGCAGAGAAAAGCATGCTTACTCTTCCAGAGAATACTCCTGCACCACAGCTGGGACTTTGGCTCCGGGGAGTGGGAGGCATGAGAACTCTAAATCTCATTTTTAACGGGGCGACTTCATGAAAATAAGAAGGGGTACATTTCCAGAGGGAAACCTTTTCCTCGGATCCCAAAGACTCTGAGGCTGCCACCCCCAAGCCCAGATTTCTCACAGCACCATCCACAGGTGTGCGTGTGTGTGTGTGTGTGTGTGTGTGTGTGTGTGTGTGTGTGTGTGTGTGTGTGTGCGTGCGTGCGTGCAAGGCGTGTTTCTAAGCTGGGGATGAGGCTCAGTTAGTCAAATGCTTGCTTAGC
Source organism: Peromyscus maniculatus bairdii (assembly GCF_049852395.1). Lineage (NCBI taxonomy): Eukaryota > Metazoa > Chordata > Mammalia > Rodentia > Cricetidae > Peromyscus > Peromyscus maniculatus. The sequence continues at coordinate 44,886,822 of NC_134871.1, read as the reverse complement.
ATGCCTGACGCCTTGGGCCTTATCACGGATCGATTCCCAGCACCACAAAAACTGGGTGTGGTGGAGCATGCCTCTAATCCCAGCATTTGGGAGGTCAGGGCAGCAGAAACAAAAGTTCGAGGGCATCCTTGGTTACATAGGAAGTTTGAGGACAGCCTGAGCTAATCGACCCGAGAAAATTTTAAAAAGGGGAGGACATCTCCCCTTAACTTGGTTTGCCATAAATGCATGGAGCCCAAAGAGAGAAGCTAAGCTGGTTTTCTTCCTCAGTGACACGGGCAGAAAAGATGACAGGAAACATACATGGGACGAGGTGGAGCAGCACCCGCCGGGAGAAGACGGAGGCGCTGGGTGCAGGCGCAGGGCGGATGCTGTGGCGCCACCGTGCCGGGTCCCCTAGGTTGAAACCACTCAAAGGCCCGGGGCCGGGGCTGACTGAAGTCCGGGCAGGGGAAGCAAACGGACATCCGCACGAATGAACCGGAGGGTCCGCATTGAACCCACTGGGAGGGGCGATCACTCACCTTGCGAGCGGCAGAAGACCGCCCGCGCATCGGCCGGAAGTGCTCCGCCTCCGGGAGGCCCCGCCCCCCGATTCTGAGCCGCTCTGGACCCCGGAGGACCACGCCTCGGTGGCCTCTGGGCGCTCAAAGCCTTTCTTTATCTCGTGTGGCTTCCCCACGGAGGGTCCCTGCCCTACGGCCCAACAAAGATCCGTCTGGAGCATCTGTTTTCAAACCAGCCGAAAAGCCCGGCAGAGACGGAGGCGTCAGAGTCCGGGTGTTGGGCTGCGGAGGATGTCATAGCGTTATTGGAATTGGCCCCAACCAGGACCACACACATGTTGCTACGGACTGCAGCTGACCTTACTCAGTCTTGCAGACTTTGCCGGGGTGCATCCTCGCATGTGGTTGTAACAATTCTCGATGCGATTTCGTAACCAGCACCAGCATAAAGATGGAGGAGGCTGCTGTCTGCTGTTACTGAGGCACTGCCAGGTGGAGTTCGAGACCACGGGAAAAGACCTCCAGACTTAATTCAAATTATAATTAAGAAAAAAAATTTTTTTTAAAATAATTTTCGAGACAGGGTTTCTCTGCATAACAAAGGCCTAGCTGTTCCGGAACTCGCTTTGTAGACCAGGCTGGCCTCGAACTCACAGGTCCGCTTGCCTCTTCCTCCCCAGTGCTGGGATTCAAGGCGTGTGCCACCACCCCTGGCTCCAAGAAAAAAAAAATTGTTTGTTTTTTTGTTTGTTTGTTTGTTTGTTTTGTTTTTCGAGACAGGGTTTCTCCGTGTAGTTTTGGTGTCTGTCCTGGATCTCGTTCTGTAGACCAGGTCGGGCTCCAACTCACAGAGATCCGCCTGCCTCTGCCTCCCGAGTGCTGGGATTAAAGGCATGCACCACCACCACCCGGCTCCCAGCAAAAAATTTTAAGGCTGCTAGCAGGGCCACGGTGTCTAACCCAAACCAGAGATGTGCTGCCCAGAAACGGGTGCGGGAAGAAGGGCTTTTAAAGGAGAAAACCACAGGAGCTGTTTTGTTCTGTCAAGATTAGATGGTCAAGGTGACCTCAAAATAGCCCTTGAATGTCTGCATAAGCCTGTTACAGAAGCCAAACCAGCGGTTAGTCATGTCATATAGCAAACAGATGGGGGGGTGGTGGTGGTGACCTTGGAGTCAGAGTTGGGGAGACCTTATCTTTCAGAATGTGAGTCAATGACAAACAGCTATTAGGTACCAAATTGGATGCCTAGCACAAAATGGGGTTTCTTTAGCCATCACACCAGGCTCTTGTGATCCCTGCGGTTAAAGTTCAAGGGCCCTCATTCCCACTCCCACCCAGGGAGAGATACTAATCTAGTAGCCTGCCCTGATCAAGTCTGTGCTGTACTGAGAAAAGGTTTCAGCCTAGACAGACCCTGGCCTTTGCACTCAGATGTTGATGCAGAACCTCCAGGCTCGGTGCTTGGATTTGCACTCTTAAATGCAAAGTAGTAGAAAAGGCCTCAGCTGGGTTTGTTAGGTTAGAAAATCGGGACGCATTCGGTTTGGCCACTCAGCTTAACACTACCCAGCTTAATTTGATTCCAGCTGGGCCTCTAGGGTGTGTTTGGGAGTGCAGAGTGGGTTTCCTCTCACCCAGTCATCACATGAACTTCCTAAGCTTCCCCAGGCAGGAGAGCTAGTCAACCCCAGCATCACTTATAAGAGGTTCTGGAAGCCCTTCCTATACACATGGTTGGTCGTCGTGTAGCAGGCCCCCAGACCTTAGGACAACTGACTCTATGATGGAAGTACCATTTCAGGCCACAAAATTAAGCACAGAGGTACTACCCACCTGCCAAAACAAAAGCAAAGACCTCATCCATCAAAGTCCACAGTTCTGGGAAAGTCTCTAAATGTACCAACCTTGCTTTTTGGCTTCTGGAGTTCTGTTTCTGGCTAACCGTTCTTGTTAACTGAAGTGTGTCAACCCAGAAGATGGCTTTTGTGCTTAAAAGCTCACCCTGAGAAAGGCTCGTGGGGACACTGGGATCCTGAGCACCCAGTGTAGCTGTCAGGCCAGCTAACAAAGACTTTCTGTTGGCTTAAAGTCATGTCCAAGCAGTCTTTTCTGGTGGGTGCTCCACAACATTTCTGGAGGTCCCACTGAGATCCCCAGAGGCCAGACCGAAACATTGTGGGGTCTCAGATGTCCTTGGACCAGGGAAGAGTGCAGAGGTCAAGGCCCTCTTAGGGGGTGCGCAACCTGAGATGTTCCAGGTCCCCAGGACTTCCTTTGATCAATTGCTGTATAATGCTTCAGAGGGGTATGACACCTCCACCCCAAAAGGAAACAAATTAGAATGTCACCTGGTCTGTTACCTCTGGAGGTTCTGTTTGGACATATAGGAAAGATCAGATATGGCTGTATCCAGGATCCATGTGAGACATCACTGGATTCCTCCTGTCTAAGTATATGACTGTCTGGTGGCTACCCCTGGTTGTCTTTACTGTGTGTGTGTGTGTGTGTGTGTGTGTGTGTGTGTGTGTGTGTGTGTCTTTGTCTGTCTTGCTGTTGTTTCTGTGAGTTCTGTTTTCTCGTATTGACCAGTGGCTTTCTCTGGTGTAACACACACACACACACACACACACACACACACACACACACACACACACACACACACACCATTTAAGAACTGTGCCTCTTGTTGGAGACCTGAATCCTTTTGGTTCTGCTAGGTTGCCCAGAGAAACCAAAAAACAAAACAACAACACCCCAAAACCCTCTGCCTGCCCCACTCCCTGACGCTCACTGGTTTGTTTCATCCTTGACTCCTGCTCATGATTCCCGTGTGGAGGTGGGGAGGCGCCAGGCCTCTCATCCAGAGCCCCCTGCCATCTAAGCAGAGCGCACACAGGGAGAGAGAAATACTTTCCCTGAGGTGCATTCCTCTGCTCCCCAGCCTGTTCTAAGCAGCCCCAAGGAAGGGGAAAAAAGGAAGCTCCACTCCTTCGTCTCTCATGATTTATGTCTCCATTTCAACCAAAACTCATCATTCTCTGGGGGGAAAAAAAAGTAGAAAAACTGCCCCCAGGCTGGAGGGGGTGGGGTGGGGGGGGTGCAGATCACTGCTGGACAACGCAGCCTGGACAGAGTGGATTTTCCCTTCTGTCCAATGCTGACCAAGGAGATTTTAAACAATTTTCACCAGGTCCTTTTTAGGAAGAGTAAAAACAGCTGCGGAAAAGTTTTCCTTTGTCACCCAGTCAGCCCCAGATATTAGTTAATATATTAGTTAATATAAAAGTTAAAATTTTAAAGGTATAAAAGGTCCCGGTTGCTGGAGGTAGCTCAAAGGGGTTTAACAACAGAGAACAGATTGAGAGATGAGACTTTTCCCATAAACTGAAAGCCACCGTCACCTTCTCTGATGATGAGACACAGTTAGACTTACAGATCCCCAGCAAAATTTTGGTGTCTTGCCCTCTGTCTGAAAAATATCTCCTAGCTTAAAGTCCTGCCGTCCTGCCCCCAACAAAGGATATGCTTGGACTATCTCTCAGATTGACAATAAAGACTCCTGGGGGATGGGGAAAATTAACCCTCCGGGACTGGCCAAACACCAACTTCTTGTAATTGTTCAACTAATCAGTTCATCTACTTTCATGCAGATTCAATATCACCCAGTGACCCTGGAAACAAAAAGGGAAGCTGTGGTCCACATTGCCAGGCTTAGAGAAACAGACATCCTGGTGCCCTGCCAGTCACCCTGGAACACACCTCTCCTGCCTGTGAAGAAACCTGGAACCTCTGGTTCTCATGAGTCTCATTCTTCCAGAGAAACAGGTGTATAGGGTCCTGAACCTGAAGGATGCATTCTTCAGCCTCCCATGGGCAGAGGTGAGTCAACCCATTTTTGCTTTTACATGGGAAGACCCAAAGAGAGGTTACAGTGAGCAACTTACCTGGATCAAGTTGTCCCAAGGTTTTGAAAATTCTCCAATCCTGTTTGATGAGACATTAAATGCTGACCTCCTGCTCGTCCATCAGAAGTTTCCTGGAACCATATTCTTACAATATATACACTTACCATACCTCCTCCTGGCCTCTAAAGCTAAAATGAATTATTAAAGGGCCAGTGAGGGACTGCTGAGTTACAGATCTTGGGGTACAGAATGTCGGCTAAGAAAGCCCCCGACTTTGTGCATTAGAGAATACCTGTGTACCAGCCGAGGAGAGCAAAAGGAGCCTGTCTCAGAGCAGGATTGCTGCCATCCTTCAGATCCCAGCTCCAAACACTAAGAGGCAGGTTCGAGAGTCCTTAGGTGTGGACAGGTATCGCTGCCTCTGGACCCCAGAGTCTGTGGAAGTAGCTAGGTCTGTATACACCAGCACAAGGGGTGGGGGGATGGAGACACTGAGCCCCTAAGCTGGACTGAGACTAAAACCAAAGCTATTTGAGGCTTTAAAAGCAGCTCCGACTTTGGCTCCTGCCCTAGATGTCTCAAAACTTTTTTTTTTTTAAATCTTTTACTTTATTTGCATTGGTGTTGTGCCATGGGTGTTGGTCCCCAGAACTGGAGTTACAGACAGTTGTGAGCTGCCATGTGGGTGCTGGGAATTGAACCTGGGTCCTCTGGAAGAGCAGTCGGTACTCTTCACCACTAAGCCATCTCTCCAGTCCCCTCAAAACCTTTTCATCTGTTTGTCCATGGAACAAAGACACGGCAAAGGGGCGGGGGGGGGGGGGGGTTAACCAAAACTTGGGGCCATGGAAGTGCCCTGTGACAAACCTGTCCAAAGGCTTGGACCCTGTAGCCACAGGGCGGTCCACCTGTCTAAGAGCTATGGTGGCTGGCTACCTGCAGGTCTAACGAAACAAGTTAACTCGGGGTCAGGACCTTATACTCACAGCACCCCCACGCTGTCGAGGCTCATCTCTCAGGAACATCGGAACAAAGGCTGTCTAATGCCTAGTGTTAGTTATGATGTGGCGCTGTTTACCATGCAAGAAAAGTCACGAGGCACAACAAAACCCACTATAAGAGTTTATTGGGAGAAACAGGGGACAGAAAAGGTGTGCTTAGGCCTACTGAAAGATTTGTGCAGGAAGAGGAGGGGGACAGTGTTAAGATCCTGCCACTTCAGCTGGATGACCGCACACGCGCAGTTCAGTAGCTCAGTAAGGGGTCTTAGTCATCAGTGCACCGCGTGATTGTGCGAATGCGTGCAGCGTGGTCACGCAATCAGTGCATGCGTGGTGTAGCTCCGTAAGCCTACCTGCGCATGTGCAGGGGAATCCTTAAAAAGCCGGACACAGATGCCTCCCTCCTCTTCTGCTATTTCCTCCCCACTCCTCTCTCTGTCTCTCCTGCATGTGTCTCTGCCCCAGGCCTGGTCACACTCTCTTCTGTTCCCCACTTCCTCCTAATAAAGCTCTGACCCTGGGTTTTGTTGTGCCTCTGACCTTTCCTCGCGCGGCAACCAGCTCCACTTGTTTTTTAAAACCAGCAGACGGTATGTGGGATCTGCCTTTTATGGACTTCCTCCCACCCCCTACTCCCCATCCCCTCCACCTCCCATTCCCCCACCTCCAGTATGTGCATATGGGCTTTCATAGCTACACCAAGCAGGCACATAGATTATGTGATCATGTTGCACAAACTGCGTGACTACGCACGCATGGAATGCATAGGATGTAAGGCCACCCCCAATGACTAAGCACATGCTCAGTCATGGGGCCGTGGCTAGAAATCTTATCACCTATGTGACCCAGTACCAGGCCCTACTCCTGGTCCATACTTGTCTTAGGGTTTTTATTGTTGTGATCAAGGCAACTTTTTTTTTTTATTTAAAGATTTATTTATCTATGTACACAGTGTTCTGCTTGCATGTGTCCCTGCGGACCAGAAGAGGGCACCAGATCTCATTATAGGCAGTTGTGAGCCACCATGTGGTTGCTGAGAATTGAACCTGGGTCCTCTGGAAGAACAGTCAGTGCTCTTAACCTCTGAGCCATCTCTCCAGCACCCCAAGGCAACTTTTATGAAGGAAAACATTTAATTGGGACTCTTACAGTTTCAGAGATGTATTGTCTTGGCGGGAAACATGGCAGTATGTAGGCAGACATGGTGCTGGAGATCTACAGGCAGAAGAATCAACTGTGTGCCACACCAAGCTTAGCTTGAATATAGGAGACCTCAAAGCCCACCCCCACAGGGACACACTCCCTCCAACAAGGCCATACCCACTCCAACAAAGCCACACCTTCCAATGGTACCAATCCCTATGGGGGCCATTTTCTTGCAAACCACCACAGCCATCAAGTCCGGCTTGAGAAACCCACTGCCACCGACCCTGCTAATCTTGTTGCCCGCTAATGACCCACGGGTGCTCCTCCAGAATTTTCACAGAAAGGTGAAAGGTGAAACCAGCTACAGGAGGGCTGCCATAGTTAGTTTAACTGAAGTGATTTTGGCCCAAGCCAGGCACCTCAGCCTAGAGAGCAGAAGAGATGGATCAGGCAGGGGAAAAGGAAAGTCCATCACACTATACACAGATAGTCGCTCTGCTTTTGCTACCTTGCATGTCCATGGTATGATCTACAGAAGAAGAGGGCTTCTTACCACTGGGGGTGGGGTCGGGAAGGACATTAAAAACAAAGAGAAAATCTGGGCCCTCCAACAGGCTATTTGGCTTTCCCTATGAATTGCTATCCACTCCTGAGAACATTAGAAGATGACTCCCCCTGAGGCAGGAGGTAACCAGGCTGCCTGACAAAAACCAATGGGGCCTCGTGATATTCCGGTGACATGCCCCGACCCACTGTTGCCTGAGACCCCGTGGTACAACCCAGAGAAAAAAGGGGAATGTCAACAAATGGACAACTCAAAGTCACAGGTTGATGGAGGACACCAGAGGGCAAGATTCTAGGATCATTCTCCCAGAAACAACTGCAGGACTCTAGGAACTGACCTTCACCAGGCTGCTCATCTGGGGTCCACAAAACTTTCTGAGTTGCTCAGATGAAGGTCGGTTACGCCTACACCGGACACCTTGGCTCAGGATGTCTCTCAGCCAGATGCCAGGTTTGTGCTCAGGTAAATCCGAAACAGAGAGCTCTCACCCAGGAAGGGGTCCAAATGAAAGGCCAGCATCCCCAGTGAACTCTGGGAAACCAGTTTCACTGAGATCAGGCCTGCCAGGGGAGTCGACAAGTACTTGCTAGCTTTTATAGGTACCTTTTCTGGGAACTGGTCCCCTGCTTTGTCCCCTACTCCCCCCAGCCCCCAGCAGTGGGGCCCAACAATGGCCTGGCTTTCATAGCCAAAACCTCTCAATTACTAGCTAAAGCTTTAGATACAGATTAAAAACTCCATTGTGAGCCACCTTTAATCCCAGGAGGTAGAAGCAAGCAGATCTCTGAGTTTGAGGCCAGCCTGGTCTACAGAGCAAAATCCAGGACAGCCAGGGCTACATACACAGAGAAATCCTGTCTCAAACAAAACAATTCCATTGTGTTTACAGACCTCAGAATTCTGGGCAGGTATAAACAAACAAACAAAAACCAAACAAACAGGGCTTTCAAAAACAAAACAAGAAAACCAAAACCCCCCATAAAACTCAGAGTTCAGCAAAGGGTGTGTAGACCTCCTTCCTTTGCTTCTGGGCCACCGCACCCCAAATAGAGAGGAATTTACTCTTTATTTGTTTGTTTTGTATTGATTTGTTTGTATTGATTATGTTTAGAAGACCCCCCTGACTGCTTCCCTGGCTCAGAGACCAGGTGCTGGCAGAACTCGAACCATTACTTTTTCAGTTACTTGCTTTAGGCTTAACCTTGAAAACATACACATTAAGCTAAAGCTTGTCATTCTGTAAATGAATGACTTAGCGTGACTATAAAACAGTCTAGGCACATTCAAGAATTCCATCATCTATTAGGTGACTGACCATTAGCTTGCATATCTTAATTCTCTGTAACAGTTTACAACAAGTTAGCAACTTTTACAAGATTAAGACTTTACACTTTTATCCCTGTTAAGTTTTAACCTTCAATTTTTTTTTTTTTTTTTTTTTTTTTTTTTTTTTTTTTTTGGTTTTTCGAGACAGGGTTTCTCTGTGTAGCTTTGCGCCTTTCCTGGAACTCACTTGGTAGCCCAGGCTGGCCTCGAACTCACAGAGATCCACCTGGCTCTGCCTCCCGAGTGCTGGGATTAAAGGCATGCGCCACCACCGCCCGGCCTTTAACCTTCAAATTTTGAATAGAAGATTTAATTAAAAATCCTCTGGCAGTAAAATAAAACTTTAAACCATAAATACAGTCCATAGAGGGACTGGGAAATTTACAAAATCATAAATACAGTCCACAGAGAGATTGAGAGCCTTACTTTTTTTTAGAAAAAAAAAATCTTTTTGTATCACAATTTTTCGAATGACTCAGTTTATCCAAATAGCTAAAGCTTAACAAAGTTAGCAAAGAGAGACTAGACCTATATCTTTAAGTCAGTTTCTGCTAGCCCAAGTAGGCCTAAGAAGTTTATAAACCTTATATATCAAATATATCCTACTTATCAAACTTTTTTTTTTAATCTAAAAATTTTTAGAAGCCTGGTATTGAACACAATCAGCAAAGACGTAAGTAGTTAGGCATACTTATCTAAGTTTCTGTTACCCTGAGCAGACCGCTCTGACCATAGGAATTTGGAAATCTTAGTAAGCAATTTTTTGCTTGGAATTTTACAGCCCACCACCCTTCCCCACTGGTCTTTCATTTTATCAAGAGCTCTGCATATACATGACCTTGAATGGGGGCACTTTTGTTGTTGTTGTTGTTAACAAGAACCAACAAATATGAGGCTGGAGAGATGGCTCCATGGTTAAGAGCACTGGCTGCTCTTCTCCTGAGGACCTGGGTTCAATTCCCAGCACCCACATGGCAGCTCACAACTGTCTGTAACTCCAGTTCCAGGGGGTCCAACAACCTCACAGAGTCAAATGTGCACATATAAGAAAAAGACAAAAAAAGAACCAAGAGAAGGGGAAGAAGTCAGATGTAGACATCTGTAATTATATTTAGCCATTTTAATTTTATTTATTTATTTATTTATTTATTTATTTATTTATTTATTTATTTATTTATTTATTATTATGTATACAGTGTTCTGTCTGCATGTGTGCCTGCAGGCCACAAGAGGGCACCAGATCTCATTACAGATGGTTGTGAGCCACCATGTGGTTGCTGGGAACTGAACTCAGGACCTTTGGAAGAGCAGCCAGTGCTCTTAACCTCTGAGCCATCTCTCCAGCCCCCATTTTAATTTTTATTATGTCTTTTTTGATTAAAATTTAAATAAGTAACAAGTAAATACACCATTTGTTGTGAGGACTTTTTCCTAAGGGGGTGTCAGACAATACCTGCGGCCTCTGCCCAGTGTATTTAACAGCCTTCCCACTGCTGCAGGGGTGACCCCATCCTTGTTAGTTTGTAGCCTGTGTACCCTAGCTTTCCCAGAAAACCTTGAGGCTTCATGCAGTTTGGCCTAAGTGCATACATTAGGAGGGAGGAGGGCCTGGACACTCAGGGGAAGGCCCAGTGACCTGGTCTATCTCGGCCTTTTTGAAGGATGCCTTTGTGTGGCCCCTGGCTGTCCTGGAACTTGCTCTGTAGACCAGGTTGGCCTTGAACTCACAGAGATCTGCCTGTCTCTGCCTCCTGAGTGCTGGAATTAAAAGCATGGGCCATCACACCTTTAATACTTAAACAAGCCCAGGTCTGATTTGAAGCAGGTATATTTGGAGTTACTAGTGAGGGATTTTAGACAGAGGGTTTGATTTTCCTTTATAACCAGTTTGTGTGTGTCTGCAGATGGAGGCAGACAACCTGAAAAGCTTCAGAAATATCTTTTCATAAAGTCATCGGGTTGCAGAATAACTTAAGTACCTGTAACCTAGAGGCCATTAGACAGAAAACTATAAAAACAAGACATCTATGGGAACTCAGGAAATGTTGACATCAGGTTGCTTTTGTTTTCTTTACAGATGGTTAACCATATTCAATACACATACAAACCTTAGGGCACAGAAAGTTGATACAATAGTCTTACAAATCTTGAGATTAATTTATATTTTAGCAAAAGTTGGAGAGAGTTAAGTAAAACCAAGGAAAGGAGTGTGAGATAAACAGCAGCAATTCCTATTGGAATCGTTACTCCAGCTGTTCTGAAGCACTGAGTGTCTTTTCTTGGGCTGTTTTTCCTTTCGCTGTCAGAGGCAGGAGACCTGTCTGACCCAAGACAGATTTTAGAGGAAACTTTTAAACAGGCATGCTTGGGTCAGGAGAGAAGGGCCATAACCCAACTCCAGAGCCAGCTTTTAATAAAGTGGGACAGCATAAAATACTTCAATATCATCCATACCCCAAAGACATCTGTGTTGCGAGATACTTGTTTACAACTGTCTGAAGATGTGTATTGCGATTGGTTTAACAAAGAACTGAATGGCCAATAGCTAGGCAGAAGAGAATAGGCGGGACTTCTGGGGAAAGAGAGGAACTCAGGAGGAGGAATCTAGGTGCACAAGAGATGCCAGGGAGACACTGAGAGTCGGACACACAGAATGGAAGAGAGGCAAAAGGCCATGTGGCAGAATGTAGATTAAATGAAAAATTAATGTAGGTAAGCTAAAGGCCAAGCTTTCATAATTAATAAGTCTCTATGTCATTATTTGGGAGCTGGCAGCCTGACAAAGTCCAATTGCACCCCCGAATCCCTGCAAAACTGAACCCACTGACCAGAGCAAGCAGAAAAATCTCCGAGATAACAATCTGTGAGAAACCCACAGGACTTAAACAGCGGGCTCATTGAACCAATGAGAGAGACAGAACAAGATGATGGTGGTGTAGTGTGGAGGTAGCCAGGAGCAGTCAGCCTTGTGGGAATCCTGAAAAAATGATGCAACATGCAACCCGTAGGGGTCTTAGCCATGCTTGGTCCAGCTCCCATGTCTGAAACTAAACTTATCTGCACATCAGAAAACATAAATCCACAAGACAAAAGCAAACCAGAATGTCACACGGTCAGAGACGAGATAAACACAGACATGTGGAAGCGCCCTTCACTCATGTACCAGAACCAGGGGGCAGGAGGATGTCTCTCCTATTCTGTATCTGGGGACTGATCTATGATCTATGATCACATCTGATTTCCCCTCTGTCACCCCAGATGTCAGGACTTCCAGAACAGAACTCACTCATTGGTGTGGGTTTCAAATGCGCACTCGCCAGCAACTTTTTCCTTTTTTTGTTTGGTTGGCTTTCGTTTGTTTTTGAGACAGGGTTTTTCTGTATAGCCCTGGCTGTCCTGGAACTCACTCTGTAGACCAGGCTGGCCTCAAACTCACAAAGATTTACCTGCCTTTGCCTCCAGAACGTTGGGAATTTGCAAATTTGTAGTAGTCACAGTCTTGGGGTCCTGTGGGCCTCCAAGTCCACAATGTGCTTGCCCCCATCTAGGGCCTGTTCACCCCTAGGGTCTCCAAGTTGTGGTTCTTGCCCCTGTTTGGGGTGTGCCCCAACTAGTGACTCCTTAATTTGTGGCAGCCACAGTCTCGGGCTCCTCCGGGTTTCCAAGTCCACCTCAGACTCGCCCCAACTTAGGGCCTATCCCAAGACCCCCATCCCTAGCCTGGGGTCTTCCAGAGATCCTGGACGAGCCCCCAAATGTTTTGGAGTTCGAGACTCCCAGGAAAAGACCACAGACTCAATCCGGATTATAATTAGTTAAATTTATTGAAACTGCCAGCAGGACAAAAATCTGAGCCAAACTAGAGACTGCTGTGCGAAGGGGGAGCGGGAAAGATTCTTAAAAGCAAAACCCACAAGAAGACCTTAAGTATCTGCACAAGCAAGCCAGAGCCGTTCTGCTCTGCCAAGATTAGGCAGCCAAGGAGAACTCAAAATAGTCCTTGAATGTCTGCATAAGCAGGTTACAGAAGCCAACAAAATCATATCATAACAAGTAGATGGTCATGGCTGTACATTTCTGGGTGGAGTCACTGAGTCAGGGTTATTGGAAACTTATCTTCCCGGGCCTGGAGTCAGACAAATGGCTAGTGGGTATCAAGATGGATGCCTAGCAGAAAACAGTTTCTTTAGCCATCACACCATCAGCACCAGCTGGGCCCTTAATTCTCACTCTGATTGGATTAATGGTGGGCCCCTGCACCTTAAACTATTTGGCCAATTATGTAACAATTTGGTAAAATTAATGATCCTTAGGACCAACTCTACCTCTTTAGAGTGGGATGAGTCCACGATCTGACTCATTCACTGAGGCCAGTGAGGAATGTTAACAGGCCCCCAAACCTTAGCACAGGTGGCTCAGGATGGAAGTACCATTCAGGCCATAACACTCAGCACGTAGACAGCACCACTTGACAAAACAAAAACAAAGACCTAGTCCATCAAAGTTCATAGTTCTGGGAGTTTCTAAATGTACTAGCCTTGCCTTTTGGCTTCTGTAATTCCGCTTCTGGCTAACTGTTCTTGTTAACTCAAGTATCTCCACTCAGAACATGGTTTCTGTGCTGAAAACCTCAACCTGAGGAAGGCTCGGTGCTTAGCTGGGATCCTGAACACAGTGTAGGTGCCGGCTAGCTGATACTTTCTTCCTATTGGCTTAAAGCCATGTCCTAGTCTCTGGTGTGTACCCCACAAGTGGAGGCCTGATGCCCAATATAACCTAAGGAGATGCTATCAAAGGAGGGAGAGAAGGTGATAGGGAGAGGTAAGAGGATTCAAAAGAAGTAATGTGTGCAAATGTCCTGAGGCATGGGAAGAGTATCACCAGTCGTCTGGACCTGAGAGCAGGCAGGCTGGAATATGGTAAGCAAGGGAGAATGGAACAAGATGGGCAAGATTAGACAAAACAACAGTCCTAAAGCCATTTCAGAACTAGGATTTTATTCCAAGTGTACTGGGAGGCACTGCAACCCTCCAAGGGGAGGGATATGAATTTTTTAATTTTTGTCATATGTATATGGCTGTCTTGCCTGTTTGTATGTCTGTGTACCATGTGCATGCCCAGGCCTATGGAGAGCAGGAAAGGGAGACAGAGCCTCTGGAACTAGAGTTAAGACGGCTGCGAGCTGCCATGTGGGTGCTGAGAATCAAACCTGGTCCTCTCAAAGAGCAACTGGTAAACCAGCATCTCAAGTACGCTGTGTGTTTCAACACTGGGATAAACCTCCAGCTTCACCCCATCCCATTTTTGAGATAGGGATCTCACTATTGTTATCCCAGATCTAGAAAGCTCAAGTGACCCTTCTTCTTCATTTTAAGGTTAGTCTTGGGGCTACAGGAGAAAGGATCAGAAAAGAGAAGGGTTCTTCTTGTGTTTCTGTTGACTGGGAGCCCAACTCGGTCCCTAGCTTCCTAAGTAACAACATGGCACCAGCACTCCCCATTGGGGTGGGGTTGACCTGTATACTATGAAGTCTGGCCAAATCTTTGCCTCCACCCATCAGATCCTCCAAACAAAACTGTCCCTAGGCCCTGTTAATTGTCTCCTGCAAGATCACCCCTTGTTGAGAACACCTGCCCTAAATGGAGAATGAATGGATGATTCCCAGGTTTCCCTCAGGGTCCCTACTACAGGCACTGAACAACTAACCAAACGCTAACCTAGAATCCTAGTATCTGGGGTCAAAAAGGCAGGAGGATGTCTTGCTGCTGTAGAGCCTCCACCCTCACCCCAATGTACAGCAGTGAACGACTTTTCTGAATTACACATTATACTCTCATGAGCTTGGTCACTGGAGCATCCTAGACACTCCTGAGAAGCAGTGACCAGCTGGGACCCTGGTCTTGCAGGGTCCCTGGTGGAGAAAGCTGGTGGCTTCTTTGAGGGCATCCCTCCACACTGCAGGGCACCTGACAGAGCACAGAAAGCAGGTTGAAAACACATTTACTTTTATGAGAAAATAGACATCCAGCAGCAGCAGCAACAGCAGCAGCAGCAGCAACAGCATTTGCTCACAAAACCATGGCAGCAACTGGAAGGCAATGAGGAGATCAGTGTGGCTGTCCATGGAGCAGAGGGGTCACATACGAAGGAAGCCACCGAGTGCACAGCAAACAGACTGTCTAGTCCAATGTGCACAGCACTGACACAGCACCAAGGATGTTTCACATCAAAGCAGAGTTCACAACTGTGACACAGAGACACCAGGTCGGGGACAGCATCTGCTCCAACACAATAGGCTACAGCTGCTTCCCACTCACTGCAATTTAGCACAGGAGGGCAGGAGACGCCCTGCAGGGACTGTACAGGGCATTAGGACACACAGGTGTCTCTGCACTGCCAGATACAAGAAGGATGAGGTCCCACCAGATTGCTGATGTGGCCGAGGTGAGGCGTGGACAGGCCAGCTGGGTGCTACCAGTTCAGAGCCAAATGCCTGCAGACCCAGCTGCAATGCCTCCCCCGGGTGTTGGCTGGGAGTTGCCACAGGAAAGCATCAGTCTCAGGGGATCTTAGTCAGGAGAGGGTAATCTACTTGTCTTCCTTCAGAAGGAACCAGGAGAAAGCAAACACCCAACTCCACGGGTGCAAAGTTCTGGAAGGGGTAGGCTGACAGTGGGAGCCATCTCTTGGCCTAAGGGTAAATGTGGCACATAGGCTAGTCTCCTTGTCTGCACTATACCTGAGGTCCACACCAGAGGTGACCCCATTCCCCCAAATCTTCCCTTGAAGCCACAGAGCATCTGTCCTTTGGGTTAGGGTACACAGCCTTTCTTCCTAGGGCCCCGGTCCTGCCTTACTCTTCAGGGCATCTTGGCATCCGAACTCATTGGCACAGGAAATGATTGTGTCTTGATGTCAAACTGGGATGGATCCAAGATCAAGGAGGAACGGAGCCCAGGTGTGCCCTGGAGCTACAGACTTCCAGGAACTGAAGTTGCCAGCTAGAATCAAGTCTAAACCAGTGGTCTCCTCAACAGAAGAGTTCTGGGCCTAGTCCAGGGCTACTTCTGGCTCTCCCCAGAGGTGGCTTCTGACGTCTCACTTGGCTGGGAGAGGACCGAGGGAACGGACGCTAATGCAGCTCAAAGCTCTCGTCCACCTGCTTGTTGTCGGCCGCGACAGTGCTCTCTGCTCTAAGTGAGGCTGAGCAGCAGCCATGCTGGTCAGAGCGCTTCCTGCAGGAGACACCCACCAGAGGTAGAGCTGAGGCGCTGCCAGGGAGAGCTGCCTCGTACCTCTCAGAAATTTCTAGCTGCAGTTGAGTATGCTTTTGTAATTAGAACCCCAATACATCGCTGGAGTGCTCTTCAATGCCCCAGGACACATCTCAAGACATCTAGAAGGTTCTGAGCATTTAGTTTGTTCCCGGGTGGCTGTTCAGTGTGTCTCACTGAAGTAAAGAGCTGGTGCTGGGACTCTCTGGTAGGCTGACAGTGAGCCAGAACTAATGGTCGCTGGTCAATGATGCGATGCAGCCACCTTGACTTCAGGGTAGGGAGAAGTCCAAGTGCCCTGTAGTTACCACACGGTGTCCAGAAGGCCTCCCTGAGCTCATCCACCTACAGCTTTCCTGTTGCCAATGGCTTCTGTGATGACAGCCTCCCTGGTGCATGACCCAGTGGGCATCTCAGTGCCCTGTGGTGGAGGTAGACACTGATTCTCTTGACTTCTCTGAGTTTCTTGCTAGGAAGATCTGCACTAGCCGCCTGGAAAGAACAAAGAACAGTCTGGGTAAATGAGAAGAGGGCAGGAGATAGCTGACTGAAGGAAATGGGTGGGTTAAGTGCAAGCTGCTTCTGCCAGCTGCCCAAAGAAAGTGAAGGATGCAGAGGGACGTGGGGCTCCAGCTGAGGACCGATACCTAGGGGCACACGTGTGCACTTAGTCCAAGCAGCAGGTCTGACCCCCTCCCACTTGTGTTGGGGCTGCACCATGACCTCCTCCTGCTGCTTTGGTTGGGCGACTTCTCATAACCGTGAGTGGCATTTGGAAAACACAGAAAAGAAGTCTAACAAGGGGCCGGAGGATGGTTCAGCAGTTAAGAGCACTGGCTGCTCTTCAGAGGACCTGGATTTGGTTCCCAGCATCCACAAGGTGGCTGACTGCAACTCCAGTTCCAGAGGATCCAACACCCTCTTCTGGTCTCTGAGAACACTCCAGGCATGTGGTGCACAAACATGCAGGGAAATACCCATAAAAACACAGAAAATCACAGAACAATGTAAACATGCCAACACACAGGAAGAGCTTGTGTGCATTAAAACCACAGGCAAGAGCCAGTGCCACACATGGACTTTCTTCTTTCTTTCTTTGAGACAGGATTTCACTATGTAGCCCTGGCTGTTCACTGTCCTGGAACTCACTCTGTAGACCAGGCTGGCCTCAAACTCACAGAGATCCACCTGCCTCTGCCTCCTGAGTGCTGGGATTAAAGGCATTTGTTGCCATACCCTGCCACACCTCAAGTCACTGACTTCTGGCTGATTCTTTAGAGTCGAGCACTGTCATCCCCATTGCAAGGGAGGAAACTGAGGCACAAGGTTCAGCAATACATCTAACACTGCAACATCCAGGCAAGGAGGGGACTTCCACTTTAGGACTCATGTTCTTACCACCTGCTTCCTTCTCGAGATCAAGACAGTGGCTTTTAACATGGCTCTTTGGCTATGTTTGGCACACCTTTAATCCTAGCACTGCAGAGGCAGAGGCAGGTGGGTCTGTGAGCTGAGGCCAGCCCAGTCTACTCAAAACCAAACCAAACCAAAAAGCAAACAAACAACTTAATTCTTCTTTTCCAAGAACCCTGGGCTGAGGCACAGCTAAGTGGTAGAGCATTGGCCTAGTGCTCACGAGACCCTGGGTTCCATCCCCAGGGCCCCAAAAGCAGAACAATGACCGTGAACATACCTGTTCGCTGGAGGGCTGACTGGACTCTGCCGCCAGGCACTGCTGCAGGTGTCTTCCAGGGCCAGCCTGAGGCAGGCGAGTATTTGACTACATGGCATTCTGTGTCTGGGTTCTGTCCTATGCACCCTAAAATGTGGAAAAGACAGCAAAGAATTATTTGTAACCTAATCCAGAAACAGTCCACCTGGCCAGGTTAGGGAACAGCTCAGGCCGAGTCAGGTCAGCTCTGTTTCTCTAAGTCAATGGCTCCTTATGCATCCGCTCAAAGCGACACTTCTCACTAATGACAGGTGTCATCAGAGTTCTCCACAAATCAAATCAGACCATGCAGGCACCCCTTGGGTTGTGTTTGACTGATGTGGGCTGTTGTAGATTCTGTGTCCACACTGTCATCCTCTTAGAACATCAAACTGCAGAAGGCACATTGTCCAGTTCTTGCATCTGGGGACCCCAACATCCTTAGCTGGCTTTTCTGACCACCATCTAGCTTTGAAGGACTAAGCCTACAGAAGCTTTGAAGGACTAAGCCTGCAAGCTCTCTGTGCCTCAAACTCTCTCATTTTCCTCATTAAGAATATGGATCAGAAACCAGGTGTGGGGTGCATGACTCTGAATCCCAGAACTCTGAAGGCTGAAGCAGGAGGTTTATGGTGAGTTCAAGGCCAACTGGGCTATATAGTTAGTTCTCAGCCTGAGCTACATATCAAGACATTGTCACAAACAAAGTAAAAACAAACCACAAGGGAGCACTTTGGCATCTATTTTAGCCATGTCTGATGGATTATGCCTGTAACTCCAGAGGCTTAGGCAGGAGCACACTGTGAGTTTGAGGCCAGTTCAAGCTACACAGGGGGATCCAAGACAACCCGGGCTAGAGTTGAGACCCTGTCTCAATAAACAAACTGAAAGGTTGGCAAACAAACCACGGCAGCACCTCTTTCTGACAAGTCTGCTTAGCACATGGCCACACTACTCATGCTGTGCCATCTGTAAGGGCTGTGACAATATGTGGCACAGGTGAGTGGCTATGCAGCTGCAAAGACAAGAACCAATCTGTCCCTTTACATAAAATGTTGCTAATCCCGGACCCCGACTCACGAGGAATGGCCCCGGGTCACCCTGCCTGGTGGCCCTAGTGAACACACACTATCTCTGGTTTCCTCTCAGTACGGAGGAAATCATGACTGTACTTTGAAACCTTCCCACGCGTCCTTAAGGATGGGGTCAGAGGCCACACCTAGCCACCTGCTAACACCCCTGGTTTCCAATGTCCCAGCCGTGTGTGCAACTCCTCGAACCCAGGACAAGGTGCCTGAGTGTGTTTTGTTACATCTACACCAGCTGATGCCCAGTTTCCCACAATCTCACCTACTGGATTTCATATTAGATTGAGGCATGCTCTCCCTCGGGGATCAAGTCTGGTACAATCCCCCTGGGGTTGCCTGTATAAGGAGAGTGGTGTGGGAAGACTTCTGCGTGAAACGTTCTGCCCTTAGGGAGGGGCAGTGCAAGCCCTGGTCCAACTGCAGCCTCAGCTTGCACTTCCTGACAGTGCATCAGCAAACCTGGCTAGGCCAGTGCCCAGAACGTTCCAGAGACACTCGGTGCTCACTTCAGCTTTTAGAAAAAGGACGACTAACCTGGTATATTTGTTATTTTTCTCATTACTGTAGCGACTGTCTGAAAAAAAGCAACCTGAGGGCTTCCTTGGCTCCTGGTTTGAAGGGATACAGGCCATGATGGTGGGGAGTGTGTCACGGTTGGTCACACTGCCTGTAACTGGGAAGCAAATAGATGAACGCTCATGTTTTCCTTTCAAGTCTCTTAGTTTCTTAAGGCTCTGTGTGTCTACGGCTGCTGTGTGCAGGCGGGGGTCAGAGGAATTCTGGGGAGCTGGCTCTCTGTTGCCACTTTTACATGGGTTCCAGGATTGAACTCAATTGCCAGGCTTCTGAAGCAAGTGCCTTTACCTGCTGAGCTGTCTCTTCAGGTAAGTCTCCCCGGCAACCCCCTCACAGACACACCTGGCATGTCTCCTAGCTGATCCTCTACCCAGTCAGGTTGACACGAAGATTAACTACCACACCTGGTAAAACATTCCTACCAGGGAGTATAGCTACCTCGCGTCATTTATTTCTCATGGTCTCTTTATATATTGACAGACCCATCTCTAGTTCTGGCTGGGGACCCTTCTTTCAGGGCAGAGTCCTCAAAGACTAAAGCTATTACTAGGTGGTGTTTTTTTTTTTTTTTTTTTTTAAATAAAGTCCAAATCTCTGCCAACTTACCCTTCTGGTCAGCAGTCACTTTGCTGTCCTTAGAACACAGACCTCATAGAGCACCTGGACAGAGGGCAGGCGCAACCACATTGTCTTGTCCTGGTGACAGGCAGGAAGTGGAGCTGACCTGAATGGTGGGCTGCCACGGGGCAGGGCCACAGCTATTTCTGAAGGTACAGTGGGTGGAAGCTGCTGCTGACACCCTGGAGCTACAAGGCCTAGCCTAAACAATCTACCACTATGGCAGGGTGCAAGGGTCTACCGAGGCCACTTTGAGTCCAGGCTACTTGTCTACGATGGTGGCTGGGACAAGGGTCCACAGTGCAGTCCAGTTTCAGGCACTGGGGCTGAGCTCAGAGACTGTTGGTTCAGCAAGAGAGAAACTTCAAGATCACCAAAGTTAGCTGCAGAGATGAGCAAGCTCTGGTGCTGTCCAAGGGGACCTGGGTCCTCAGAGCTGCTCAGAGTGCGGCCTGCCATCCACCTCAGGGGTCCTTGCCCCTAGCAGACTTCATGAGGCCAGGCATCCAGAGCCAGAAGCCTTCAAAAGAACTGACCATCACACAGTGGATGATGCAGGCAGAGGCAGCAGAGGGAGGCATTGGCCCTCGCCAACAGGGTTGTCTCTTTAGCTGTAAGTTCTCGGTGACCCAAAGCTGTTCCAAAGATGGTCCTGAGTAGAATGAAGTAGTCTGGAAAATGGCTGGAGCTGCAGGAAGCCCCGGGGAGCACCGTGTTACCATCAAGGGAGGACTCACAGGGCAGAAGGCCTCTGTGGGTTCTTAGGTCTGATGGGTGGGTTTTCCTTTCGATGACAGGGAGAAGCAGCCACATCAGCCATCGGTAGCATACTGCACCGGAAACCTAGACCAACATCTGATGTTTGAAAAAGATCTACAGTTGTAGGCTGCCCTGCTCAGTGCTTCTTCCTCGGATGACGCTTCCGATGCCGGATGAGGCAGGAGCTGTAGGCGAAGGATTTTCCACACTCCTCACAGCCATAAGGCTTCTCTCCAGTGTGCGTTTTCTGGTGTTTCAGAAGATTGGAGCCACAGTTGAAGGCCTTTCCACACTCCCCACATTTAAAGGGTTTCTCACCGGTATGGATTCTCAGATGTTTGGTGACATCTGAGCTGTGCCTGAAGGTCTTCCCACACTGGTCACACTTAAAGGGCTTCTCGCCAGTGTGAACTCTCTGGTGGCGAATGTGATCTGTCTTGTGTTTAAAGATTCGTCCGCACTCACCGCACTCATAGGGCTTCTTCCTCTGAAAAGGAATAAACACGGGGACGCCCTCAAAGTCATCTTTAAACGAGGCATCGAAGGCATCAAAGATGTGCGCCTCGTCTTCGGGACTCAGCACAGTCTGTTTGCGGGGCTTCCGGGGCCTCCTCTTGGTTGGCTTTTTCCCCCTTGGCGCTTTCTCCCCTTTGGCAGTGGCCTTTTGAGCACCTGCTTCCTCTTTGGGGGCCTGGGTCTTCTTTTTCCTGCCTGCAGGCTTTTCCATTGCTGCTCCTAGGAAGTGGGAAACACCCTGGAAGCCAGGGAAGGCTGAGGGCCCCCAGCTAGTGGCCGCCTGGCTTCTCTGTGACTTCACTCTGTCGGGCACAGCTCAGCACATCCTGCTTATGAAGCTGCATTTTGGCACCGAGCAGATAGAGCCACGGTCCTTTTCTTTCTGGAGGCAAAAGCATCGACAACAGGTCAAAGGCAGCTCTCGGGGCCGCAGTCCCTCCACTGTCCTTTGATGAGTATCTCAGACTAACGTGGACTCCCCAGAACTCCAGCCCACTTCACTGGTCCAGAGCACGCTCATCTCTTTGAGTGACGCTCTAACTAACTCAGCCACTGACCAGGAGACACTCCTTGGCCTGAGAACAAGGTTTCCACTCATCCCACAGAACTCCCTATCACGGCCACTTCCCATCTCCCCAAGTGGAAACTTCCCTGCCCATCCTTATCCTCTCCACCTGCCCACATCGGGACTGTGCATGTACCCTGCAGCAAGAGGTAATTGCATTACATACTGCCTGGAAACCTCAGGGCTGTCCTCATAATCCACAGCAACCAGCACAGCCCATCACACCCCCAAAGGCTGTCCCTTGTGCCAATGAGCCTTTCTCTATGTGACCTCTCTTTATCTCTAAACCTGCACCATCCCCTCCACCCCTGGAGGCCTAAAGGGGTGGGCTATGTTGGCACTCCCACCTAGAGCTCCCACACCTGTCCAAAACCATAACTGTCACTTTGGGAGTACACCGTATTTTGTTCTAAGCATTACACTGATGCCTGCATACCTAACTCAGCAGATAAAGTTCTTATCTGGATTCGGGGTCTGAACGTCACCATCCGAAAGCGTTCGTCTTTTGTGGGACAGCTCAGGAGGAGACGTCTGAGAGTCCCTATCTGACAGCATCCAAGCTCAGTTCCAATTCAAACACCATCACTCCGGCGAGAGGCGTAACAAGCAGGCCTCAGGTGTCCTGTGCTTGTTCACCAAGGCTCATCCTCACTGAAAACTGAAAACAGTCATCAACACCACTGTAGACCACAGCGACCATCTCATTTGCACCCCCTCCCCTCTCAGGCCCGTGCACAAAGTGGGCGCGAGTGAAGCAGGCAACTTAGTTCAATTCAGCGGGCCTAACGTTAGCTCAGGTCCACCAAAGTGCTGCTGGACCCGGCGGGGCTCGGAGCTCAAGGCACCCCGCGGCAAGGCAAGGGGCTTTGATAGGAAGCCCGCCCCACCTTCCCCGCCTCCGGGACCTCCGCAACACCGCCGAGCGGCTGGCGCCCCACGGAGAAAAGACCCAGAAGCTGACTTTCGCTAGGCCGGAGACACCGAGCGCGCGTGCAGAAGGTACCTGGTGGGTGCCGGGCGCAGATGCCGGCTGAACTTGGCCGTGGGCAGGCGGGCGGGCAGACAACGGTTACGATCCCCCGACTTGAGCCGCCACTCCCGCCTCTCCCGCGCCTGAAGGCGCCCGCCCCTCTGGAGCCGCTCTACCTTGCCCGGCCTCTCGGTGGTGCTGCCGCGCGCCCCAGAGCCCCGCCCACCGTCCTGAGCAGTCTCCGGTCCCTCTCTAGGAGCCGTGCGGGGCTCTCGGTGGTTCCACCGCGTGCTCCGGAGCCCCGCCCTCTCATTCGCGCCCTTCTGGCGCCGCTCTAGGAGCCGTCGGCGGGCCTCTCTGTGGTGGTGCTGCTGCGCTCGGCTCCGTAGACCCGCCCACTTCTCCCGGGCCCTGCGGGGCCGCTCTAGGAGGCGCGGCCCGACCTCTCTGTGGTGATGCTGCAGCGGCGGCCTGGCGCATAGCTGGCGGGGACGCCAAGGAGGTGGTGTCTGCGGCTGTGCAGACTTCTGGACAGCTGGCGGCGCTTTTCTCCCGGCGTTCACGGCGCAGAGCCGCCTCCTCTTCTCAGGGTTCCAAGCAGTCTGCGGTCCTCGGGTCGTTCCTTAGTCTTCGGGCTTGTCACTTGTTTTGCCCATCGCTCCGATCCCCAGTGTGCACGGCAGGTGGCCGCCCTGGACCCGACTGATGATGCCCCAGTCAGAGCCTGGCTCAGACCTCCTCCGCTCTGTTCTTGATCCCTGGCTCCTGGCCTTTATCTTAGAACTAGCAATCTCCCGCTTCAACCTTTCTCGAGCCCTAGGATTATAGGTGTGCCCCACCGCGCTTTGAGATCGTTGCAATTCAATCAGTTAGGGAGAAATAATGGAGAACTGCTTTGTGTTTGGCTGAGTCTCCCTGGGGACGCCATGTTGCGTGACTAGTATACAATGTTAGGGCCTCCGACGCTGGAGAAGCCGGCGTCTCAGACCTCGAGCAAACCACGGATCTGTCGTCTCCCCCTTTTAGACTCAGCTGTCAACATGTTAGACAAATGTAATTGTCCAGTGTGCAACTTGCGGAGCTTGCCTATTATCACTCGGGAATGCAGTTGCTACGTCCTAAGCTGCATGTTTCCTTTTGTAAGGATCAGCCAGGCTGCTTTACAGAGAGCCATTTCTCATTCATTCCTACCAGCCGCATGGGGTTTCGCGCCTCGCCAGCATTTGGTGTAGGGAGATAGGCATCTCCTTGTTTGCATTTCCGAGAGGGCTAGCGGTCTGTGTGCCTCTTGCCATCTGCCTATAGCCCCCAGTGACAAGTCTCTCGTGTATCTTCTAATGAGGTGGGTTGAGCTGGATGTGGGTGGACTGTAGATAGGTCCTTGTTCATCTGGTTCTCAGGCAGGCTCCCCGACTCCCTCTACCCCCACTGGTTTACTTGTGGAACAGTTTCTTTTGGAGTGGCTGCCCTCTGGAGAATTATACTCTTCTCTTTTTGGTGGGACTCAGCCGCTAGTACCCTGGCGGGGGCTTGCTCACATGGTTCAAGCTTTTCTCTAAGAAGACATGGGGTGTCTGCTGCTGAGAAGCCCTGGTGTCTGGCCACTGCCTTTGAGCCATCTGCATACATGTCCCCTTTGTCTGGTGGGCTGGAGTAGTTAGTGTGCACAGTCTAGGGTCAGCCCGAGGAGGGACTATCCTCAGTGATGTAGAATTGAGATGGGTCTGTCTGTGTTCTGGAGAAGTTCTGATAGTGACCATTCACATGGGAACCTGGATACAGAGGATTGGGGTAACACTGGACCTCCCCAGTGGTAATGGATTGTCCCTGTGTCACTGGCTTCTACAAACCACAGGGTCCTTGGAAGGGTAATGGTGATGAGTTTCCTTCCTTAGAATTATCTGCCTTGAGGACAACTCCCCCCACCCCCAAGAGTCTTACAGCCCTGTAAAGAGCAGTAAGGCCAGCTTACATGACCACTTCCTGTCCTGGGAGGCAAGAAGGCTCCAGGGAGCCCAGAGGGATCAAGTCCCTGGGCACTATCCCTGTCAGTGGAGCTTAACTCTTGTCTGGCACCAGGCAAGTGACCCCAGAGTGGGTATTTGTCATGAGTACACAATGTCAGAAACACAGGTGAACACATCTGTGTCTTTTCACAATGTCAGAATGTATCAAATAACAAACTGACAAGTTACATATGTCAAGGGGTCCTGAGTTGCCTTGATAGTGACTCCAGCAGGCGCAGTGTCTTTTATTCCCACTGTAACTACTCATGTTAATTCTCCGTGATTGTACCTCAAATGGAACACAGTAGTTATGTCTGGAACTGTGGCCGTCATCTATCAACCTGTCGTCTATCTACAGGGCAGGTCTCAGAATGGCTGTAACAGGATTAAAGAGGCTGCCGCCGAATTCAAAGAGGCCTCAGTGGAGGTAGAGGCAGGCAGCTGACAGAGATACAGAGTCGCTGGTGGGTGAGATAACAAGACGTGTTGGGGAGGGAGCTGGAGAGATGGCTCGCTCAGTGGTAAAGAGTACTGGTTGCTCTTCCAGTGGACCTGGGTTCAATTCCCAGCACCCACATGGCAGCTGACAGCTGTCTGTAACTCCAGTTCCAGGGGAATCTGACACCTTCACACCAATGCACATAAATTAAAAACAAAAACAAAAATAAACCAAGACCTGTTGGGGAGCTGCTGCTAGAGACACAGGTAGAGCCAGGTCCCAGAGTTAGAGTTCAGGGGATCTGCAGGGTGTAGTGGAGCTAAGGAAGTGAGAGGAGACCTAAGACTGTGGAGGCAGAAGAGGCAAAGGGCAGAACTGTGTCCAGATGGGCAAACAGATGGATAGATGGAGTTGACAGTCTCAGCAGTGAGGACCAAGCTGAGCTAAAGTCCTTGGGGCGGTTGGGAGTTCTTGGCTTGTTGGTTTCTCAACAAGTGCATATACAGGGCGGGTCAACTGGCAGGTTTATGGGGGGCTGTCCCCATCCCACTAGTGGGGATCCTCATTCTTTGTGTTTTTTCTTTCTTTGTGTTTGTGTGAGTATGAGCACACAGGTACCTTGGCATACATGTGGAGGTCAAAGGATCATTTTGGGTGTTGGGCTTCCCCTTCTTTCTTGTTTGAGACAGGCTTTTCATTGTTGTTGTTTGTTGCTACCTATGTGAGGCTAGGTGGCCCATAAGCCTTTGGGAAGTCTCCTGTCGCCCCCTCCCATCTTGCCAAAGGAACACTGAGACCACAGACATGTGCTGCCACATCTGGCTTCTCCTTGTGTTCTGTGGGTCACAGCTCGGGTCCTTATGTTTATACAACAAAGGCTTCACCCACTAAACTATTTCCCCAGCCCCATTTTTGTTTTTTTATTTTATTTTTTCATTTTTCGAGACAGGGTTTCTCTGTGTAGCCCTGGCTGTCCTGGAACTCACTCTGTAGACCAGGCTGGCCTCGAACTCACAGAGGTCCACTGGTCTCTGCCTCCTGAGTGCTGGATTAAAGGCGTGCGCCGCCGCCGCCGCCGCCGCCGCCGCCGCCGCCGCCACCACCACGCCCAGCTTTGTTTTTTAACTTAAAAAAAAACAAAAAACGGTTGTGTGTGCATGTGTGTGTTATATGAGCGTGTGTGTGTGTGTGTGTGTGTGTGTGTGTGTGTGTGTGTGTGCAGGTGTGTGTGCAGGTGTGTGCCCTGTGCACATGTGTAGGTCAGACAAAGACGACATCAGGCATCCTAGCCTGTCATGCTCTATCTTATTCCCTTGAGACAGGGTTTCTCACTGAACCTGGAGGTAGGCTGGCAGGAAGCCCCAACGATCCTCTTGTCCTCGTCCTCCCACAGCTCCGGGGTTATGTGCAAGCTCGCCCAGCTTTTCACTTGTGTTCTGTGGATTTGAACTCAGATCCTTGTGTTTGCATAGCAAGCAGCACTTGAACCCTGGACTATCTCCCTAGTTCCAGGAGTGGCTATTTTTATAGAATTATTTATGTATTTTTATTTCATTCTTTTACACCTGGGTTATTCACATGATTTTTGGTCAAAAGAATAGAAGATCTGGATCGTTTATCCTGCCTTGGGTGGAGACGTGATCATGTATTCTGTACTGCTCCCAAGATTATAACATTGCTTTCTAGCAGGGGCTTAGTGGTAAAAGCCATTATCCCTCCCTCCAGAGTTAATCCAAATGGGTCTGTCACTCCGCTGGGCCAGGAAATGCTCTCAAGAAAGCCAATGTTCCAGAAATGTTACGAAAATCATCTAGGCGCTGGAGAGATGGCTCAGAGGTGAAGAGTGCTGGCTGCTCTTCCAGAGGTCCTGAGTTCAATTCCCAGCAACCACATGGTGGCTCACAACCATCTGTAATGAGATCTGGTGCCCTCTTCTGGTGTCCAAGCAGAAGACTGTATACATAATAAATAAATAAAGACTTATTTAAAAAGAAAGAAAGAAAATCATCTAAACCCAGCAAGAGGGCTCAAGTAAAGGTGCTTGCCACGAAGCCTGGTGATGTGAATCCGGTCATAGAATCCACATGGTGACAAGTTTTATTGCAAGGAGACCTGCGGAGAGCAGATTGCGTGCAGGAAAGCAGAGGGCCCAGATGCTTCCAAGCTGAGGTAACTATAGAGCAGAAAAGGGAAAGGAGGAAGAGAAGTGAAATGTCCCTTTCTAGGCCCGCCATTGGCTGTTGCTAGGGGTAGCCAAGGAAATCAGGCATGTGGTGGGTAAAAGATCAGCAGGTGGTTAACAAGCATCATGGCCACTGTTACCCGGAGAGCGCCAAGCATCAAGAAAAGCAAGTCACTGGGAACTAAATTACTTTAATTTCAGGAATTGTTGTTGTTTAACTGAGAGAGAGAGCCAGGGAGCCAGAGAAGCTTCTAGTAGCCCTGCCAGAGACCAGGCCTTAGTTTTGGTTTACTGGAGCTGGCTGGAGCTGAGCAAGCAGTTCTTGGGAAAACCGCAACTCAGGGGCAGCCGATCCACAGGCACCTTCCTCACAGCCTTCTCCTAGTTCAGCAGGCACCCCTCAACCCTCTGCTAGCTAAAGATAGCTTTTCCTACCCTGCCACTGGAAAGTCCCTAACCACTAGAGCCTCCCACCAATTCTGTAACAACCCATAAAAACCGACCAATCAACCCCCAGACTAATCTCTCCTCCCTGGAATTCCTCTAACCCTGCTTAAAAGGAGCCTGTGAGCTTCTCTCAGGGTCACCATTTATTAACCTAACATGTTGGCAGTTTTTAATAAACGGTCTTGTTGATTGCATATGTAACTGGTGGTCTTTTATGGGTCTTCTTGAGGACCCTAACATAACCAAAATGAAGGGGCTTTATCAAGTGACGTGGCCATGGCTGATAGGTCCCACCATATTCTCCGCTGAATTCTCCAGGGTGGGGACCACCGCAGGGCTCTGAGGGGGTGACTAAGAGTTCCTACAAGTGAGGCCATTCAGGGTGACTGGAGGCTCCACGCTGAATCCTGATGTGCAAAACATTTGAGCTTTGATGGGTGCTAGACCTGAATGTGCTTTGATTCATGAGAACCTCCCCAAACATGGAGAGGCAATGGCAGTAGTGATTGGATATGGAGGTAGGACAGTACACATGAAAAACACTAAGTTTGTCCTAAGGTTAGGCAACCAACCCCTCAAGAGTATATTTTTATATTTCTCCTTAGCAAGAAAATATACTAGGTGCGGACATGCTTCTGGAGGGCACCTGCTGGAGGGCACCTGCTGGAGGGCACCTGCTGGAGGGCACCTGTTGGAGGGCACCTGCTGGAGGGCACCTGCTGGAGCGCACCTGCTGGAGAGCACCTGCATAGCCCCATTGCTGTGTGTAGCTATTTCCTCTGAATTGGAACATTCCTTCCTAAAAAGGGGAGGAAGACTGGCCGGGCAGTGGTGGCACACACCTTTAATCCCAGCAATCGGAAGGTAGAGCCAGGCAGATCTCTGTGAGTTCGAGGCCAGCCTGGACTACAGAGTGAGTTCCAGGAAAGGCACCAAAGCTGCACAGAGAAACCCTGTCGGGGGTGGGGAAGGGGGGGAGGGGAAAGGAAGGCTCTTAAGACTCAGGTAGTAAACAAATGTGTAAGATTCACAAGGTCCTGCTCAAGGCTGCAGAAGCATTAAACAAGTGAGAGGAGACTTGCCAGTGGGCCAAGCTACCTTTACATTGTGCAGAGAGCTCCAGGGACGCGATGTTGGTGAGTTGTTTCTTGTGTTGGGGGTGGGATTTTTAATGATGTAACTCCTTTTGAATCATCTATGCTTCTGTAAGTAACCCCAGACAGCTCACTGGTTCACTAAATTAGATGTGGAGGGTTTCTTTCTTTCTTTCTTTCTTTCTTTCTTTCTTTCTTTCTTTCTTTCTTTCTTTCTTTCTTTCTTTCTTTCTTTCTTCCTTCCTTCCTTCTTCTTTTTTTTTTTACTTTGTTGGTGTTTTTTAAAATTTTTTAAATTATAAAATTTTATTTTATAATTAATTCAATTTTACATATCAGCCACGGATTCCCCTGTCCTGCCTCCTCTCACTCCCCAGTCTTCCTCCTCAATCCACCCTCCATTCCCACCTCCTCCAAGGCAAGGTCTCTCCTGGGGATTCAGCTCAGCCTGGTAGATTAAGTTGAGGCAGGTCCAGTCCCCTTCTCCCTACACCAAGGCTCAGCAAAATGTCTCAGCATAGGCCCTAGGTTCCAAAAAGTCAGCTTATGCACTAAGGACAGGTCCCTGTCCCACTGCCTGGAGGCCTCCTAAATAGTTCAAGGTCTCACTTATCTCACTGTCTCACTTATCCAGAGGGCCTGATCCAGTTCCATGGGGGCTGATTGGATGGCTGAACACCCTAACTGTCATGATGGAACTCTCATCCAGTGACTGATGGAGGCAGATGCAGAGATTCATGGCCAGGCCCCAGGTGGAGCTCCAGGAGCCCAATTGGCTAGAGAGAGGAGGGATTATATAAGCAAGAGATATTGAGACCATGACTGGGAAAAGCACAGGGACAAATAGCCAAACTAGTGGAAACACATGAACTATGAACCAATAGCCGAGGAGCCCTCCTGGAACTGGACCAGGCCCTCTGGATAAGTGAGGGTTTCTTTCTTTGGTCTGTCATTGACGTCCTGTCTGGAGGGAGTAGATGTGTATCCACCTCTCCCCAGGAAGAGCCACACAACACTGTGGGGCGGAGGGCAGTTCTTCTGGTAGTGTGAACTGCAAAGGCAAAGTGGGAGCCTTCGTCGTCACAGTTACCATCAGGGAACTAGGAAAGGCGGTTGTTTGCTCAGTGCAAAGTCCGTTCAAAACCAGACAGGGCCCTGGAGAGATGGCTCAGTGGGTAAGAGCCTTGGTTGCTCTCCCAGGGGACTTGTGTTCAGTTTCCAGGCCCCCACATGACAGCTTACAATCGGCCAACTCCAGTTTCAGGGGAGCTGACATCCCCTTCCAGCTCCGCAGGCACCAAGGGTGTATGTGGTGCATGTACAGGCAAATATTCATACACATAAAATAAAACGAAGCAAGCAAGCAAGAAGTCAGAGAGTTGATGGATTCTGGAGATTCAATCCCACTCCCGTACCACTGTACTCCACATTGCTCTGACAGGACAACTTGATCCAAATGACCGGATCTTCCTCTGCTGTACTGGACCTTGCTAACACGTTTTATCTATTTGTTTTTTTGGAGAAGAGTTTCTCTGTGTAGCCCTGGTTTCCTGGAACGTTCTCTGTTGACCAGGCTGGCCAGCCTCTGCCTTCTGAGTGCCAGGATTAAAGACATGTGCACCACTGCCGCCTGGCCCTTGCTAAGACTTTTAAAGGTACCCTTGCAGGGTCTGGAGATGACTCCAAAAGGGAGTCCTGCTCTTGCAGAGGATCTCAGTTTGGTTCCTAGCACCCATGTTGGGTGGCTCACCACCTCCTGTAGCTCCAGCTCCAGGGGATCTGAGGTCCTTTTCTGGTGTCTCTGGACACCAGCCATGTAAATGGTGTGCACACATGCATACAGGCACATGAGACACCCATGCACATTACATCAAGATTGGGCACTTAAAAAATCTTTAAAAGAAGCTTTCACTACATAGATGACAGAATGCAGATCTGAGTGTCTTCCAGATTTAGAAAAGCACCTGGAAGTCGTAAATACATTCAAATTTAGGACCAAGGATGGGAAACCAATCCACTTCAGGTGCTAGGCCCAGGCACAGGTGTAAGATTTTTGGGGCGTCTTATTGTAGAGTGAGATGTGGATGATACTTAATGTGGTTATTCAGAACATCCCAGAGCAGCTTGTACCTGCAGGTATAAAGGTATACACAGCTTCAGATGTTCCTGGGGTTTCTGGAACATTGAAATGTTTTCATGCTGCATCTTGCCTGAGTTGATCATCCTTGGTTTAACTTGATGAAAAGGTGCCATGTGGGATTGGAACAGAAAGGCCCAGGAAGGCTTTAAGATTTTTTTTTTTTAATTAGGGTTTCTCTGTGTAGCTTTGGAGCCTTTCCTGGAACTCACTCTGTAGCCTAGGCTGGCCTCGAACTCAGAGATCTGCCTGGCTCTGCCTCCTGAATGCTGGGATTAAAGGTGTGCACCACCACGCAGCAAAATTTTGATAGGACAAAACTAAACAACTGTATGTCTCAGGCCTCCAGTGTTCCATCATGTTAGAAGTCACCAGCAGCTCTGAGGGCTACATAAGAAATAGCTTGAGTAAAATGGTCCTAATAGAGTGCTGGTCTCAGTCATGGGAAAAATAGGAGCTCGGTATGTAGTGCCGGAAGAGTGCTTGCTGGCTGTGTACAGAGCATTGTGACAGATGGAATCATTGCTGGTTCCATCTCAGTGACAGTGAGGGCAGTGTATCAGATAAAAGCCCAGGATGAAGGAAGGCCTTCTGAAAGGTCAGACCTCTTTCCAGGGTGGCACAGAATGCAACCCTGCAAAGGTGGCACACGTTTCCAGGAACACGGCGTGGTGCATGCAAGCTCTCTCACCAATACCACCCAGCTCTGCCCAGTGATTGAACCAACAGCCCCGTGAGGCAAGGTGCTGACAACACTTCTTCTCATCCTTGTCGATGCCTGCACACGGATGATAGAAACAAGGTCACCGGGAGGGAATGGGTGTTTGCAGCCACGTGAAGCTGGAGAGTGTGTGTGTGGGGGTAGTTCCCGACTGAGTTAAGAGCGATGTGAAGGGTGCCAGCGTCGAGACCTGACCGGTGACGTCACCTGCTGACAGCGGGGCTGTGTTCAATGGCTGGCGGGGAAGACAGAACTGGCAGGCTCCGGGTTGGCAACCATGAGGACAGCCGATGTGAAAGGGATAGATGACAGAACCTTAGTGGTTCCTCACGTGGCAGCATGCAGCCCCTTGAGGCTTCCTGGAAGCGAGAGATCAGATGTCTTTACCAAACTACAAAACTCAGGTTGCCTGCCTCGGGTACCACAAAAAGCTGTTCACTGGATTCGCGCGAAGTCTGATCACCGGAGAGCCAACAAAGGCTGGAGAAGAGCCAGCAACTCCTGAAATGTTCTGCGTGCTCTTTCGACACCTGAGGTCTTCTTCCCATTAGAACCTTGGCACATATGCGCTATGATGGGATGAATATACAATCTACCTGTCCCCTATGGGACTAGCAAGGAGATGTCATAGGGTTTATGCCTGTTAGAGGGGCAAGCAAATGTCCGCTTGTCTGCACAACTGCCATGGGCCTCTTCCAAGCATCACCATGTAAAACAGACAGCGGTGATGTCACTGGCGAGGGTCTTACCCAACTCTGTTACATATGGACGCCTTGGAAAACCAGCAGTCATGAATGCTGATGTGCACAACTAGCCTGAGAAAGTCTAATGGTGCATCTATCTGCCCTGTAACACTACAGAGGCTGGGTGTTTGAAATAATGGGGTACTATAACTGCGGTAAAGACTTAAATGTAGAACGCACCCTAGAGGTCTGGGGAGAAGTAGCCTCATAATAAGAAGGTTATTGAGGCTGGGCAGTGGTGGTGCATACCTTTAATCCCAGCACTCGGGAGGCAGGGGCAGGCGGATCTCTGTGAGTTCGAGGCCAGCCTGGTCTCCAAAGTGAGTTCCAGGAAAGGCACAAAGCTACACAGAGAAACCCTGTCTCGAAAAAAAACAAAACCAACCAAACAAAAAGTTATTGAATTCAAATCCCAGTGGCAGGGTTGATCACTCCCCTGTGAGTTGTTGGCCTGGGAGGCTCTTGGGGTCCTTGCTACCATATGGGGTATTGCTATTACTACTGGTCATACACTAGAACTAGAGGCGCCACTTTGCTCTGGTTGTAGGACCTAGAAGTTAGCCTATGACTGAGCAGGAAACTTCCTTCCTATTGGCTTGCTTTCCTAGCGTCAGAATGTGCTGTGCAGGCTGCTAGTGAACTGTCTCCAAGAGCCCTGCATGGCTGCAGACCCAACCTGCCGCAGTTGCAGCATTCCAGGCAAATGTGCTCGCTGATACAGTGGTAGGACTGTCAGAGGTGCAAACATCTGCTTTCAGATTGAACGTAAGGCCCACGCCACAGTATGTTTGGTACTATAAGCCAGGACAAAAACCTGTGGCTAGAGATGCCACAGGCCCCAGAATGAAGGCCCTTGCTCTTGTGGGTTGGAAGGATGTGATGTACCCATCAAATTACCCTCTAAACATGTGTGATTATACCCATAGACTACTGCTACTATCAGACTGTCCAGTAAAAATGCTTTTTATACTCATGGAGGTTACTGCAGAGAGTCATAAGTGGTTGGACTGCTGGATTTGTGGACAATAGGCCCTCTCAAGTCAAGCATACATACCTTGGACTGTGTCTTCTCTGTCTCCACAAATTAGACTGACTTCTTGGAACCCCTTGAAATACAGTGGTGTCTTCCAGTAAGTAACATGGGCACTGAAAAAAACTATTCACTGGTGGGCTCAGAAGGGGCTCTGATAATTGTTGTCTACTGAAACAGGTTAAAAATGACATGGGCCATTTGGGTGTCTATGACTTAAAAGCAACAACTGGTGGTTAAACCTAGGACCTTATACATGCTAGGTAAAAACTCCACCACTGAGATATATCCCCAGTTCTCTCTAGTGTGTGTATGTGTGCATGTGCATGTGTATATGTGTCCGTGTGTCCGTGAGTGTGAAGTCCAGAGGTTAATGTCAGGTGCCCTCCTCTACCACTCTCCACCTTATTTATTTTTAGAAAGGTTTATTTATTTTTATTTTACGCATGTGGGTATTTTGCCTGCACATATACCTGTGCACCACAAGTATGCATGGTACCTCCCATTGTAGGAAGAGAATGTTGGATCTGCTGGAACTGGAGTTACAGGGGGCTGTGATCTGCCATGTGGGTCCTGGGAACCAAACACAGGTCCTCTGCAAGAGAAGAAAGTGCTCTTAACTGATGAACCATCTCATAAGCTCCCTCCACACTACTATTTTATTTGAAACAGGGTTTCTCTGTGTAGCCCTGGCTGTCATGAAACTCATTCTTTAGACCAGGCTGGCCTGGAACCCAGAGATCTGCCTGCCTCTGCCTTCCAAGTTCTGGGGTCTAAGTTGTGTGCTATCATGCCCAGATCTACCTTATTTCTTGAGATATGGTCTCCTAGTGAGCATGGAGCTTACTAATTCAACAAGACTAGCTGCCAAATAAGCCTCGGAGACCCTCCTGTATTAGCCTCCCCAGAGCTGGGATTATAGACACGTGCTGCCGGACCCTGCTTTCTGTGAGGGATTTGGAACTTAGCTTCAAGGATGTGTGGAAAGCATTTTATTACCTGAGCCATCTCCTCAGTCCTCTTTCAGATTTTTAATTTTGAGATAGGTCTCACTAAGTTACCCAGGCTTGCTTTGAATTTATCTTCCTGCTCCAGTCTTTAGATTTAGTTAGAATTATAGACCTGTGCCACTGTGATTGTGGTGATATATTGTGTACCCTAATAGAGCTTACCTGAGGATCAGAGGACAGAGCCAGCCACTAGATTAGACACAGAGGCCAGACAGTGGTGGCACACATCCTTAATCCTATCACTCAGGAGGCAGAGATCTGTCCAGATCTCTGTGAGTTCAAGGCCTCACTGGAAACAGAGCCAGACAGTGGTGGCACACACCTTTAATCCCCAAACTGGGAAGCACACACCCCTTTAATCCCAGGAAGTGATGGCAGGGTGGAGAAAGATATATAAGGGGTGAGGAAACAGGAACTAAGGCAGTTCAGCTGAGACTCTTTCGGGTGACGACTCAGAGGCTTTCAGTCTGAGGATTCATGGAAACAGGACTGGCTGACGAGTTGGCGAGGTGAGGTTGGCTGTGGCTGTTCTGCTTCTCTAATCTCTCAGCTTTCATCTCAATATCTGGCTCTGGTTTTTTTTTTTTTTTTTTTTACTTATAAGACCATTTAAGATTTGAGCAACACGTGATGGCTAGTGTCAGTCGTCATATTGACATACTATAATTACCTGGGTGACAATCCTTGGGCTATGTCCTGGAGAGATTACTTTGATTATATTGGTTGATTACATCTTGACTGTGGGTGACACTATTCCCTGGGCAGGGCTTCCTGAACTGTGTACAAATGGAGAAAGTGAGCTGAGCATTAGCAAGCATTCATTGCTCTCTGCCTCTTGATGGTGGGTGTATCGTGACCGGTTGCTTCAAGTTCCTCCTGTCTTGACTTCCCTGCCATGATGATCTGTACCTTGGAGTTAGAGCAAAAGAAACACCTTTCTCCCTTAAGCTCCTTTTGCCAGGGTATTTCATTATAGCAACAGGAAAAGGAATTAAGACACCACCATGCCTAGCTTGTCTGTGAGACTCACCAGCTTGGATTACTCCATCATCGATCTAGGAATGAGGATGTGGTGGTTTGAATAAAAATGGCCCCCATAGGCCCATAGAGAGTGGCACTCTTAGGAGGTGTGGTCTTGTTGGAGTAAGGGCGGCCTGGGGTTGGGCTTTGGTGTGTCAGAAGCTCAAGCCAGGCCTGGTGGTTCACTGTCTCTTCCTACGGCCTGCCAATCCAGATGTGGAACTCTCAGCTGTCTCTCCAGCACCATGTCTGCCTGTGT
Source organism: Peromyscus maniculatus bairdii (assembly GCF_049852395.1). Taxonomy (NCBI): domain Eukaryota; kingdom Metazoa; phylum Chordata; class Mammalia; order Rodentia; family Cricetidae; genus Peromyscus; species Peromyscus maniculatus. The sequence continues at coordinate 44,851,205 of NC_134871.1, read as the reverse complement.
ACTGCCATGCTTTCTGCTGTGATGACAATGGACTACACCTGTGAACTGTAAGCAAGTCTCAGTTAAATGCTTTCTTTTAGAAGAGTTGGCATGATCATGGTATCTCTTTATAGAAATAGAAACCCCAAATAAGACAGAGAGTCTGTTGCTGTTATGTACAGTAGAGCCGTGGCATACAGTGCCCAGCCTGAGTAGAAGAGAATGTACAATTCCTCTCCTTCTAAGGTTCAGAGAGCTGGTGGAAGAGGACAGAGAAACACTCTAAGAGATGGAGGAAGGATGGAGCACAGCTATTTATTTATTTGTTTGTTTGTTATGTATACAGTGTTCTGTCTGCATGTGTCCCTGCAGGCCAGAAGAGGGCACCAGATCTCATTACAGATGGTTGTGAGCCACCATGTGGTTGCTGGGAGTTGAGCTCAGAATCTCTGGAAGAGCAGTCGGTGCTCTTAACCCCTGAGCCATCTCTCCAGCCCCGAGCACAGCAGCTATTTCTTTTGAACTTGCTGTGACATTTACTATCACAGAGTTGAAGAGCCGTGTGACCTGCAGGGGATCTTGGGCCAAAGTCATATGTGTTGGTTGGTTTCTGTCAACTTGCCACAAACTAGAGTCACTCAACAAGAGAGAAACTCAACTGGGAAGATGCTTCCACCAGATTGACCTATGGGGGGGGGGTCTATGGGGCATTTCCCCATCAATGATTGATGTGGGAGGACCCAGCTTATGGTGGGCAGTACCACCCTTGGGCAGGTGGTCCTGAGTTTTATAAAAAAGCAGGCTGAGCAAGCTGCGGAGAGCAAGCGGGTAAATAACACAACTCCTATCCTAAACTCCTGGCTCCTGGTTCCTGTCTTGAGTTCATGCCATGACTTCCCTTCGTGGTGGACTGTGAGGGGTCACGTAAGCCAAATAAATCCTCCCCTCACCAGGCTGTTTTTGGTTGTGGTGTTTTACCACAGCCCACGAGGATGACAAAGGAGGCTGAACTGTACAGCAGGCAGCCAGATCTACAACACTGGGTCGCTACCGCTCCCTCTTCGGTTGAGGGAGGGTCACAAGATACCTCTCCAGAGATTCCAACTGCCGTTCCTCCTGCCCAAGCGGCAGGCTGTCTTAGAAACGCTAAAGTGTAGGAGAGGTTAAAAAAAAATTAGGGGTTTAGACTTTTTAGGGGTGCAGCTGCCTATGAGTCACTCAGGTCCTTGTGCAACCCCAACAGACTCATTCGTAAATTTTGCCAAGCTAAACTTGGCAGGACCTTTCCTTGGTCTCTCGGCTCCCTCCCTATTTGAACAGTTATTATTATTTTTTTTTTAATGTGGAGAGTCACAAATCGGGGTACAAACACACTGAACACAATCTGGGGGGATGTCCTCAGGGTCTATATGGAGGGGAGACCCTCTGAATCTACCAGTGGACCCCAAGGAACTTCTGTAATACTGAGCCAATCTAGGCCTGGACCTAGGCCAAGGACATCCTCCACCTTGCCCCAGCTGGCAGGTCACCATGTGCTGTGGATATCATTCTATATAAATAAAACACTGATGGCCAGTGACCAGGCAGGAAGTAGGTGGCCAGGCAGGAAGTAGGTGGGACAAGGAGAGAGGAAAATTCTGGGAAGCGGAAGGCTGAGGGAGAGACACTGCAGCCACCGCCAGGACAACCAACATGTGAAGACGCTGGTAAGCCACCAGCCACGTGGCAAGGTATAGATTTATAAAAATGGGTTAATTTAAGATAAAAGAACAGTTAGCAAGAAGCCTGCCACGGCCATACAGTTTATAAGTGATATAAGCGTCTGAGTGATTATTTTATAAGTGGATCGTGGGACTGCGGGGCTTGGGGAACCTGGAGAGAAGCCCTCCAGCAACAAATGGCGCCCAACGGCTCGAATTTCCACCTTAAACCTGAGAATATTTAATAACCAATTCTAAACAGAGCCAAAACCAGGTTCCTGCTTCTTGTCTCATATGGGCAGCTAGACGCCGCAAAACACAGGTTTGAACACTGGCGGGTTCCTGGCGTGTGCGTTTGACCAGCAGTATGGCGGGAATGAGGCGTCTGCCAGCGGCACATTAAGCTGTGTGGTAGATTTAGTCCTTACTATTATTAAAAAAAAAAAAAGAGTTTTCTGGGCTACACGCTGCTTTGATAAAAGCTTAGACCATTATTTCTGAGACTTGATGACTCCCAGAGCTGGCGGAAAACGTACCACCGCCATGTTGGAAAGCTGAAGTGGGCAGAGCCAGCAGCCACAGCGCAGTTTCAGTCTTAGAATGGTACAGTTTAAAGCAATAGGCTAAGGTAATATAAAAAATAAGCCACGTAAAGATGGCTACCACACAGAGAATCTGGATTATGTTGTCTTTGATATTTGTAACTGAAGAAAAACATTTGATTGCAAAAGCTATTGAGTTATGCCAAAATGTATCTTTTAAAGGTACCTTGACTTCAAAATTTGGATTTAAGGATATGTTGCTTTGGAAAAGAGGTTCTGCTTTTGTTTCCACAGAAAGCCAGAGGCTGTGGATTTGTTCCAGATTAAGATACATCAGGTTTCACCAGCCAAGACCCCCTGAAAGGTCTCCGATGACACCATGGCCCAGATGATCCAACATCCAGAGCGGTTTCAAGGCAACTGGTTCACACAATACAGCCTCACGGACTACCCCATAGGCCTAAAATTTTCTTTGCGTCCCCATAAGATACAGCACCCCCCTCCAGCAGGAAGTAGTAAGAGATGCTACGCCCAAATTCCCAAATATACCAAGCTGGCTTTAGAGGTGGAATTGGCTCACTCCCCCTCTAAACCCAGACATATTGCTTTAAAAAAAAAAATGGTTAAGAGATTCTTGTGTCCCAAATCAGAAGAGCCCTCTGGTGTGGGACAGAGAAAAACCAATATTTTTATTTAAAACAGGTTGATTATAAATGTGATCTCTTTCTAAAAAAGAAAAGGGGATATGATATAGATATATAGGAGGATATGGAGATGATAAGATAAAAGGGTAGATTAATGAACCTACTTTTAAAGAACAACTTGTTTAAAATGTTTTACATTGGTATAGATTTTAGTTTATGTTTAAAATGTTTTACATTGGTATAAATTTTAGTTTATTGATACAAACTTGAAGTTAATTTTGTTATACTGTATATATATATTTCTATTCTTGTTTGAGGTATTATGTTTAACTCATTTAAAATTGTAATGGATAATTAAAAAATAGATTAATAATTAGTCATCTATGATAATCATATTTGTAGCCATGTTAGTTAAGTCTTCTAGGTATGCATAGATGTATTTCAGATAGATAGGTAATCTTCAAACACTTTATAGACCTAGAGAATATGGCATTTAAATAACTTAAAATTCTGTTGATGTGAGACACAATTGCTCCTGGCTGCACCAATTGATCCCGAGAGAATGTTGGGCTTCTAAGACATTTCCATTTGGAAGTTTGTCTTTTTGGCACAAAATGGCCTACTGGGCAAAGAACTGCCCTTGCCTTGATGGCTGACAGTACAAATGCAATGCTGTCCTTTCTGGACAAGCGGGACACAAGGAAAGCGACCACTGTACTCTGCCAAGACAGGGTAAGATGGTCTCTCAGAATTCCTGCTTCTAAAAATGGTCTGTCAGATACTCTAGGCCTGTAGCCAATTTAAATGCACCAACAATGCTGAAAAACATTAGGTGACTGTCCAGGCTGCCAGCTGTCTCTGTCTACTCTTGCAAGATTCCCGAAAGTTGCTTGCATCCATCTACCATTTCTCAGGTACCATTATGTTCCTTCTCAGGTCTTTGATGTGGTTGAAAACTAGATAGTTGTAATTTCCTCAGTTATGATAAAAGATAAGTTAGATATAAAACCTTAAACTCACAAATATAAGATAGATAGGACATCTTCTTTAATATTGTAACTATAATTCTTGCTCGATAATTGTTTTGTTATATGTAATTTTACCATGTTAAAGTTAAAACCTTACTTTTTAAAAAAAGAAAAAAGGGGAAATGCTGTGGATATCATTCTATATAAATAAAACACTGATGGCCAGTGACCAGGCAGGAAGTAGGTGGCCAGGCAGGAAGTAGGTGGGACAAGGAGAGAGGAGAATTCTGGGAAGCGGAAGGCTGAGGGAGAGACACTGCAGCCACCGCCAGGACAACCAACATGTGAAGACGCTGGTAAGCCACCAGCCACGTGGCAAGGTTAATTTAAGATAAAAGAACAGTTAGCAAGAAGCCTGCCACGGCCATACAGTTTATAAGTGATATAAGCGTCTGAGTGATTATTTTATAAGTGGATCGTGGGACTGCGGGGCTTGGGGAACCTGGAGAGAAGCCCTCCAGCAACAACCATGGGCCCACACACATAAGGAACTAAGGGACTTGGGCTCTGGTACCTTCTCAAGAACCACTCAGAGACGGCTCTGCAGCCTTGGGCTTCCTTCTCCTGGGTACAACTGGCCAGGGAACTAATATCTTCCTCTTTGTTACAACATCTCCAGCAGACTGAGTTCTACCAGAGCCAAGCCACATCCATTTCTCAGCCAAGGAACCCAGGGATGAGACTGGGAGCGTCATGTGAGAGTGGAGGCAGCTCAGGGTAGCTCACAGCCCCCCACCCCACCCCTCAGGCCAAGGATGTACCTTTCCCCAGCCTGGACTGTGCATCTGTACCCGCCTATTGAGGTTTAAGACTCCTAGACCACCAACCATCATTACGGTCACCCAGCATGGGCTTGGGCATGTGTGTGATGGCTGAGTGTGATTTGTGGCCTCAATACTGAGGAGTTCCCAGAAACCAGTCCCTCTTCCTGACAATGCTTCTATCTCCCTGGTTTCCCTGTTGCTGACAGACCAGGCCTTTGACCAAACACCAAGAGTTCTGTCATGTTCTGAACGGCATCCTCAAAAGTCACAATGAACTCCTACCCATCCCGTCCCGTCCTGTCCCATCCCACCTCATAGTGTGGCTGTGTTTGGAGAAAGGCTCTTTACAGAGGCAATTAAGGTAAGACTTGGTCATTAGAGTTGTTCCTGACCCAATACAAATAAATGAGAAGGGATTGGGACACAGGCTACCCAGAGTGACAACCTCACTCGGGCAGGTTCTTAGGCCACACTGTCAGCTAGCAGACACCCAGGATGCTTGTTTAGAAGCACAACAAAGCTTCCATTTTGTTTATTTATTGTTTGTTCATTTGAGATGAAGTCTCACTATGTTTGCCCATCTCAGCCTCCCAAGTTGGGAGTGTAGACAAAAGCCACTGTGACCAACTGGCCAAAGTATCCATTAAAAAAAAAATGCAGTTGGTTATATTTTCTGTTCCTGGCATCTGAAAGCAAATCGATGTTCTGGGCTCAAGCTAAGTGAGCTGAGGCCTCATCTCAGTGGAGCAGAGCATCTTGGCTGAGTGCTCCAAGTCTTCCCAGGAGCCCAGCACCCAGGAAGGGCCCACAGCGGACTCAGAGTGTGATGGGCTCTGGCAGATGTTCTGTTTCTTAGGCAGATCAGGAGCCAGCTGTCAGCAGCCCTCTTCACCTGGGGTAGAGTTCTCAACACCCTAAAGCTATGGCTGTCAGCCAGGCGGAAACTTAGAAGCTGGGGGAGAAGAGAGGCCTGAGGGAGGGGCGTCCGCTGAAGGGGCTCCCAGCCTGGTGTCACCAAGAGCTGAGCATGGTGCCCAAGGTCTGAGGCAGACGTTGCTCTGAGGGAACGAGGACTCCTGCTTGGCTGAGAGAGCTACCTGGCTCATTTCAGGATCCTCTGGAGATGGAACAGAGAGGTAAGGACAGTTTGACAACTCGAAGGCTGCCTGCTCATTTGCTCACACAGGCAAAGGCATCACTGAGAAACCTGGAACTTGATAGAAATGAGTCTGGAGTCCCAAGAAAATGACCACACAAGGCAAAAAGGTTTACTTCTGGAGCTTGGAAAGACAGCTCAGCCATTTAGAACTGTTCTTCCAGAGGACCTGGGTTTGAGTCCCAGCACCACACCGTGGCTCTCAACCTCCTGTTACTCCCTGCCTGTAACTTCTGGCCTCTTAGGGTGCCAGGCACTCATGTGATACATACATACATACATACATACATACATACATACATATATGTATATATATGCAGACAAGACATGCATACACATATAATAATAAAATTAAGGATGTTTTTTTGTCTGCAGAAGGGTGTGTGTCCATGTCAAATCCAGCAGGCAAGCACACCCAGCAGAGGTCCCTCTGGGATTTTTTTTCTAATGCAAAGTGGTCCTATGCTTCACTCTGAGTGGTCAGAGCCTGGCCTTGAACTCTTATGCTATTGACTGACCTAGAACAGTGCAGCTGATAAGCAAAGTGCAATTTTTGAAGAGAGAACACATCGTTGGGCACATATTTGATTCAAGAAATGACCCTGGGGAGGGGATTTGAATTTCTGCCAAAGGCTCCTTCATAATTTTTAAAAATGGAATTTTGTCTTATTTAACCCTTTGCTAGAAAAGATGGTGCGTTTTCTTTACATGTCCCACAGAATTAAGAGACAAAAAGCTAGGCACAGCCGGGCATGGTGGCGCACACCTTTAATTTAATCCCAGCACCCAGGAGGCAGAAGCAAAGCGATCTCTGAGTTTGAGGCCAGCCTGGGCTACGGAAGCCACCCAAGGAAGCGCCAGCCAGGTACACCACTACAAAGAACAATTATGTGGTGGAGAGGTGAGAAATATAGAAAAGTGGAGCTGTGTGTGTGCTATGGAGAAAGGCAGAACTGGAGACATGATGGCCATGACAGGTGAGAAAGAGGGATGAGATCAACATGCTGTCATTGTCCAGTAGGGTCAGTGGGATGGTGTACAATGGCTTGGAGCTTATGCAGATGCAGACTCAGCCCCCAAACCTGCTGCCTGGCGGCAGGATCCCTCTGGCTGTGGAATCCTCCTGACTGTGGGATCTCCCTGGCTGTGGGCAATGATGGAAGCCTGAGATGAGGAAAGGTTCACTTTCTGGATTGAACCCCCTGGAAGGACCACTGTGGTCTGAGATGCCACAGGAGGCCATGCTGGTGTCGGTGGTCCACGTGGCTGTTCCAGACTTCGATGAAGCCTGAGATCCATGTGGACATAGGTAGTGTGTGCCACTGCCGAATACCCTGGTGATGTCCTCAGGCTTTGCTGCCTCGGGGGGAGGGGAATCCTGATATGAGTGGCAGGTAGAACCACCTGAGACCACAGTGAGGCTTGTGGTCTGTGCAGTCGCTGAGGGACATGAGTGGGTCAATGGTCCTGATATGGCCAAGGGCTGTATTGATGCCTGTGGCCAGTGTTACCATTGAAGCCCATGTGGATGTTCAGTGGTTGGGGCTGACTCCTGAAGCCATGTTAATGTCCATGGGAGAGCTGGTCTTGCTCTTGCCTCTCAAGGGAGACCTGGCCCCATCCCTCACCTGACCACAGCATTGCCTGCCGTTCTGGTAGTAGTGTGGGCACAGAAGAGAGCTAGTCTGACCCCATTCTGACCTCTGCATAGCTTTCCTCTGTTGGTGTCTTCTGGCTTGGATACAGGCAGAGAAAGTCTTATCCTCCCTTGGGATGGCCACTAGGAATTTGACCATGCTTCAGCGAACATATAGACAACACAAAATGTCTTTTCTTTTGGTGGTGGGGAGGGGGGGTTATGGGGGAAGGATGGTGGGCATGAGAAGACTGAGAGGTGAGCCCCATTGGGGTGCATGATGTGAGATTCCCAAATAATCGATCAAAAGTAATTAAAAAATAAATAAAAGCTAGGTACACTAAGGAAGAAACCTTTTAACGCCAGGATGCCTGTTCATTTCCCAGGGCAACCTTGGCCCCACCCTCAGAGTGGGTATGGAGCCATCCCCAAGTGGGAGGAGCCACCCCAAGTGGGAGGAGCCATCCCCAAGTGGGTGCTGGGCTGAGTCATGCTTACTGTTGGTGTCTTTTGTACCTCCAGTCCGTCTGCACTCAGGTCCTCCCTCCAGTCTTGAGATCTTTACTTCCTGTGCCTGTGGCTGTGGGCACAGGCTGAGACCGTGTATGGGTATTAGATGCCCATTGCCCCTATTGTTATCCTGTGTGTGGATGTCATGGCTGATAGGCCAGGGAGCTGCAGTGCAAGACTGTTTAAAAGCAAAACGGTCCAAACAGGCTCATATGTTCGAATACTTGGTCCCCAGTTGGTAGAACTGTTTAGGAAGGATTAGGAGGTGTGGCCTTGTTGGAGGAGGCGTGTCATTGGGGGCTAGCTTTGAGGTTTCAAAAGCCCACATCACTCCCAGTTACCTCTCTGTGTATCATGCTTGTGGATCAGATATAAACCCCAGCTACTGCTTTAGTGCCCGGCTTTCCTGCCTGTTGACATGCCCCCTGCCATGAATCCACCCTCTGGAACAGTAAGCCCCAATAAATTTTTTTTTTTGTAAAATGTCTTGGTCGTGGTGTCCCTAATTGAATTGAAAAATAACTAAGGCAGACAGACGGTCAGATACACATACAGACACACACACTCCCCTTAAAAGTTCCACCCCTTCCCACAGTGCCACAGGCTCAAGCCTTCAACACCAGCCCCTGGAGCACATTTAAGACCCAAGTCACGCTTTGGAGACCAGCTTGTAGGAGTACTGTAGGTTGAAGCTAGTCTAGGCTGCCCCTCCCCCAGCTCTTCAGCATAAGCTTGGGTTTGTGGGGAAGTTACTGAATCTGTGACCTTCTGCCTTAGGAAACCGACCCAGATGGGAACATTGTCAGGACCCAGCAACCCCCACCCCAGCTGGCTGGAAGATTAGGCATGGCCCTTTCCTCACATCCTATTGTTCTTTCTTGGGATGACGTCCTGCACTGGGCTCTGAGACAGGGTCTAGGATGTTTGGACTGTGGCTGGCACCTCTGACCCACAGGGGAACTATAGGAAGTTGTTGCACAATTTGGCTCCCCTGGCCTCTGGGTCAGCAGCCTCTTGTTGACTTCACCTCGCTTGACAGCTTGTGACGTCGTCGTTCAGATAGCAAAACTTCCCGGGCATGGGTCTTGGTTCCGCAGTCACCACCATGTGACCTTGAAGCAGATTCCCTTGTCCGAGGTTCTAGTCTCCTTTGTCGGGGGCCCTGACCACACCTGTCTTCACCAGCACACTCCTCTGCCTTAGAGCTCCAGTGGCTCATGACAATGCTGTGTGTGTGTGTGTGTGTGTGTGTGTGTGTGTGTGTGTGTGTGGTGGGGCAGGAGGACCGACTGTGGTAGGGATGGGTGCTGCTGGAAGATAGGCTTCTCTGTTCCCAAGTTGTTCCTTGCTCCTTTCCAAGCCACTAGATGCGCTCACTGCCACCTGCATAGTCCCCAGCTTGAACTCCGCTGTGTTTCCTGCTTCCCCGGGAGCGGGGACCCCGGGGACCCCAAAAGAAGATAGTGAGGCTGGAGCTCCAGGCAGGGGAGGCCCTACAGCAGTGACTTCAGACTGAAATAGTGTGTCCGGCGTTTCTAGACTGGGAGTGGTTAATGAGGGTTCTTTTGGTCTGGAGAGACCGGAGCTGGTACAGTTGGGGCATTTGCAATAAACACATACTCTGCTGGGGCTGCTGGAGCGGCTGGGGCGGCTGGGGCTGCTGGAGCATGACTCCTAAGTGTGCTATGGATAGTCAGGCGCGGGGCACCTCAGTGAGTCTACACTGCAGTCCCACTTCACAGAGGAGATGAGTCGCATGTGGGTCCCAGGGATCATGGAGCTGGTAGGGTGGATGGAAGATTTTAACTCAGGCAGTCTGACTCCTCAGCTGTGTACCAGTCAAGGCTGTGTCTGTGTGAGCAATGGAGCCCGTGTATAATGCAAGTCTATGTGTATGAACACACGTGAAAATGGGAGCAAAGGAAAACCAAGACAGATACCTTCAGCAAGGGAATTGACTTCCCTCCTAGGAAAGGGTATCTTGAGGTAGGTGCCTCGAGGTACAAAGTCGGTGTAATGCCTTCTGTTTATTGTTCCAGAACCTTCTTCCATGTTGCCCTGCCATTCTCATGGTGCTTCCTTGTGGTAGAAAGGGCTGCTGAGTTCCAGTCAGCAGGAAAGAGGAAGGGGAAAGAGCAAGAGGTGCCGCCTCCATCCAAGAGCTCTGTCCTTGGATGGCCCAGCTAGCCACTGACACTTTTTCAGGCTTCTTCCTCTTTCTTTCTTTCTTTCTTTCTTTCTTTCTTTCTTTCTTTCTTTCTTTCTTTCTTTCTTTCTTTCTTTCTTTCTTTCTTTCTTTCTCTTTCTTTCTCTTTCTTTCTCTCTCTCTCTCTCTCTCTCTCTCTCTCTCTCTCTCTCCCTCCCTCCCTCCCTCCCTCCCTCCCTCCCTCCCTTCCTTCCTTCTTTCCTTCCTTTCTCTGTGTAGCTTTGGTGCCTGTCCTGAAACTTACTCTGTAGATCAGGCTGGCCTCAAATTCACAGAAATCCACCTGCCTCTGCCTCCCGAGTGCTGGGATTAAGGGCATGCATCACCACTGCCTGGCCAGTAGAGGTTTCTTTTCTTTTTTTCTTCCTTCCTTCCTTCCTTCCTTCCTTCCTTCCTTCCTTCCTTCCTTCCTTCCTTTTTTCTTTTTTCTTTTTGGTTTTTGGTTTTTCGAGACAAGGTTTCTCTGTGTAGCTTTGCATTTTTCCTGGATCTCACTTGGTAGCCCAGGGTGGCCTTGAACTCACAGAGAGCCACCTGCCTTTGCCTCCTGAGTGCTGGCATTAAGGGCGTGTGCCATCACCGCCCAGCCAGTAGAGGTTTCTTATTGCATGCCAATGAACAAACTTGACTTTTAGGAAAGGACTCTAGACTTCTAGTTCTTATAACATTGAGCTACAGGGACCTAAGAGTTCCCTTAAGGCTCACTCTTTGCTGCACAAGTAGTGAGACTGAGGTACAAGTCAGCACTGGCCCAGGCTTACCCTTCTCTCTCATCCCAGACATCTGCCCTGGCACCAACTGCTAGTCAAAGAATAGCTCAGTGCTGTCAGGGAAGCCAAGAGCTCAGCTGATAGCGGCCATACCCAGCCAAGCATTGCCCACCTGCCAAGCAGCCAGGCTCCCTATCAAGGAGATGCTCACCTACCCAACAGCTAGGTGCCTCTCCCCAGCCAGAAAAGGTACCCACCCGCCCAGGCAGGAATGGATGTGCTATCCATTTCTCTGCCTCTGGAGCCCATGGGGCTTTTTATTCCCAGACCTGCCGCCCATCTTGGGCTCCTGGAGGCCTGGGCTAGGAGAGAGGGCCTGGAATCCAGAAGAGGATGAATTTCTTGGCCAGGTTGCAGCTGGGAAATCCCCCACTCAGCAGCTGGGCCTTCTTCCTGCTTCCCTCCTTTGCTCTCAGTCCCACAACTTTCCTGGTCTCCCTCCAAGATCCCCTTCCCCCCACCCCACCCCAGGTCGCTGGAGGCTCACCCTGCGCCTCACACCTATGAAAGGACTGAGTTTATCTAGGTGGTGGCTCCGGGGAAGAATTTCATGCTGGCAAATTCAGGGAGAGAACGAGCCTTACAGGCTTGTTATGAGCTCTGTGCAGCTGGACGGGCGGGGCCCCTGTAGGCTGAACATCCCTAGAGCACGGGCAACTGACACCTGGGCCGGAGGCTGAGGTGGTCCCCACACTGCTGCCCGTGGGCAGAGGACAGAAGAAGGCAAGGAGGCCTGAGGGGTGGAACCGAGGGCAGAGAATGGCCGGAGGAGCTACAACGGACTGGGTTGCAAAAGAAATTCAAGTTTATTCTCTGAAGCTGGTTGTGGGGGAGGGGGAGACCAGGATATCCTGCTAGGAAGAGGGCAAGGTCTTCAGGCTCCTGATGCCCATAGACTAGTGAGGAGGCTGAGCAGGAGGGCTGTATCACCAAATTTGGCCCAGCCTGGAGGGCATCCTGACCTACTGCCCTGGGGCTCGTTATTCTTGCCACCCTTGGGCGAGCCAGCCCCACCACCCTGAGGATTGGCAGACTTGACCTGGGGGGGGTGGCCAACCCTGTCACCTTGAGGATGTCTGACTGCGACATCTAGGGGTCTACCTGCAATTACATCTGGAGGATTTATGACCCCACCCTCCACGGGGCTGCCTGCCCCAGCAGCCGGAGCGTCCTGGACTTGGGGGCTCTGCCAGGGTGGAATATTACACAGGGCAGACTGGCAACAGGTCTGCGTCATCTGGGTGCCAGATATCGTCTTGGTGATGGGTTGGCAGGTATCGGTACACCACATGGAGTAGGTCGTCAGGAGACCTTGGTCTAGGGGGGGTGCGGAGAACAGGGGGTGAGGGTGGGGCACGGGTGTCGGGGCGGGCTCCTCCTCTGACCCCCTCTTTGGGTGTGCGTGCCCCTCCCCCATGCGCTCACCAGTGTTGCCATGAGAGATGAACGTGGTGCAGAAGGTCTTGTGGTAGCAGCGTTGTATCTGGTTGCAGCTCTCTCCGCTGTGTATTGACTGGCAGGTGTAACACTGCAAGTACTCTGCGGACAGAGCAGGGCAGCTCAGGCTGCGAGCGGTCCTCCAGGGCCATCCCCGAGTACCTGCCCTCACCACCAGTCACACCCATCGGCCCTCCTGCAGGAGCCTGTACCTCGAGCTACTAAGAGGAGCTACAGAACATGGGGGTCAGATAAGGTGGAGTCCAGGGCTAAGGAAGCAGGAAGGGAGGGGAAGCAGGGCTGAGAGGGACAGACCGGGAGTGTCAGCTCAGGGTGGAGAAGGCTGAAGCCTGAGGGGAGAGCCTGTGTGTGTGTGTGTGTGGTGTGGGCGTGCTGGGCTCCCGCCTTGAATGCCAGCAGCGTGCTCTTCATTACCCTGGGGACAGGAGGTAAAGTGTTGGAGGGATGCTCTGTGCAGAGCAGGAAGCTGGGCCCTCAGCTGGGGTGGGTACCTCTGTCCCTGCCTCCAGGGATCATGTTGGTCTCCTCTTCCTCCTCTTCATAGTCATCATCGTAGCCGTAGCTCTCTGGCCCCAAGTCCACATCTCCATCTTCTTCTTGGGCCCACCCTGGTGGTGCAGGGACATCTGTGAGCCTCGGATATCCAGATGCAGAGGACACACTCGGGGTCGGGCACTAAGTCCTGATCCTAACCCGCCCTCCTTTCCATATCCTTTTTATTTTATGCAAGGAGACAGAATTCTCCCCACCCCCACCCCTGCAGTGCCGAAGGAAGCAGCCAAGCCTGCAGCTGGAAAAAGAAAGGAGCCCCGGGCCCCCCCATCTTCCTCCCCACGCCTATTCCTCGTTCCCTAGGAGAAGGGGTTCCTGGACTGGGCAACCCCTTCTTGAGGTGATCCGCACCTGACTGTCCACTTAGCAGCAAGACCAGGAGGACGACCCCGAGTGCCTTCATCCTGGCGCAGGCTGTTCTGTCCACTGGCGCTGTCCTTGTCCACTGGCGCTGTCCTCACTCGGGGTTCTGGGTCTGCAGTAAGCGGGACATAGGGCATTACTGGGGGCTTCCCGTGGTCCCTGCCAGCTCTAATCTCAAACAATGGGCCTCGTATCAGTCTTCAGCTACAAGCGGCGCCAGGCCAGGAACATCGCTTCCCTCAAGGACCTCCGGGGACAGAGAGGAAGGGGAAGCTATTATATTGGCCTTGGGTGTCCTGCCCACCTCAGCTGTTCCTATTGCCTGGTGGGGACCACAAAAGGTGAGTGCTGGCCTCAGGAACCACCTGGTCCTGTCCCGGCTCCTGGGCCTCCAGGCCTCAGCATTGTCGGGCTTGATGTGATCTTGATGTGTGTGAAAAGCACCTATCACAAACCTCTAGGGACCCTGGCTGCACAGCCACAAGGGCTCAGGACTCTATCTGAGGGCCACAGGCCAGGCACCTTCCACCCGAGTGGAGTCCTGCTGCCGAGTATTCAGATGGGAGCGTGGTCTGTCCAGCCGCAGCTCTGAGACCACTCTCTCCTCTCACTTCTTAACCTCCATCTTGCTGGCCCAGGTTTCTGCTGCTCCGGCCTCTTCTTCCTTTGACAGGCTGTTGTTCCCTTAGCAACCCCCTTCCCCTTCAATCTCTTTCTGAGTTACCCCCCCCCCCAAGCCTCCCTATGGCTCCCTGCCCCTGATGAGGCCACAGAAGGTAGGTGCTGTCCCTGGCCCTCTGCACCTAGATAGGTGTTGACTTTGAGGCAGAGAGCCTTCTGGGACTGGCTACAGTCTACCTGGCCTGGCTTCCGCCTGGCAAAGCCATTAGCTCCAGCCACTGTCTCCTGCAGTGTACTTTGTGTGAGGCCTTGGACTCCTCATGGGCCAGATCGATGGCTTTGGGTCTCTCCCCGGGTGCAGCAGATCCCCCAACTCCAGAGGAGTTAGCAGATGAGAGAGCTAGGTACTGGGGAGTCCTGGTCCCTCACCTGGGGTATGGAGGGAGGCATTGGGTGCTGGACAGGAATCTGAGTCAATGTCAAGGCCTGGGGAGTTTGTGTGTCTTATGGCTTGGGCCGGCTCCTAAACTTGTCTAAGTCTCAGATTCCTGGGTCATCCACAGGGCATGGGAGAAAAGGCCAATCTCCAGGGGTCATTTGAAGCGACTATTTGAGTGCCAGCTCCTCAGATTGTCTAACCTCATCTTTCTCCTAGGGTGAGGTGACCATCAAGGGCCAGGACTCATAAAGGCAAAGGGAAGTACTTGGCATATGGATTCACAACACACCCCCATGGTTGGGCATGGTTGCGCATGCCCGGCGGGACCTAGTCACTTCCGCCTAGTCATTAAAATGTCTCGTGTGACCAGTACCCCGTGGCTTTGCATGGTTGCAGCGCAACCTTGTGATCTACGCGCATGCGTGGAATAGCCACATGGGCCTGTGTGCGCAGGCTCGGCCTTTATAAGTCGGCGCCATGATTCCCGGCTCCATCTTTACTCACGTGTCTTTCCACAGGCCTGTACACATCTGTCTCTCTCCCTTATCTTAATAAAACTCTTGTTAGTGGATTTTGTCGTGTTTCGTGATGTTTCCTCACAGGGTAAGAGCGCCGCAAATAACCAACAGGTGGTCCCTTCTGGGCTGATGAAGACACTTCTCTGATGACTCAGCCATGTGCATGCTGTGTCTCTTAGCCTCCCCTTGAACTGTCTTCCTTCCCAGCATTTGGGAACTTACCCAGCCTTCTGTTGCCCTGCACTTCTATCCCTGTACCTGTCCCTAAATTCTCACAGGCATGGTCTCTTCCCAAGCCAGGGCCAACATCTCCTCTGGTCTTCCTTCTGGTCCCACCCTCTGCAGGCCATGTGCTTACCTCCAGGCGCCAGCTGCTTCCTCCAGGGGCCCTCTGACCTGGTGAGGGCCAGGGCCTTCCAGGACTCTGCAGGGAGAAGTAGGCTTGTTACTACACCCTCCTCCCATGGGCCTAGGCTGTGTCAAGCAGTTCTCCCTGTGAGCCCAGTTCTTCCTCTTCCGGGTCCACATACACCCAGGTCTGAGCTGGTGAGAATTTCCAAAGAGAGACAGCAACCTTTAGGAAACGTAGGGGTGGTGGTGGTGTGGCCACCCTGGCTGCCTTTGACAGCATCAATACTGGAGGTACACAGTGTTCCCAGGGCTATATACATCCCTCCCAGGCCCAGCACATACTGTTCCCAGCCCTACAGGAAAGATTGCTTGAGTCTGGTCCAGCTAAGCCAGGGTTGATGGTCCTGGGGTGGAGATGAGGTTGTTTACCTGATGCCTTGGTGGCAGACACCTGCTCCCCTCAACTCTGATCCCAGTGTGGGTGGGATCACTGTGTTTAGTATGCATGGATCCTCATCCCCTCCCTGTTCCCCACCCCACCCCCATTGGAATTTTCCCAGGGGCCTGCCCTGAAAAAGTCCTTCCCAGGGTCCTGGGGAAAATGCTACGCTTGATATGGGGTTATCGGAGGGAAAGGAATCTATATACACCATGCTCTTTTGTCCATTAACTTTATTTCTCTAGGACAAAATTCTGTCTACACAGCTTCAGTTCTGTCCTGACTCTCAGTTCCTCTGTGTCCCTTCTTTTTCGGTCCTCTCATAGCCCTAGTAATAATTAAGCAATTATAGTTTTGATCTCATCCTCATCCCTTTATCCTCCTTTATCCTCCATCTTTCCTCCCTCTTCTCCTCTCCTGATCTGATTCACCTACAATCTACAAAAAAAAAAAAAAAAAAAAAAAACACAACAACAACAACAACAACAAAAACTCCGCTTTTCTTTGCTCCTCACTCCTCAGCCTGAGCTGCACGCTACAAAAGATCTGCCTTATTCCTTTCTCCCCGGCCACTTGACTCTGCTCTGCCCAGGAATTCTGCTCCAGTCTTTATTGCACCTGGTTATGCAAAAAGCCCTGTTGTTCTCAGTCAATAGCTCTGCAATGCCCTGAAGGCTAGGGATGGCCTGAGCTTCATTTGCACAAGAAACAAAGCTATGCATCTATAGTCCGCCTGTCTCCCTGGCTCTGTAGGGGTGCTACCTAGTAGATCAGCAGTAGGTCTGAGCTGTTTGTGCTGTTTGCCATCTGGCCTACTAGTATATGAGCACACAAGGATTTCATAGCAGAAGACAGCTGATATGTATTAAAAGCTGGATAACATGAAATATTCCTTGATAAATGGCTTCCCTCTTGAAGGACTCCTTGGTCGATCAAGGTATAGCTTATTATATACAGCTGGATCTCTATAATATATTCTTGTGGCTCACTGCACACCCCCCTGCCACACACACACACTGCATGGCCTCTTAAGCAGACCCAAGGGAGCTCATACCTCCTCCAGAGTGAGGACATGTCCCCTAAGAGCCCAAGATCCCAGTCTAGTGGTCCTGAGATGCCCAGAGCCATCTTGGAGCCTGGGTCCAGGAAATCTGCTCCTGGATTGCATCTTCCTTCTGCAGAGGCTTCCTCCCTAACTTGAGTGCCCCTGAAAGCAGCTAGTCACCTGGCTTCTGGCTTGCAGACTTTTCTGTCTGGAGACTCTGGTTTTGCCTTTGCCATCTGACTCCTTGGGCTCTGAGGGCGCTACTGGACTCTGGGTCCCTGCCCACTTTGTTCTTTTTTAGCAGCAGCAGTCTTGGACTCAAGACCTCAGTGCTGGCTGTGGACAGGGAATTCCTGGCTACTCATGCTCCCTCTAGTGAGGCGATCAGGTAACTGGTAAGGCTGAGCAGGCAGGGGCAATATTGAGGGCTGCAAGCTACTGTCTTTGGAGGTGTGTATGGCACTATCCTGGCCTCTGGGGACACCATGGTGTCAGATCTAGAGCCGTGCCGTCCCCAAGGGTACTACTGAGAGAATTAGGAGCACACCCAGGAGATGGACACGTTGGAGCTACAACAATTGACAGAGGCAGCTTTTGGGGTGAGCGTCCACTGTCTGGGTTGAGACTAGGCCTTTGGGGTAGACATGGTCTGTAGATGTGCCAGCCTTCAGGCTCATCGCCCTGCTGGGTTCCCTCCATTCTCTGTAGCTAACCCTCTCCCTGTTCTGGCTAGGGTTCCTGGAAGCAGAGCCCAGACCCTCTTCCCCCGGGGGTAGGTGGGGAAATGAGGTGATGTATAGGCTCTCCTGGGTCAGGCAGGCACCAGTTTCTTCTTCTTGAGAACTTGCACTTAGAGGCAGCCATGGTAGCTCACCTCTTCTTTTCTATGAGCCCATGAGGGATACTTACTGCAGCCTTAGAAGCCCCTTTGTGGAACACTTCCGCCCAGCTGACCCACACCCCAGGAACATGCTGTATCCCTTCTCTGGTCCCTAGGTCCCCTCAGTCACACAAATGAACCTGGAGAGTCCCCTTTCCTTGGGCCCTGTAGGGGACAGCGGAGGATGGTGAGGCCTCACCCTGTATCCTTGGTCTTCCAGCCTCCACGGGGCTCTCCAAGGCTGGATACACAGCTGCTTCTCTCCCAGCAGCGAGTTCAGTCCCTGCTTCTCTGCAGAGGCCAGTCAAGGCCCAACTCTAATGTCCCTCACCACTGTGTAGGCTACTGGCATTCCCCTTGGAAAATATACAGGCAAGGGACACTCTGTGTCATGTATGGCATCTGGTCAGGCAGCCATCTCCCTCCCCTGATGTGGTAAGATTCTAAAAACGGACAGCAAGGACAAAGACACTCTTCACGCCCCAAATTGGCAAAGTAGGAAGCGGATAATGAAGCTGCTTCCTGCTTAAGAGGAAGGCTCGATCGAGTTCTGCGGTGTGGCTTCACAAGAGGCATCACATCCCTTGTCTTCTCTCACTGTCTCTGGTCTACAGGCAGCATTTTCCTCCCACAGAGTCTGTAACACACACCTGTCCCCCAAAACAGGGACAGTGGGAGCCTGCAAAGGAGTCGCCTGACCCACCGGCCCAGGAAGGCAAGATTGGCTGTGGAGGGGGACAGGTAACTGAGCCGAGACAGGGCTCTATGGTGAGGGTACCTGATGCGCAGGAGGCTGTGGGCTGTGGCGATTGGGACAACAGCAGCAGCTGGCTCCGGGCACACAGGGCCTCGCGGCAGAGTGTGCAGCTTGCAGGAGACAGGAGGCAGAGCTGTGGGGCATCTCGCACGGACTCTGCCAGATGTGATGATGTAATCTCAGGTAAGATGCTTTGGGTCCCAGGCCCACTAGAGGGAGGGAAGGGGTCCTATTGGGACCCAGCACCTCCTACCCAACCAAGCCCCCTACTCTTGGCAGCTCTGATTGCCTCTGGGAGGGAAGGTCCTGCCGGACTGGGCAAAGAGTCACCTAGGTGGCTTATCCTTGTTCCTCCTTTGGGATCTTCTGTGAGAAGTGGGAGAGAAAAGTCAAGACCTGCTCAGGCCTCAAGCTGCGAACCAGGACAGGGCAGGATGATGCCTAAGATCAGGAAGGCCATCTCACAGAGAGCTCAGAACAGGAAAGCAGTGGGGGTTTGTCTGTACCTCATGCAGCAGCTTGACCCCTGATGGCCCCAGCTGCGGCAGAGACCCCCCCCCGCCCCCCCCCCCCGCCGTGATCCTGTATGCACCACGCCCCCTGCCAGCTGCCTCAGCTTCAGCTGGGGCTCTAAGAACCCAGAGGTCTACCTTTCAGACACTGGATGCTGTACACTGAGGCTCAAAATCCCTCAAGCACATTTTAGGAGGAGAAACAAGGAGCCAGGCTGTTTCTGAGATGGCCTTGGGGTGTGGGCCAGGAGGCAGACCCCAGCTCTTCCTCTTCTCTCCTCCTGGGAGCAGCAATGGCCACTAGTAGCTTCCTGTTCCTCCCCATGTCTTGGGAGTCCAACTAAACCATGCTGGCTCTTTCTCTGTATGACATCAAGTTATCTTGGCCAGGGCCCATGCCTGTCTGGAAGCAGCCTCAGCTCTTGGCCTGGTGGGCTCTGCATGCTGCTGCAAGCCATGTTCTTTTAAGTGAAGCGTTTTGTAAGAACGGTTACTCCTTGCAGCAGGATTTACCTACTTCTAGAAGGAAAACCCTTGGGTATGTTAAATCTAGCAGCTAGGGGCACGAATAATGATTCGAAACTGGGTGGTCCTCACAGTGGGAGGGAGCCCAAAACTTGACTGGTGCGAGCTGAGGTGGGTGTCCCTGATGTGATGCACTGAAAGCCTGTTCTTGAGTTAGGCTTCGATCGGGCTCTGAGTCAATGCAAGCTGAGGACTTGAATGTTGGGGACATCTTAAGACCACATTCAGTTTGGTTCAACCTCACAGCTAGGGAACAGGTTCAGCGAGATGCCCAGTCCAGGTGCCCTTCAGTGGGGACTGTACAATGGGGACTGTGCCTCCAATCCAGGCTATGCCTTCCACAAGGGCTGTGCCTCCTGACTTTACTCTCTTGCCCACAGAGTACACTTGAGAGAATCTTCCTCATAGAATTTGAGGGCATTTCAGGAAAGATTACATTATGGAAGGCTTGGGTCCTGTCTTAGCTAGGGTTTCTATTGCTGTGATGAAACACCATGACCAAAAAGCAAGTTGGGGAGGAGAGGGTTTATTTGGCTTACACTTCCACATTGCTGTTCATCGCAATGAAGGAAGTCAGGACAGGAACTCAAACAGGGAAGGATCCTGGAGGAAGGAGCTGATGCAGAGGCCATGGAGGGGAGCTAATTACAGGCTTGCTTCCCCATGGCTTACTCAGCCTGCTTTCTTATAGAACCCAGGACCACCAGCCAAGGGATGGCACCACCCACAGTGGGCTGGGTCCTCCTCGCCACCAGCAATTACTAATTAAGAAAATGCCCTACAGCAGGATCTTAATGGAGGCATTTTCTCAACTGGGGTTCCCTCCTTTCAGATAACTCTAGTTTGTGTGTCAGGGTAGCACAGACCAGCCAGCACAGGCCCATAGCAACCAGACACAGCATGAAGTGGGAGGAGACTGGACACAGGAGAAGTTTTGAATAGGATTCCTGAGTGTCCTCTCAGGTGGTGGCTCCGAGGTTCGTGTGGGGTTTCCAGTCTACCTGGGAGAGCAGGTGCTTGGGCATCTGCAGGGTGTGCAGAACCTCCAAGTGGATCAGCTGAGCAGGGCCATGGGAAACTGTCAAGGGTCTTCAGTGTGATTCAGAGCTGGCAGGAAAACTCTGGCGTAAAAGATAAGGGGGCTGATGCAATTGCTACTTCCTGCTGCTGAGAACACATTTCCAGATGCCTAGTCACGTGTGCCAGGAGCAACATTGCAGTCCCAACAGAGAGCTCGAGTTGAAATCGCTCTGACCATCTGACAGTCACCCTGTGCCTGCCTGTCTATCTGCCTGCCTCCCTTAACTTTCTTTTCTTTTATTTATTTATTTATTTATTTATTTATTTATTTATTTATTTATTTATTTATTTATTTATTTATTGAGACAGCATCTCTCTACATAGCCTCGACTTTTCTTGGAACTCACTATGTAGACTAGGCTGGCCTCAAACTCACAGAGATCCACTTGCCTCTGCCTCCTGAGGGCTGAGATTAAATTAAAGGTAGGTACCGTCATTCCCTGCTCACCTTTGCCTTTCAATTGCCTGATAGTGTGCCGAGTTAAGAGGCAGGCAAATATCCCCCAGTGGCATGTGCCTCTGGCCATGGTGCTGACTGCCAGGACCTTGGAGGTGCAAGCTGGTTGGGGTCATGTCCTGTCTACCCTTACCCTGAGGACCAGAGTACTTGTGAGGGGTCCTGGAAATTGTGGGTATATTTATTCACCCCCAAGAATAGGGCACATTGCTAAAGGACTAGAGAGTAGAATTAGGTCACTTCTCTGTCACCTCCCCCTCGTCTGTTCCACTCTTACAGGGATGCTGTGGGCAACGAGAAACACAAAGCCAAGCAGTGATGGCCTGGAGCCTGTCCCAAACTCCCCAAGGAAGATAGGCACCTTTTTGTCCATATTGCTTGGTTTCTCTGACAGATGGCAGCGTGCTCCAAGCAAGACTGCTAACAGTAAGCACAGGCAGGTTTGTTGTGTGATCTTTCCTGGAAAGATATGAAGAAATGCCCATTCACCTCACTCAGGGCACTGATAACAGACCATAGACACCATTCCACACAAGTCTAGCTTAGCGAGCCTGTGAGTTTATTGGGGTTACTTACAGGAGCAGGAGTGACTCAAAGGCAACTGTGTCACCCCGATCCCCACTCCAGCATGGGTGACCCCTCATGAAAGCTGCATATTTTGAGCTCCCAGACTGCCCAGCGGCCAGTTCAGCTGGTCGGAGAGTCTCCTCTCCCCAGCAATGATTTCTGTTTTAGAAACTTGGGGAGGTGTCTCATGATTTTCAAGAGGCCCCTGAGACTGGTAAGTTTTGTTTATTTCCTACATCCTTCCTGCCAGGTCCATGAACTGATCCACTGGAGGGGCGGTGGCTGGGCCCTGTCCCTAACTGCAGGCCTTGGCCAAGAGCTTCTCTCCTTCAGAGGTTCTTTATTAGCTGAATGTTTGGGGGGGGGGGGCTTTTCAGCTGCTTGTGGCCACTGTCAATTTTAGGTTCCCATTGGTAGAGCAGTGAGTGTCCTGCTAGCTTCTGGAGTTCTCCTTTTGAACACAGAATCTCCGTGGAGAGACCTCAATGCAGCAAGCACATTCAGCTCAAGCTCCACTGGAGTCCTCCCTATTCCCGAATGTGCTCACCAGGCTTTTGCTAATGCAAAATTACACCTTGTGAATCTTTCCTGCATAGTTTCACTTCCAGCTTGAATACCTCACGACCGGGCTGGAGTCCAAAGTTAGTCGGAGGCATCTAGTGATAGAGAAAGTCAGTGGTGCTCCTGGCTGCTTACTTTCTGGGAGGAGAGTCTTCTGGGGAGGAAGGGCCCTGAGCAGGGAGGAGGATGGGAGTGCTCAGGAAACTGCCCTGCCACCTGCTGGCCTACTGGGAGCTTCCTGAGGGTGGAAGCACTTGCCCAGACCTACACCCCTGCAGGTGGACTCAGCCAGGACTGTGGTGCCCGGACATAGCCTTAGCAAGAACAAGATCCTTTAGGTAGGTGGGGGAAAGTCCTGGGCCACTCCTAGTACCTTGCTCTAACCCCCAAGACCGTGCCTTCCAGGGCACTTTACGACAACTGACCCAAGAGACCTTTTGTACTGTTCTTTTAGTACCGTGTGAAATGTGGGCAGTCACAAGCTCTTTCATCTCTGCGGGTTGTGTTTTGTCTGCTGTCAGCTCAGCCCATCCAAATCACCGGCCTGGCATCCCTCCACTCCTCATTACGGTGCTTTGTCTGTCTGCCAGGGCTCCTAGATACCCACAGCAGGGATGGTCCCTGCTTCCTCGAGTAGAAATGGAATTTACTGGAAGGCTGCTGAGCAGCTGTGGCTCCTTCAGGGAGGCAGGATGATGGGCAGCCAGGAATGACCCCCACACACACACAAATTCAGGAGCTAGAGTCTGGCTGCTCTCTGCCATGGTCCCTGCCTTCAATTCTACAGGACAGGTGCACTGATTCTCTTCGTAAGGGAGGCTGTGGCTATGGGGGCGTGGGGCCCCTTCTGCCCTGGCACCTGTGATGAGTCTGTGGTAGGCACAGACATCTTCCCACCCACACCATCTTCCTTTTCCAGGTTGTGATGTGTGCCATGGATTGGGCAGTTTAAGTAACTGGAGCTTTATTCTGAATTCTGGAGTCTGGAGTCCAAGATAAAGGTGTTAGTCAGGCTGTTTCCTCTCTCCCTGTGTGTAGATGACATCTTTTTCCTGTGTCCTCACCGCCCCCCCCCTTGTTGTGTCTGTCTGTGTGTCCTTCCATCCATTCTGATCTCTTCTTATTGAATTAAGACCTACCCTGATGACCCGTCTTAACCATCACCACCCCTTTGGAGGGTCTGTTTCCAAACACAGCTGCCCTCCGAAGCTCAGGGATCAGGACTTCAGGATGGGACTTTGAAAAACCAATTCTGTGTCTGCCTCGGTCCTCAGCCTCAGGGCAGCTATCCCAGTAAAGGCAGAGGTTAGGAT
Organism: Peromyscus maniculatus bairdii; assembly: GCF_049852395.1. NCBI lineage: Eukaryota > Metazoa > Chordata > Mammalia > Rodentia > Cricetidae > Peromyscus > Peromyscus maniculatus. Next base: position 44,827,832 of record NC_134871.1, on the reverse strand, counting down.
TGAGTGGAATGTTAGGGTTAAAATGGTGATGCTGGGAACAGAGATAGAGAACTAGGCTGACCAGAGATGAGGGACAACAGGGCTCTGGGCCAGCATTGCTGGCTCTCCTGTAGCTCCTTCCCTCGAGTGTGGGAGAGGCACCCCTCAGTTCTAATACAGCTGATTGCAACAAACTGAATTGTGAGTAAGGTTGCCTTTTAAGATGCTGCCACTAGCCGGGCGTGGTGGCGCACGCCTTTAATCCCAGCACTCGGGAGGCAGAGCCAGGCGGATCTCTGTGAGTTCGAGGCCAGCCTGGGCTACCAAGTGAGCTCCAGGAAAGGCACAAAGCTGCACAGAGAAACCCTGTCTTGAAAAAAAAAAAAAAGATGCTGCCACTTACTTCAGGAAAGAGACTACCCCTGAGCACCCTGTAGACAAGGGGCTAGATATGGGGTAACTAAGAACAACCGTAGCTACATTTTGGTAGCTGTGCTGGGGTTGGCTCTATGGTAAAGCTACAAGCTGGTCATGTAAACATGGGAACAAAGATTAGTTTAATTAACACCAGCAAACTCTGCTGAGGATTAACCAGCAATACCTTCGAGGTGGGCATGTTAGCAATGCCAGTACAAGCTAATGACTACCAGACAGACAAGGTTACAAGTTAACAAAGCAAGTTAAAGATGAACAGGGAGCCACGCGGCGGTGGTGGCGCACGCCTTTAATCCCAGCACTTGGGAGGCAGAGCCAGGTGGATCTCTGTGAGTTTGAGGCCAGCCTGGGCTACAGAGTGAGATCCGGGGCAGGCACCAAAACTACACGGAGAAACCCTGTCCCGAAAAACAAAACAAAACAAAACAAAACAAAACAAAACAAAACAAAACAAAACAAAAGATGAGCAGAGGTTGGGGCTGGAGAGATGGCTCAGAGGTTAAGAGCACTGGCTGCTCTTCCAGGGGTCCTGAGTTTAATTCCCAGCAACCACATGGTGGCTCACAACCATCATAGTGAGATCAGGTGCCCTTTTCTGGCCTGCAGGCATACCTGCAGACAGGATACTATATACATAATAAGTAAATAAATCGTAAAAAAAAAAAAAAAAGGTGAACAGGGGTCCTTACAATGTGGCCACTCCCCTGAATGCCATCTACCTGCTTGGGCCAGGAGAACAGGCATGAAACAGGTGGGCTTTCTGTCATTCAGAGAATTATCCAGTCTTAATAGATTTGGCTTCAGCTTTTTGTCCAGTGTCTGCCATAGAACTATAAAAAGCCCCAGACAAACAGTTCTATGGGTTTCCTCCTCTCTAGGGCCCCTCTGGAGCTGTGCTTGCTTCCCAGAACGCATTAAAAAGGAAGGCTGACATTCATCAGCTGTGCGTTTGGCTTGGGAAATCAGAGAAAGAGCAACGTCACCCCAAGCGGGAGAAAAGATGGAGACATCTGCAGAACTTCACGAAGTGGGAGGCAGCTGTGTGTGGGGAGAGCCGGAAACCGGTTCTTTATGCTAGGCAGGGCCCCTGCTTAGAGGCCTAGGAGCTCAGGGCTTGGGAGAGAGTTTGGTCATGTGGATCAGCTGGGCACCAGGGACCTGGCATCTTCCCGTTTCTCTGCTCCACATCTGATCATGTTGTCTCCATCTGGAATTGAGTTTCTGTGGGCTGCCACTAAGCTGTCAAGGATGGAAATGCTTCTTTGTGTGTGTTGGGGGGGGGGAGGGGCACATACTTTCCAAAGATTCCAGAAGGTCCCCCATGAGGGCTCCTCAGACTTCAGTGGGTCAATAGAATCAGGAACCTACTGAATCCCCGGCTGAGGCCAGAGAAGTGCCCTTGATGCTTCTAGACAGAGCCCTCCCTCTGCCAGTGCCTGGGCTCCATATTTAAGGGGCACCAAGAGGGTCACACAAGTTTGCTGCTCACTGGATATGGTTGTTGCTCAATATTAAAGCCTATTTCCACCAGCTCCTTTTGTGCTGGGAGGCAAATTTAACCTCAGGCAATTCCCAGGGTTCTTGTTGGTCTCTGAGAGCCTCAGGTGGCACCAGGCACCAGAAGGCTCTTCCAGGTCTGAGGAGGCACTGTCCCATTAGCCCAGGTCCCAGGGAGGCTAAGCGGCTCTGCCTATGGGTCACATCTCCTGTGCTCACAGCCACGAGACCTTCCGTCTTGGGAAAGGCTGCAGCCGAGCTGGCACTGTTCTCCAAGGTCATGACAGAGGCGCCGTGGCAGCTGCCTGGGTAGGGAGAAGGAAGCTGCAGTGGCTGGGGGAACGGATAGAGTTGGCACTTCCTGCACAGCCAAGTGTAACCCCCTTCACATGGTACTTTCCTCAGCACAGCTCCAGGACCCAGCATCTCCCACTTTCCTGGAGCTCTGCCCTGAATCTGTGGCTCCAAGATAAGGCCAGGGACCCTTAGGCCTGGGGTGCATTTTCTCAGGCTGTGCTGGAGAACTGAGGCCTGAGCGGTGTCGGTGTCGTCCTTCCCTGGTGCAGGGTACTGGGGTCTTGCTCTAGCAGAGAAATAACAGCTCCTTTGCAGACACACAGAGGTGAGGAAGACAAGGTCCGGAATGGGGGTGGGAGCACAGAGGTGTTCTCCTTCACTATGCCTATCTGGTCCCATTTTAGGGGGAGCTGTTAGGCCTGAAGGTGAGCCAAGCTCTGTTCTCTGGGTCCAGACCCTCTAGGGACAGCCCACATGCGCTGTTAAGAAATGCTTATGCGAGGCAGGCGGATCTCTGTGAGTTCGAGGCCAACCTGATCTCCAAAGCGAGTTCCAGGAAAGGCGCAAAGCTACACAGAGAAACCCTGTCTCGGAAAAAAAAAAATTTAGGGGCTGGAGAGATGGCTCAGAGGTTAAGAGCACTGACTGCTCTTCCAGAGGTCCTGAGTTCAATTCCCAGCAACCACATGGTGGCTCACAATCATCTGTAATGAGATCTGGCGCCCTCTTCTGTGTACATAATAAATAAATCTTTAAAAAAAAAAAAAAAAAAAGAAAGAAAGAAAGAAAAGAAATGCTTATGCTTGGGTTCTGCCTGGGTGTCAGCTCGGTAGGAACACTTCCTGTTGTTCCCTGGGAAGTCCTGATGTCCTGTTTTATCACGCAGCTTGTGCCAAGCCCCGGCATAAGGAGACAGAGTCTCAGTGTGTGTGGCCAGTGAAGGATAGGGTGCTACCAGCCTTGATATAGCTATATGAAAGCTACCGCAGAAACACTGGACCCTCACACACCTGCTGACGTTCTCCTGGAGTATCCCCGTCTGTCCACCATCCACTGCCCTCTTGATGGAGGCATCCTGATGCTCAGGAATGCACCTCAGCTGGTGGTACTATGTTTAGGTCATTTCTCCAGGACGCTGAGGTGGAGATCAGGCTGAGCCTTGCCCTGAGCTACTCCATATTGTATAAACAATGGTTTTTATTAGGCTGTGCCTTCCTGAGAGATGAACTCTGATCCTAAGGCTTGACTTGAGGGCCTCCAGCATGGTTTGTTAGCTAATTCATGCAGAGTTTACCTTTGCATCTAGTCTCTACCTGCTTTCTGCTCACTTCTGTTAGCCTCCTGTTAGGCCTCTTTAGAAGCTGCTGAACTGGCTGCAGCCTCATTAATCCTTTATGACCGCTTTGTAACTGACATTCCTACATGTGTGAAGGTGTATTTACTGTGTGACGTATAACGTGTGGTCTGAGAGCTATTATTGGTAATTAAGACTGGAACACATGAACCTGTGTCTGTCGCAGCCAGCTATTGAGAGAAGTCAAGACTACTTGGTAAACTGAAGCCAACAGGACATGACCCAGCCGAAGACCTGGGTTTGGTTCCCAGCACCCACATCAGGCAGTTTACAATTGCTTGTAACTCCAGTTCCAGGGGATCTGATGTCCACTTCCGGCCTATGAAGGCTCCTGCACACACTTAGTGCACCATAAACTCATGTAGAGGAATTCAATAGGAAACACCACAAGCTGGGGGAGGAGAATGAGCCCACAGGTCTCCCCTAGGAAAGAGAGCAGGGGCACAAAGGCAGTCCCGAAGGGAAAGAGCCTCAGCTCCCTTCAGTTCCTAGCACCCACGGAGAGTTAGTATCAAGCACCAGGCAGCATGACAGGCCCTGAAGGGAGTGAGAAACCCTCCAGTTCCCTCAGCTCCCTTCAGACCCAGGAAACAAAAGGGGGTTCCTTCCTTTTATAGCTTCCCAGGGAAATGGGGTGCTCCACACCACGTGACCCAGCCTGTGTGCTGGAAGCCGGGTGGCTAGTGATAAAAGTCTAGCTATAACTCAAGGCTGTCTTGGGTCTAAGGAGTGGGGAGGAGGAGTACTCTGGAGCGGCAAGGTCACACTCACACAGCACCACACTTGCTTATCACTTCCGCAGAGGGAGGGCCTGCAGCGGGGTGGCGGCTAGAGGGTCTGTGACCTAACATGTCTGTCTATGTTTCTGATAGTGCTTTCCTGACATGGAGGTCCTAGCTCTTCCTGGGCATTACCAAGAACTCAGGTGTGTGGAACTGGCTGGACAGGCTGAAGGGGCTCAAGGGTGTAAGTACAATGGCAAGAGAAATAGTGTGGAGATCCAGGCAACCTGGAAAGAAATTGTAGGTTCAGCTCGAGGCCAAGGCCACCCAGGCTTCCAGGCTCCCAGGCTTCCGAGAAGCTAGGGAGAAATGGGGAGGTAGAGGCACAGAAACGTGTGAATCCCAGGGCAGCCTCTGGCAGCAAGCCAGCCAGCCTTACAGCAAAGGAGCCTCTGGCTGGGGGGTCTGCAGACCACAGGCCCCAGGTGTCAGCAGGAGCCCTAAGAAGCCACACGGGGAAGCCTTTCTGACAGCATCTCCCACCTCATTGTGGGGGTGGGGTGGGTGGGTGGGGACGGGGGGGGGGGGGGAGGGGGGAACGACAGAAGGACGGACTACCCTGCCTTGCAGAAGAAGGAGCCCTTTGCCCTGGAGTGTGGGAGGGCAAACAGGATTAATAAGAACAATAGGGGGATGTCAACAGTTTGAGAAAGAGGTGAGAGGGGAACAGAGAAAGAGAACATAAAAGGACAAAATGATGTGTGTGTGTAATTTCTATGCTAAGGTTAACTCTCCTGAGTGCTAAGGAGCTCCCAGATATCTAGGAAGGGAAGATAGGGGAAAAAAAAATCAGAAATCGCCAGGCGATGGTGGTGCACACCTTTAATCCCAGGACTCAGGAGGCAGAGGCAGGCAGATCTCTGTGAGTTCGAGGCCAGCCTGGTCTACAGAGTGAGATTCAAGACAGGCACCAAAACTACACGGAGAAACCCTGTCTGGAAAAACAAAACAAAACAAAAATCAGAAATCCCGACTGGACAGTGTCCAGAAAGCACCATTTATGTATCTCCTGATTCCACGAACTGAAGCTCAGGATATTCTTGTTCAGGAAAAAACATCTCCCCGAGACTCTAGGTGATCAGCAGGTACACTTTGGGGTTCAGAGGACTCACAGCCGGCAGGGAGAGATTCCTGTCAGTGGCACAGATACTTGCAGGCGGAACACCTTTCTGCCCACTTCAGGAACCCATTCTAAAGGTTACACATGCACACGGAGTGGGGCACGCCACGCTCTCACTTGTGGTGAGAGTTGTACCAGCTAAGGTGGGGAACCTCCCAAGGGCTACTGCTACTCGGCTGTCTGGGTACACTGACGCATGACCCCTCCCCCACCATCACATGGCCCAAGAAAAGAGCCCACAGGTCCTTCTTCAGGCTGTGCTGATGCATAAAAATGTCGGTGTGCTGCTGGTGGCCACATTTGGCCTAAGGAGGAGAATGCCAACACAAGCAACTGTTTCTAGTGTTGGCAAAAAAGAAATAAGACACATAACCCAGGTGGAAGGGTGGAGCCCAGAAGAGGAGACAAGGACAGAGCAATAGGGGTGGAGGCAGAGGGATGCACATCTGCCAATGCACCTTGCCCTGGACTTCTGGCTTTGTAATAATGTGGACATTCTTATACACACAGTAAAAATGGTAGGTTAAAAAAAAATCCCTTGAGCTTGGCAGATGAAAAAGTGGTGCACACCTGAAATCCGGCTCTCAGGAGGTGATGACAGGGAATCAGGAGTTTAAAGGCTTTTTTTTTTTTTTTTTTGGTTTTTGGTTTTTTGAGACAGGGTTTCTCTGTGTAGCTTTGTGCCTTTCCTGGAACTCACTCTATAAACCAGGCTGGCCTCGAACTCACAGAGATCCGCCTGCCTCTGCCTCCCAAGTGCTGGGACTAAAGGCGTGCACCACCTCCTCCTGGCTAGTTTAAAGTTTTAAAGGATTTCTGTGCCTGTCCATGGACCAGGTCTCTCTCTGTCTCTCTCACACACACCTACCTCTCAAAACAGCCGCAGTAACAAAACCCTTAGAAATAGAAAACAAGATAAAAACACCCAGCTGTGTGTCCCATTGGCAGGAGCCTCACAGAAAGGATACATAGAAAAAGGTAGCCACTGCCTCCTCCTCCGAATGCTGTTCTCTGAAGGCCCAGCTTGTGTGACACCATCAGGACGAGATGACCTGCAAAGAGACAGATGCTGGAGTTCAGTTGCAGCCTTCTTGTTCGTGGTGACAGCAGTGTGATTTTGAAACATCACAAAGCAAGCAAACACGTGAATGTTAAGAATGATGTCTTCCTCCGCCCCAGCATTTTGTGGAAAGAGACACAGGTTAAAAAGATGATAAATAAAAACTTTGAAACCTTGAATTTGAAGTGACGAGCGAGTGAATGTTTCTGGGAACAGTCTGTTCACGTTTTCTGGCCATTTCTCCTTTAGGAGAGGGTGCCTGTTTCCTTGTGCTACAGTTCTGGTAGGGGTTGTCCTCCAAAGGTTTATAAGCTCAGAGCTTTATCCAAATCTGGCGGTTTGAGGGGTGGGACCTTTAAGAGGTGGGACCTCATGAAAGCTCTTGGGGCTCACCCTGGAGGGGAGTGGATTAATGCTATCTGGGGAGTGGGTGGATTCTCCTGGGATAGGATTAGTTCACAGTAGTGGGGGGGTCTGAAAGAAAATTCAGCTTTCTTGGCTGACTGCCTCGTTTCCTCTCTTACCATGCAACCTCCATGGTGCGCGTGTGTGTGTGTGTGTGTGTGTGTGTGTGTGTGTGTGTGTGTGTGTACATGTGCCACAACATATAGAGGTCAAGTGTCTGTGGAGGTCAAGGGTCTGTCCCTGCCTTCCACCTTGTTTGGAATAGGTCTCTTGTTCACTACCACACACTCCAGGGATTTCTCCATCTCCACTTCCCAGTTCCCATAAAAGCACTGAGAATACAGCGCTACTGTGAGCAGCTGTGTGTGGGCTCTGGGAATCCAAACTCAGGTCCTCACTCTTGTATGACACTTTACCCGCTAAGCGCTTTACCCTGTCTTTTCTTTGTATGTGACCCAGTGTCGGGGCATGTGGCACTGAGCATCCTCAGGGTGGGCTTCGGATATTCTTGTAAGAGGCAAGAACTGCAGGAAAAGGTAAGACTCTAGGGCAGGAAGCAGAGGGACCATGTGGGAGTTCCCAGAGCTGATCAGTAGCACAGAAAGTGCTGGTGTCCTGTGCAGCACTGCACACACCCATGTGGTTGCAGTATAGAGCACACACACACACTCTGCAATCGCTTAGAATGTCACCTGACTTCAGATCTGACAATCCACACCCAGCTATTGTCTGGAGAGCCTGGGAAGTTCATGTCCACACCAAGGCCTGGGGTGTAAGAACCACTGTGGTGGTATCTGCTCTGCCCATGACCTTGGGCTATAGGGCCGGAAGGAGGTGGTGCTTCCTGTTCTTGTCTGTGACCTCTGTTAAGGGAAGGAGAAGGGTCACATGCCCCTTCTTCCTGCTCCTGCCTGCGAGGTGGATTTGCTCCAGGTCACATCAGAGGACGACTTCTGATCTGTCTACTCTGTTCTGTATTCGGGAGTGTATTTCTTCAATTTATATCTTAATAAATCCCTGTTACCCGTTTAATAGACTCACATGGATTGATTGTCATAAACCACAGCCGGTGTCCAACACCTAACAGACAAGGCTACTCGTGGATATTCATCTGAGCAAGTGCTCCTCAGCGAGGCAAAGGACGAATTGCTAGGCCGTAGTGACACACGACAGGGAACGACACAAAAGTACATACCATGTGTGTTGGCTAGGCTTTTTTCTTGCTATTTTTTTCTTTTTTGTTAACTAAACAAACACAAGCTAGGGCCATCTGGGAAGAAGAAATTTCAACCGAGAAAATGCCTCCATCAAATTGGCCCTTAGGCATGTTTGTGGGGACATTTTTCTTGATTGATTTGGGAGGGTCCGGTCCACTAGGGATGGTGCTATCCTTGAGACAGAGTGTCCTGGTTTATGTAAGAAAGCAGGCTGAGCAAGTGATGGGAGCAAGCCAGTGAGCAGCACCCCTCCATGGCCTCTGCTTCAGTTCCTGCCTCCAGGTTCCTGCCTTAAGCTCCGGCCCTGACTTTGCTCCATGTTGGACTGTGACCTAGAAGTTGTACACTGAAACAAATTCTTTCCTCCCCAAGTTGGTTCTGGCCAGTGTTTTACCACAGCAAAAGAAAGCAAACCAAGACAACGTGGATTTCCCCTCTCAGGGCAGACAGCACTTAGCTACAACCTTTTTGGTTGTGAGCCTAGACTTTAACTGCTGAGGCATCTCTCTCCAGTCCAAATACAGACTTTTCAAATTTCCTATTGGTTGTCTTAGGAAGGGAGGAAAACTGTGAGTGAGCAGGAGGGAATTTGGTGTGTGTGTGTGTGTGTGTGTGTGTGTGTGTGTGTGTGTGATGGCAATGTCTGATTTGCAGAGGGCCTTGGGTGTCATGTAGCTGATAGAGCTTGCTGTGGAATGTCTCACCCGTTTTACTAAATGAGATTTTTACCTCTGATATCACAGAGCACTGTTGAATGGCCAATGGCATACATGCTGAGGTCTGGGGGCGGGGGAGACTATGCAGATGTCCACAGCTTCTTTTGAAGCCTTTCAAGAAGGCCAGATGGGAGGGAGGGTTGGAGGGACAGGGAGACACCTTGCAGGCTAACAGAGCATGTGCTGTTGGGCATGTGGATGCTGGTTGTTCAATTCTTCCAACTTTGTTCTGGCCACAAAGTTTTCCATAATGAAACACCTATGTTGGAGGATGGACCGTTCAACCTGAAGAGGCACCACTGGTCATGGGCACACTTCTAATCCCAGTACAGGGGAGGTGGAGACAGGAGGATCCCCGAAGCCTGCTGGCTACCAGGCCAGCCTATTTGGCGAGCTGAAGAGGCAGCATGGCAGCTTGGAGTAACCTTTGTGAGAGAGCGCCACATGTTAGATGCTTAATCCAGGAGAGGCTTACTCTCATTATCTCACGAAGTTCAAAGCTAAAGGTAGGTTTTGCTGTCCTGTACTGAAGCCAGGGTCTTGTGAATAGCAAGTAAGAATGATACTCCCAAGCCACTCGCCGAGGCTAGAAGGTTTCTGGGTTTGTTTGTTTTTGAGCTAAGCTCTCTGTAACCCAGGCTGGCCTAGAACTCATGATGTAGCCCAGGCTGGCCTAGAACTCATGATGTAGCCCAGGCTGGTCTCCTCCTGCTTTAGCCTTCCAAGTACTGGAATTACAGATGTGTGACACCATACTCTACCAAGGCTAGAAGTTTTTAAGTCAAGGTGTCAGCAGGGCCACACACTCTCTGAGGGTCTAGAGAGTCTTCCTCACCCTTCCAAGCCTAGCTGCAGGCGTGGCTCACGGCCACAAGACATCCTCACCGTGCATCTCTTCTTCTGGCTCCTGGTGGGGCATGTCACTAGGAAGGTTTAGGAAACAATGGTTTCTTTATGCTGTGGGTGTTAGCCGCTGCAATAGGGCCATCTTCTGTGACTCCTCCAAGCTTGGTCTCTAACTGTTCAAAGGGATCCTGGCAGCACTGACCTAAGCAGCAAGCCTCAGCTGGCCCTTCACCCCTCAACCCTGCCATCTGCTCTCCTCTGTCTAGCTCTGGGGTTCCTGGGCCCTGGGCAGCTAATGGCACCCAGAATGGGACCCTGGTGCTGTCCCTGGTTCTGACATGAGTGTTGGGAGGCCACTCCAATTTGCCAGTCCTTTGTCTAAAAAAGAGGCATGGGGAGCTGGAGAGTTGGTTCAACAGTTGAAAGCACTTGCTGATTTTGTAGGGAACCGGGGTTCGATTTCCCTCACACTCATGGTGGCTCACAATCATCTGTAACTCCAATCTCAGGGAATCTGATGTCCTCTTCTAACCTCCGTGGGTAAATTTGTAATCCCAGCACAGGGGAGATGGAGATAAGGCCCACTGGCTCAAAAATCAGTGTACTCTCTCTCCCTCCCTCTCTCTCTTTCCTTGGCTGGCTTAGAACTCGATATGCAGACCCAGCTGGCCTGGAGCTCACAGAGATCTGCCTGCCTCTGCCTTCTGAGTGCTGGGACTAAAGGCGTGTGCCACCATGCCCAGTCCAAGATGGACAGTTTCTGATGAACCACGTCCACATTGACTGCTGACCTCCACAAACATGTACATACATGTGTACCCCCTCCACACGAACATACACACACAGCTGCAGATACACACCAAAAATAAATAAGTAAATAAACAAACACACAGTCCTTTGCATGGTATTCAGCAGAGTATCTCAGGCAGGGTCAAGCCCCACTGTCCTTGCTAACCCATGGCCTTAGGAACAGCAGTATGGGCCAGGGTAGGTTGGAAGAGGGTAGTCAAAGCCCACTTCCTGAGGGGGGCTGCCCAGGCTACAGGGGCCAGGTCACACCTTGGCCATTCATTTTCCATTTTTTTTTTTAAAGCCCTTTCTTCTGCTCATCATGGCTACCATCGTTCTTGCCTGCAAAAATCCTGATAGGGAAAACCAACAGACCGCAAGCATCAGGAGGAAGTCAGAGTAGCCTGGAAACCAGGTTGGGAATCTCGTCTCCCTGGCAACCAAGTCCAGCCTGGGGAGAGCAGGTCTCAGGCTCTCCATTTTCCGTGCTCCCGAGGGGCCAGCCCTCCCCTCCTCACACATTATTTTCTCTCCAGTCTAGCTTCCTCCTCTACCCTGCCCCCACCCCAGCTCATGCATACGCTAGGTCTTACGCACCTGTGTTTTTCAGTGTGGCAGGCAGAATCGCTTTCAAATGTAGGGGCTTAAAACAGCACATTCATTTCTCTCTTGGTGCCTCTGGGAGGAATTCGGTGCTCTGCTGGGGACTCTGGACTGTGATCTCACATGAGGCTGGGGCTTCTGGCCCATCTGAAAGGTTGCCGGGGGGGGGGGGGGGGGGGGGGAGTCCACTCCCAGACTCATTCATGGGGCATTGGCAGGCTCAACCCTTGTCATCCGAGCTACTTCACGATGTGGCAGGTGGCTATACCAGGATTGGAACCATGGACCTGCTGAGGGGAACCAAGACAGGAGCCATAGTCTTTGTGGTTCACTCTTGCAGGTGCTGTCTTTGTAAAAAGCAAGTTCATTTAGCTTGGGCTGAGGGAGGGGCGGGGGAGCAAGATCACAGGCCGAGGATGCCTGAGGGTGGTGTCTGGGGGAGCTCATTTTACCACCTCTCCTTCATACTGAGATGTGGGGCCACAGGGACCTCCTACATCTCTGAACAGAAGTTTGTCAGAGGTTTTCATCTTGGGAATGGGCTGGCTGTGCTCCGGAGAGTCTCCCATGCCACCATGGGCCCCTCACAGCCACACCATGCCTGTATGGAACCCCAGAGTCAACTGAAAAGGGGGGCAGAAGCCAGCTTTATGCTAGGACACCCAGAAGTACTGTCCTGTCCCCTGCCTCATGAGGGGTAGCATGGAATAAGAAATGGATGAGCCAAATATGGTTAAAGATGGCCAGACCGGGATGCTATGCCCTGCCTCAACTTATCCTATGGCCCCTGTGGCTTTCTACAGGGCACAGCCTGAGCCGCCCTCTGATTCTCCCCATCTCGTTGTTTACTCTCAGGGAAATCTGCATCCTAGGTACCATGCACGCCACAGCCCAGGGCTGCCTTCCTCTTGGCCTGGCTACCCCAGTCTGCCTTTTTTCCCCATCACAGGAGCCCCGCAGACATGACATCAGTCTTCTCTTGCTGTCACAGGGCAGCATCGTGCTGGCATAGAGGTCCTGAGTGAGGACCACTTGATGGAAGGCTATACTTGCTGGGTGCTCCCATGCCTTAAAACAACCCTTAGCAATCCCATCCCCGCCAGTTGCTTTTTGCGAGCAGGGCAAGGCCAGAATGGACTACAGGGAGCTCTGATCACCATCCATCACCAGTGTCCTACACTACTCAGGGTTCTCCAGAGATCGAATGGATGTGTAATTATGCAGGGTTATTTTAAGGAGGGGTGCCCATGATAGTGGGGATTGACAGTTCTAACCCCTGCAGGTAGGACAACAGGCAAGAGCCTACACATAACCATGCCCAAAGCTAGGACTGGCCGGATTCCCTCTAGCTCAGGCACCCCCCAGTTTCCCTTCTAGTCAGGCCTTTGGGTGATTAGAAGTGACCCACCCACACTATGGAGTACAGTTTACTTAATCAAGGCTTACCCATTTAAATGTTAATCTGTGCTCTAGCGAGATGGGCCAGTGAGTAAAGGTTCTTGCTGCTAAGCCTTAGTTCAATCTCTAAGACCCACATGATGGAAGGGGAGAATTGACTCCAATGTGCTCTCCTTGACCTCTGACCCCTGCCCTGCTGAGTAGCAATTTTCTCCTAGATAAACCTCCATCATGGATGAAAGCTGGTTAAGACACAGGACTCAGGATGCTGTAAAGGGAGGGGAAACCATCTGTCCTGTAGGGAAGCTCTTTAAATTCAGGAAATAAACAACACAAAGGCTTCAGTAAGTCCCTGAAACCAACTAAACTCACTAGGACCCTTGCCTAGCAAATGTATATAAGCAGTGAGGACTACGGAGACCCACGCTCAGACCAACCAAGCCACCTGAAAGAGACAGAGCAGCTGAGCTGCCTGGAAGAGACATTCTCCAACCTGTGGATCTGCATGCAGGCTGTGCAGTGTGCTCTCCGTTCCCAGCTTTCCTGAGCTTATTGTTTATGTTAGAATGGGCTTTTGGCGATCCAGCTGTCCTTGAGTCATTTCTGTCCTGTAAGGGATGCCCATATTTCTCTAAGAAACCCTGAAATGAGTAAAACCCATTTGCTCAACAGGTTGGACTTTGGTGGTATCTTTCCTTTGCTCTGTTGTGGTTCCCTATCTGGGGTGAGTTGATATTTGTTTATGTCTCTCCTGTAATAATGTACACAACACACCCACAGCCATGGCATACCCCCAAACAAACAAACAAACAAACAAATGTAATAAATGTTAATCTGTCTGGGTCAGGTGGCACTCATCTAAGCTATATAGTGACTTGAGACTAGCCTGGGCTGCATAGTGAGACCCTAAGGAATAAATGAAAGAAGAGAAAAGAAAAATGCTGGCTAAACGTTAATCTCATCCAAAAACATCCTCACAGACACACCTAGAATGATGTTTGACTCACCATCTGAGTACCATGGGCCAGCCAGATGTTACATAAGATTAGTTACATACTCTCCAACAGGAATTTTCTCACTTACAGACTAAGGTAACACACTGCCGTTCTCAGGGCACAATCCATGCCCCCTATACTGTGGACTGAAAGCCATGAAGGTTCTGGTATCTGGTCTCCTACCTCACCTCCCTGTAGATTCCCAGGCTCTCTGTCTGCCCACCCCACCCCATCCTGCCTTCCTTCCAGCCCTGCATCCTTGATGTCTTTCCACTTCCAGCCTTTGCACGTGTTGCCTGCCCCACGTGTGGTCCCTTCATTGAGAGCTGCCTGTGGTTGCCCTGGAAACCTTCCTCTGCATCCTTAGCATCTAAAGGAGTCTAAAGTTCATTGCTCACTTAGCTGCTTCTTAACAATGCAGGGTCTTGGATACCCCACTCCAGAGCTCCCTTCTACCTGACGCATACTGATGCCCAGGTCTCCAGCTCTCTAGAAGGCACATGGCAGATGTCTTTGTTTTTATAAGATGACTTAGATTTCTTTTCTTTCTTTCTTTCTTTCTTTCTTTCTTTCTTTTTAAAAGATTTACTTATTTATTTATTATGTACAGTTATCCTGCCTGTATGTCTGCCTGCAGGCCAGAAGAGAGCACGGGATATCATTACAGATGGTTGTAAACCACCATATGGTTGCTGGGAATTGAACCTGGGTCCTCTGGAAGAGCAGCCAGTGCTCTTAACCGCTGAGCCATCTCTCCAGTCCAAGATTTCTCTTCTTATAAGTCAGTTCTCTGTTCACTCTTATATCTGGGCTTCCCTTCATCATCATGCTCCTCCTTGAAGTAGCTTCTTTACATGCTTATTTAATGAAGGGTGGTTAGTGGTAAAACTCTCTGAATTTTATCTGAAAAATATATTTATTTCAACTACAACATAGTATTCTAATTGTAGGGGAGCATGATTATAATTCCAGCCCTTGGAAAAGATAGAGGTAGAGGGGTCAGAAGTTCAAGGCCAGTCAGGGCTATATAGTAAGTTCAAAGTCAAACTGAATTACATGAGAGCCTATCTTTAAAAATAACACCCCAAGCCGGGCGGTGGTGGCGCATGCCTTTAATCCCAGCACTCGGGAGGCAGAGGCAGGCGGATCTCTGTGAGTTAGAGGCCAGCCTGGGCTACCAAGTGAGTTCCAGGAAAGGTGTAAAGCTACACAGAGAAACCCTGTCTCGAAAAACCAAAAATAAATAAATAAATAAATAATAACACGCCAAATCACCCCAAACAAATACAGAATAATCAACCAAAAATTTGAAGTCAGTGTACTAGCTTTCTTGTTGATGTGACAGAAAGATCTACACAAGGAACTTAAAGGAGGGAAGATATACTATGGCTCCCTGTCTCAGAGGTATCTGCCTACATTGCTTGGCACCATGGCTTTGGGCAGGAAGGACATCATGGCAGGAACATTTGCTAGAGAGGCTGTTCTAACTTCTTGGCAGACAAGAAGCAAAAAGACAGGAAGGGCCAGAGGCAACTCCACAGGACCTGCCACCAGTCCTCATTTCTCCATCCCCACCCCCTCAAAGTTTCCAGAAAGGCTCCCTATAGTTCCACCAGCTGGGGACTGGCACATGGAGGGAGGTAACCTTTATAACCAAACAACAGTGTAGTGGTACCCACCTGGAACCTCAGAACTCCAGAGGCTGAGGTAGGAGATACTGAGTTAGAGGTCAATTTGAGCTACTGAGCATGACCCTGCCACAAGAAAGCAAAACCAAAAGAAGTATTACATTTGATTAATAATAGTTGTGCTTATTTTAGGGGAGCCAGGGAACCTTTAGACACACAGTACATTGTAGAATAATTAAACAAAGCCAATCAATTTTTCGTTCTCTCAAGTTTTCAGTGAAGACATTTAAAACACTTTATCTTACTAATAAAAAACCACATTGTGTTAACTATGGCCCTGGACTGTTTAACAGATCTTATTGACCTACCCTCCTGTCTAAGGGAAACTGTGTCTCTTGGTGCCCAGCTTCTAGTCTTCCCATTCTATCTCTTCTCCTCCAATGAGATCATGCACACATTCCCTTCCCCAACATCCTGCCCAGCACTTCAGTCTTGTAATCATCATCCTAATTAATGTCAGGTCACATTTCATGGCCTAAATTAGTGTTTCCCTGGTAACCAGTGATACTCAGTGTTTTTCTACAAACCTGTATGCCTTCTTGAGAAGTGTCTAGTTAGAGTCTTGGTTGATTTTAAGTCAGGCTATTTGTTTTCTTGATACTAAACTGTTTCCTAAACTTTTGGTTATCTGAAAAACTTGTTTTGCACTTAATTTTTGAAAACTGTGCATAAAATTCAGAGTTAGGCCGGGGTGGTGGTGGTGGTGGCACATGACTTTAATCCCAGCACTCAGGAGGCAGAGGCAGGCGGATCTCTGTGAGTTTGAGGCCAGCCTGGTCTACAAAAGAGTTCCAGGACAGGCTCCAAAGCTACACAGAGAAACTTTGTGTCGGGGAAAAAAATCTGATACTATTTCACTTTCTTTCGTTCTGATTGCTCTGCCATCAGATTCATAAGGACTATCTCCTTCATGTTTTAGATTTTCCTGTCTTTGGTGGTCTACAATTTTGCTAAACTGTCATTTGTTATTTTACTTATTATACATTAGAATCTTTACCAACACTTACTTTCCACCAGTTCTGACTTATTTTAAGTAGACTGTCTCCAAACACCAACTTAAAGATTTCACTTAGATCCTTCTTGGCTCTCTGCACACAGCCTTTTGTAGTTTTTTCTGCTTCTCAACGTCTTATGTCTTGTGTTACATTCCTAATCACTTCTGGGCAGGAGCTCTACCACTGAGCTATAGCCTCAGCCTCTCCTGATGATTTCTTCAGATTTGTCTTCCAGTTCATAAATTTCCTCTTCATCTGTGTCTAATTTGCTGGATAACTCTGCTGAGTTTTTTTTTTGTTTTTGTTTTTGTTTATAAACAACAGCTTTATTGAGATATAACACACTACATAAAAATCACTTTTTATGGGATACATTTCAGTGACTTTTAGTTTATTAACAAAGTTGTGTATCCATCACCATGATCTAGTTGTAGGGCATTTCATTACTACAAAATGAAATTTAATCCCTCCCTCCCCCATACTTGGCTAACCTTTCTGTCTTTGTTGGATTTTAAAATCTGGGGCATGTATTGTAAATAAAAAAGGTTTTTGTTTTTGATTTTTTGTTTGTTTTTCATTTGTTTATTTACTTGATTTGTTGTTATTGTTCCTTCTTTCTTGGTGATTGGCTCCTTTTACCAAGAATTCTTCCAAGGTTTCCGTTGATCTTTTGTCATTGAAGTGAAGTTTCAAGTTTTTCTGTCTTTCAGATAAACTTGCTGTTCAGCTTGTGGTTACATGTTCCTTCTTTTAGTATGTCTTAATAAGTACATTATCTTTGTGTTCTAGCGTATGTTTGCTGTTGGTGCTTATCTCTGTGTGACTCTTCGGTTTACTAGTACATTTAGGCAGGCCATCAGCTTTTGCAAGCAGTGGTCATGATGCGCAGGGTTCATGGACCATTCACTTGCCTGCTGGCAGCCTGCTCCCTGCATTTCCATAGAAAACACTTACCTAGAAGGCTCACCTGGCCTCTACCCTGCAAGAATCCATAAGAAGGCTCATCCTCGGAGCCTGCGTACAGGCTCAGGCTCCGCCCACTCCTGTCTCTGTCCAGCAAGTTGGCTTTGGGCTCCACTATGGTATTGACTGGTTTGAAGGGAAGAGAACTGTGTATGAACTAGTTCTTACCCTCTGCACTCTCTTCATCTAGATCCTGTCTTCAAAGTGTCTAGTCCCTCTCTTCCTTTGTGAACCACTCAAGTGCTCAGGCTGTTTGATCCCACTATTGGCCGAGTCACCTAGTGATTGGTGTGGCACTGGGCAGGAGGCTCTATCGTTGTGTTCTCCTCACCTGTAACTCAACACTCAGGCAGCGAGGAGATGTGCACCTATACTGAAGTAATGCATGTGCCATTTAGAATAAGGAGAACAGACACTATGCTCTCAAATTGACGGCCAGGTTGCCATATCTAGTAAGGATCTGATATTAATGACAGTCGTTTGTCTGGTGTGAGGTTCATGGGCAGAGGGGGCAGAAACCAAGGTCTGCCTAGGGCTTTGAACTCGAAACACCTTTACTCCTGGATGAAAAGGAGCGATGGTAGCTGTGGCTTACTCGGAGCCCAGGAGAGATGGAAGGACAGGTGGAACGGAGCGCAAGGTGTGAATCTGGCCAACCCTCCCTGTACTCAGATCAGGACTGTCACCTTCTGGGTGTGGGTGTGGTTGGTGACAAAAGTCCCTGGGGCTGGTTTGCCGGTGGGCATCATGGGCGCTCTTAGGAGTAGACCTGGCTGGAACAATCGGAAGCGAGGTGGAGGTTGGGGAGGGAGGAGCCCCAAGGCTGGGCGTCTGAACCCCACGACCGCTACCTCCCTCCTTCCCTGCGTCTTTGTGCATTTCGCTTCCTTTAGCAGCCAAAGCTCTTCCGAGAATCTGCAAAGGGACCACGGCCAAGTGGAGGGGGAGGATCCTCCCACGCCGGGTAGGGAGGTGGATAGGGGTGGGGGGCAGCTGCGGCGGGAGCGGGAGGCCTAGAGGGGGCGTTGCGCGCGCGAGCGAAGGGCGCAGAGGCCGGGTAGGGCGACCTGCTGCGTGGCCTCCAGCCCCGGGCGCCCCCCGCCCCGCGCGTCTCCCAGGCGCGCGAGGCCCCCGCCCCAGCTCCGCCCCGCCCCTCGCGCGGGGTCCGCGTCTGCGGCTGCGTTCCCCGAAAGACGAAGCTGCGCCCCGGTTCCGGTCCGCAGGGAGACCGAAGGGCATCGCTCCCCGCGCCGCGCCCGCTGCTGAGCCCGGAGTGCGGACACCCCAGGGATGTGAGTGCGCCCCCGACCCTGAGGCCCGCACTTCACGCCCCGATTCGCGGTGAGCGCCGAGGCGCGCGCGCGGGGACCAGGGGAGGGGACTCGGCGCGGGGTTCCCGGCCCCCCAGCCCAGGGGTGGGGACGAGGACGGGGACGCGGCGTGCACCCCTCCCCCGCCGGCAGGTAAGGTGCGCTCCCTCCTCCCGCCTTTCCTGTCCGGACGCACCTACAGCTCCCTGGGGAGAGAAGACACCCTCCTCACGCAGGTGCAGGGTGAAGGCTGCGGGGACCTCGGGCGGCCACCTCATTGGAGAGGGCAGATTTCTCTTCCCTGGAGGGGAGGCGGTGATGGTGGATGCTCCGGGTGATGGGTTGGGGGTGGGGCATCTCAGGCTCCTGGAAGGACCCCCCACCCCCACCCCCCCGCGCGCGCTTTTGATTTCTGGGGAATGGTCGCGTCCTCAGGCCGGAAAAGGGAAGGGTCCTTGGCGTTGGGTCCTTTGACCGAGGCTATTCCCCTCCAGGCCTGCGCCCCAGAGGACCCCTGCCTGCAGCCCCCGCGCCTCTCTCAGGCCCTCTCAGAGCATGCTGCCTGCAGCCATGAAGAGCCTCGGCCTGGCACTGCTGGCCTTGCTGCTGTGCCCCTCGCCGGGTGAGTCGGGGGCCCGCGGGGAGGGGTCATGTCGCGGGGACCACCACTCTTATATCTCAGCTCCAGCCACCGGGGCTCTTCCCGCACCCGAGGGCATCAAGCGCCTTTTCAACGGGCTTCTGGTACTGCGTAGAGGTCCCTCGTTCTCAGAGGTCCACCGGGCTTCCTATTAAGTAGGGTGGGCCTTTCCTGTCTTGGAAACCACCCATCTTTGGGGGTGCTGTGTGCAGAAGGAAGAGGATGGGGGAGGGAGGATGTGCAGGTACAGCCACAGGGTCAGCCTGGAGGCCCACTCGGGGCTTGTAGGAGTGGAACTCATCTATGGGCATGGTTCTGCTATGGTTAGCTGCAGCAGGTTGGGGAAGAGGGGGTGCAGGGTCTGTCTGTCCTGGCCTGGGTTCCTCTGGTCATCCCCCTCCCCGTGCCCTGCCTAGCCCATGGCCTGTGGTGCCAGGACTGCACCCTGGCCAATTCCAGCCATTGCGCCCCGAAGCAGTGCCAGCCGACCGACACCGTTTGTGCCAGCGTGCGGATCACCGACCCCAGCAGCAGTAAGTCTGGACCTGGTAAGGGCACTCACTACTCTACTGAAAGGTAGCTCTGGGGAGAGGTCAGAGATATCCTTTGAGTTCCTCGTGCCTGGAACAAGAGCATGAGTTTGAGGCAAGACAACACTGGCATGTTCCTCCCTGGCTCCAAGTCAGAAACTGATCTGGAGGATCCTGGGTTCCGGGGGGTGGGGTGGGTGGAGGGGAGGAACAGAGCTCAGGTGGAGATGGACCTTAGCCTCATGCCTTCTTTTTTCCCCCCAGGCAGGAAGGATCATTCTGTGAACAAGATGTGCGCTTCCTCCTGCGACTTCGTTAAGCGGCACTTTTTCTCAGACTATCTGATGGGGTTCATTAACTCTGGGATCTTAAAAGTCGACGTGGACTGCTGCGAGAAAGATTTGTGCAACGGGGCAGCAGCAGCGGCGGGGCGCAGCCCCTGGGCCCTGGCTGGGGGGCTCCTGCTGAGCCTGGGGCCCGCTCTCCTCTGGGCTGGGCCCTGAGGCCCCTCCCTCCCCCCTCCCTCCCTCCTGCAGGGCTTTGGAGCTTGTCCCCTGAGACTCCTGCTGCCCCTCCCCAGCCTGGCCTGGCTAGGGCTGAGACAGCAAGGTCTTGGTATCAAGGTCTGTGGCTCTCCACCTCCCTAGATGTGAGCCTTCTCCATTTCTCCACCAGCTCCATATCCCAGGCAGCTGGACATCTCCAGGAGACCAGACATCCTGGCAGGAAGCTGGGGTGGGGGGGGGAGGGGGAGGGCAGGGGACTGGGACCCTCCAGGTCCCCAAGGGGAGGGAGGCTAAGCCCGGGGCAGCCCAACAGCCTGGCCTGAGGGGCATTAACTACAGAGAAATAAAGTCACTTCTGAGTCTTGTGCCCGGGTCTGAGCCTGGGTGTTGGATGTGGGGCAGGGTCTTGGTAGGGGGCAAGGGCCAGCCCAGGCCCTGAGACACCTGATAGGTGGGGATATGGTCAGGGGTTCAGGGTGGGACACCTGGAGATGCCCTGAGTAGGGCTACTGGGGGAGGGGACACTTAAGGAAGGTGAGGTGAGAGCTGGAATGGACAGGATCACAATGTGGGGCTGCGGGGGAGGTGTGAGAATTTTGCGAACTCACCATGGGTGTGAGAGGTGCTTTTAGATGCATTCCACAGTGCACATGGCCAGCCTGCGTGTGTGCCTCGCTGCCAGTGCCAACAGACCACAGTCACTGTCTGTTCCGCTTACAGTCACATGCTCGCACACACAGGCGCTGAAATACCCCCACCAGCGTCCCCATCCCCTCGTGTGTGTCCAGATGCACGGTCACACCCTGCCTAAGATGCACATTTGCCCAATTGCAGACATGTGTGCCTGTTCAGCTCTCTTTGGCTTCTAACCTGCTCTGAATCCCCAGGTGTTTGGATTTGGGTGACTGAAAGCCCCGGGGTGGTTGAGGGCTCTGGGGTTGCTTCAGATGAAAGTAGAACCCTCACTTCCTGGGCTCTGCCCCTTCACTGGACATCTGTATCCCCTGGCCCACTCTGAGCTGGGGTCCCACATGGATGGAATCCTGAGGCCTGGGAATGCTTTATCCCCATGCAAGGTGGTAAAGGCGGGAGAGATGGGGGAGACTTGTACAGGTAGATGAGCAGTCCTGGTCCTTCTATCCCAGCAACTGGTCTTCAGTCCCTCCCCCCTTTCCCCCCCCCCCGCCCCCCACCACCCCGTGAGTCCAGCCCTGCCTTTCTGCTGCCTGCCAGATGTTCCACAGATAGTTTGTGTGGCCAGCTCACCCTGGGACACTTAGTGGACACCCCAGGCATTCTCTGGGGCCCGAATTTTGGCCAGTGCTCCCCGATCCCATGCCACCTGTAGCTGACCCAAACCCATGGTCATGGCGGGTCCTGGACCCGCCCAGAACGGGAGCTAGTTCCTGTAGGATCTAGCCTTGACATTGCTTCTGGTTACTGTGGAGGCGTGACAGAAGTAGGGGTTCAGGTGGGTAACTGGGAGGGGAGCTTCCCGTCGCCACTGGTTGCTGATGTCTGAAATCTTCTGTGGAAACGGTCAAGGCCTTGTCCCCGGAAGAAGGTTGGTTCCTTTTGCATTTGAACTTGGCAGCAACGGGGCCATTGTGCCTCTCACCTCCTTTGAAAGTGCTGCCCCTGCTTATGCCTGGGGCCTGGGGAGCCCGGAGCACCGCTGGTACAGGGGAAGGATGTATATGGAGGGAGCGGGAAGCCTGCAAGTGGTGGGTGCTTGGGAGAAGTCCTTGGAGCTTCTGGAAGGCCAAGCTGCCAGCTGGAGACGAGCTTGGAGCCCACATTCGTTCAGGCAAATCTTCATGTGCCAAATGCATCATCTGAACGATCGTTAAGAACAACCAAGAGCAAGATTTTGGTCTCGTGGAAGAAATCCATGGAATTAGAAGGGGAACTTTCTTGTTGTACCCCCGAGGGGCTTCTGAGGGAGGGGCAGCAGGCACAGAGGGTTGGGCCCCTTCAGCAACCTTACCTGAGCTGCCCATGACCTCATCTCAAGGAGAGTTCCAGTGGCCAGCTTTGGTGTGGTATCGGGGTGCCTTCCACAGTGGTAAGAGGTCCAGGCTCTCAGGGCAGGGCTGAGTGTTGCCTGTATCCCTGGCCTTTATTATTTTTTTTAAATTACATTTAGCTTTGTTGTAGTGTGAGTGCGTGCCATGGTGCACATGTGAAGGGTAGAGAACAACACAGTTGGTTCTCTCTCTTTCTATCATGTAGGTTCCGGGGAGGAAACGCAGCATCAGGCTTGATTGCAAAGCACCTTTACGGGCTGCGCCATCTCATCCCCCTTCCTGGCCCTTTTTGCTAAGAAGCTCTTAGCAAATGCCTTCCAAGGAGTTATAGGTGACCTGTGGTTTTCAGGCTCTCATGTGTCCTGGTAATGGACAGCTCTGGTTTAGTTAGCCACCCCTTAGTAGGGAAGAGAGATTGTTTTCAGATTTCTTTCGCTGGCTTCGGAGGGTCTGTCCTTGTCCTCCTGCACAGTGGTTCTCAACCTGTGGGTCATGACCCCTTTGGGGGTCGAATGAGCCCTTCACAAGGGTTGCATATCCTTCATGCCAGATATTTATATTATGATTCACAACAGTAGCAAAATTAAAGTCATGAGGTAGCAACGAAGTAATTTTACAGTTGGGGGCCGCCACAACATGAGGAACTGTATTAAAGGGTCACAGTATCAGGAAGATTGAGAACCACTGTGTTTTGGGCTGAGGTGATCAGATGTGAAGGGTTGATTTTGAGGAAGGGAGAGGCAGGCAGAGAAGAAATCTTAGGCAGAACAGGTCCTCTGACAAGGTGATGTCTCTGTCCTGCCAAGCTGTTACGTCCTTTCTGGATGTGTTTTCTGTCCATCCAGTGGATACAGGATAGAGCCTTGCTGACATTCCATCTGACAGCCTGTCGGCCATAGCTGAATGTCCTCGAGGTTCAATAGCCACAGTGTCCCTTGAGGAGCTCCCGGCGCCTTCCTGCTGACCCCCCATGCTGGCCTTGGCCTCTTTCTGGCATACATGACTCTTTGTAGGTCTGGCAGTTTGGTGGCAACTTCCTTCTGTCTTGCTACTATGTGTGCGCTCAGGCTGGACACATTGAGGTCTATCTGATTCTTATACAGTCTGGGGCTTCCTGACTCAGAACCGCCCCTGTCCTCCTGTGAACCCCCACTATGTGTTCTTGGAGGTTGACAGATTTGGTAGCTACACTCAGGCATCCACCCACCTCAGCTTCGTTGTGGCAGGAGGGAGTTCTTCCAAGTGGCCACTGTCTTTCAGCATCACTTACAAAGCAGCCTGATTTCCACACTGATTTAAAACATGACCTTTGCCGGGCGGTGGCGGCGCACGACTATAATCCCAGCACTTGGGAGGCAGAGCCAGGTGGATCTCTGTGAGTTGGAGGCCAGCCTGGGCTACAGAACGAGATCCAGGACAGGCACCAAAACTACACAGAGAAACTGTGTCTTGAAAAACAAACAAAAGATGACCTTCACGACATGATGCATTCTCACCTAGACAGGATGCTCAAGATTTGCCACCCTGTGGGTTCTGCCACTGGCCTTTGCTGTGGCTTTTCGATTTGGGGAAGCGTTTCAGTAGCTACTGAGGCAAGTGACACTCAGGACTCCTCTGGGAACACTGCCACTTCTGCCCTTGATCCAGACACAGGTGAAGTCTCCCAGAGTCTCCGCTATTAGAATCTGTTTAGAGTTTGCTCTCTGGGGTCTGAAACTGGGGTGCAGGTGCGGTCCTTCTCACTCAGGTACTTTAGGGCCTCCAGAATGGCATCACTCTGTAGGACTGTGGAGTTCTCTTCACATGGCCTGCTTATCTCCTTAGGTGTGTATTGCTGGGCAATCTGTAGTATATTATGGGGCTTCGCTTTCCTTCTAAATCTAATTAGTCATATTTGTTTGGGAAGCTGATGTTTTTGGCTTTCTGGGTGATGTTTTTTTCGTAAGTGGCCCACACCATAAGAGCAAGCAAATGATGGCTACTGGTAGGTCAGTGGTGAGGGCCTGAGTCCCCTAGCCCTGGTGCTTCCAGAAACTTAACCCCGCTTTGCCTCTGAGAGGCAGACAACCCTAGGAGGAGTTTCTCAGACATTTCAATAGGGAGCATATAGTCAAGTGGAGGGGCGGGGGTCCACTCAGCTAGGACATCCCTGTCATGGAGGCATTCTCAAGGTCCCAGATCTGAGGGATGATGATGGTGTGATGTTGGGCCACAGGCAGCCCCAGAAAGGATGGGTTGGGGGAGTCGACGCATACAAGCATGAAGATCCTCTTGGCTGATGACCATTGGGCTGACCCAAGTTTCCACAGACACTTAAGTGACAGATGTGACAGTCTGCCCTCCCCCCACTCCGTTAGGCACCACGCTGGGAAGACAATATGAATGGCTGCATTGAATAAGACAAGTGTAGGCTGCCTTGGTGAATAGCTAGGTCTTGAAGCAAAACAGCAGGAATATTACCGCCACACTCCTCAGCTAGCCGAGTGGTGGTCCCTGAACACACAATGTCTGCTCTAGTGCAGACCCCAGAGTCTGCCTCACTGCTTGGGCAGAGGGTTTGACGGGGCTTTGCTGGTGAGTTGAAGGTGGAGTCCAGCAGAGACAGGAGCTTCACCAGCTCCATGGGCCCTCACCCTGGGGTGGCAGCTCTGAGTCCCTTCTCCGGAGGTCAACCCTGCTCACAGCCTCTGAGCAGCGGCGAGCTGTGCTTGGAGCTGCGGGGCTGGGAGGTGTCATCTCTAAATCCTGCGGTGGGAAGGTGGGGTCCAGGTGTGCAGAAGGGTCTTTATGTTGAGAGGATACAGACCACGCCACAACTGAAGAGGAGGGAAGGAAACGCCCCGTTTCTAAAGTCACCACCGACCTCATCAAGGCACAGAACCACAGGGGTCTGCAAATGAAGACATCCAGCCTCCATTCCAGCCTTTGTTTCCTGTTCAGTTTTTGTGTCCGCGGCACAGACACTTTGTGGTGGGGCTGAATGGTGACAGCAGCCCAGAGGTCTTTTCCCAGAAGGCCTTTCCACTAGCTAAGGACTACGCTCCCAGAAGCAGTCGTTACTCACCTTAGACTGTTTATTCACATTTCGATTAGATTTTTAAAGTCAAGAATGGCTGATGTATTTCACAGAAAAGCTCTTCCCTATCTGTTGGCACAGCCACACGTGTCCCTGGCTTAACGAGCAGATAATTCAGCGAGTTCCATTGCCAGGTTTCCTGACGGCAAGCCACCATGGCCCTGGTGTCATATTTTAAAGCACTGCCACATTTAAACAGGAAGTGTTTGGTCAGGATGTTTGTGTCACAGAGTTGCCCATGGTTCGCTGACATCTTCATCACAAATGTCCCCTGCCTCCCACACTCTGGAGCAGTCTGGCTTCTTGGAAGACAGTGGAGTCCTCCGACCCTATGGGCAACTGTCTGTCAGCATCAGTGGGTATCCTGTGCCCTCCCTGCTCTCTGTGTCCCTGTGGGTACAGGGACCCCCTCCCATGGCACCCAGCACACAGCCATCTACTTTTGCGTCTGATGTGCCCAGTTCATCTTATTGCTCCCGCTTCACGCATGAGAAGTGGTTTTGAGAGAGATAGGATACCAAGGGTAAGATGGGATCAATGGCAGAGCATTTGCCCAGCATATGTCCTTGGGTTCAATTCTCAGCTTCCCTTAAAAACAGAAGCGTGAGCTGGACGGATGGCTCAGCCGGTAAGAGCTGCTATTGCGGAGAACTTGGGTTCAGTTCCCAGCACCCACATGGTGGCTCACAACCATCCATAACTCCAGTTCCAGGGGACCAATCTCCCTCCTCTGACTTCTGTGGGCACCAGGCACATGCATGATGCATGTACATACATGCAGGCAAAACATGAACACACATAATATAAATCTTAGGGAAAAAGGAAGGAAGGAAGGAAGGAAGGAAGGAAGGAAGGAAGGAAGGAAGGAAGGAAGGAAGGAAGGAAGGAAGGAAGGTGGATGTTGAGATGGAAGTCCACTCATTTTCTTTCTTTTTTTTTCTTTTTTCTTTTTTTTTTTTTTCAAGACAGAGTTTCTCTGTGTAGCTTTGTGCCTTTCCTGGATCTCGCTCTATAGACCAAGCTGGCCTCGAACTCACAGAGATCCACCTGCCTCTGCCTCCCGGGAACTGGGATTAAAGGCGTGCGCCACCACCGCCTGGCTTCTTCACTCCTTTTCATGCCAGACTGCCTCCATTCAGATTTCTCCTCCCTACTCCTTGCTCTCTGACCCTCTCTGAGTGTTGCACCCTCACAGCCTGATCCTGAGGTGCGAAGTGGAACATCCTGGTTAAGGGCTGTTGTGCATGTGGAACTGGGGCTGGGTCTAGTCTCTGGCTCCGCTCCTTCTGTTCCAGGCTGGCAGAATGCTGGTCCAGGATCAGGGGCTGGAAAGTAGTTAGAAACTATGGGCTCAAAGGAGGTTTTCACCCTTCTCCCACTCAATTCCCTCCAGGATTCTGCACCACCCATACTCCATAATCAGCAGGGTGGGGAGGCATCAGAAGAGATGGAAAGAGCAGGCCAAGTGTGCTGTTTAAGAACTGTTTTATTACTTGCTGGGTACTGAGCGCTAGGCGCTAGGGTCTGGGATGGAGCCGGAGACAAGAGATGGTGGATGCTCCCAAGAGGTCTTGTGTGCATCAGTGTGTACACTCAGTATACAGGTAGCCAGGGTGTATAGGTTTCGTTTTCAGCAGAAGTTAACCTAAGTGGGAGGCACACCTATGTTTTAGATTCTACAAGGCTCAAAGACTGAACTCAGTGATTATTGAGTGTTAACATGTGGCAATCCAGAGCTAAATCATCTTGGGCTATTCTTAGTCCCTTTGAAAGTCATTCATTGCTCATTCCTACGTCTAACGTAACAGCTTTGTGACTATGCTAAAAAACAAAACACAACCTTTAAAGTGTATTCTTAGCAAGCCAGCCACTAGCTTTTACCAATCCCCAAACTAAGACAGTCACCAGAGAATCTGGGACTTCAACAGAGACCTCCCAACTTTGCTCTGCTATGGTATGCCTACCCATTGTTTCCAACTGTGATTTTTTTCCTTTTCATGTTCCCGTGATGTGTATGTGTGCATGTAAGTATGCATGTTCACATGCATGTGGGCACTGATGTGTGTGGGTCTGCATGTGTATATTTGTGCATGCCTGTGGAGGCCCAAGGCTGATGATAATTTTTTTTTTTTTAAGTTTTTTGAGACAGGATTTTTCTGTGTAGCCTTGGCTATCCTGGAACTCACTTTGTAGACCAGGCTGGCCTTGAACTCATAGAGATCTGTCTGCCCCTTCCTCCCAAGTGCTAGAATTAAAGGCATGCACCACTACACTTGGCTAGTCAAAGCACTTCTTGATGACCTTCCACCTTATTCACTGAGGTAAGATCTCTCACTGAAACCAAAGCTCACCTATATGGCTAATCCATCTAGGCAGCTTGCTCTGGGGATCTATCTCTGCCTTCACAGGACTGGAATTGCCGGTGGGTCAATGCACTCAGATGTTTCCATGGATTCTGAGGATCCAAACTGTAATCCTCATAACTGTGGCTCGAGTGGCAAGCACTCTAACTACTGACCCATTACCCCAACCCCTTAGCCAATGCGTTTAAAAGCATTTTTGATGTGTAGCTTTCTTTGTTCTGTTACTTTGCAAATTCCATGAGACAGTTACCACGTTGGAACATAGAGCTTGAGGAAACCTGGATCTGTGTTCTTGAACCATGGCCATTCATGGTTTTGGCTCCAGAATAAAACTATCACTTATCCCCTTTAAGGTGAGAGCTGGGTTTTTGCATTGACTGTTACGGTACTCGAACTTGGGACCTCAAGGACAATCTACTTTCAATCAAGGATTCACCCAGATCTGCACCAGGTCACAGCAGGAGCCTTGTGTCCACCACCCAGCATGGCCTCTTCAGATGCATGGTGTGAGTTCTTTCTGGGGCTCCGACCTCCCTTGGTTTGGTGGAAGGTCAATGTGTTGTTTACTGGAATCTGACTGTTAGGATCCTGTTGAATATTTTTTGGGAGGTAGCTCTCAAAGCATTTGTCTTAAGGTGTCCATTTTGTCTATTTTCTCTAGGCACATTTTGGCTTCCCGTTATTTGGTTTGTTTTTGTTGGTTTCAGACCACTGAGGACACTTTGGTTTGCTAATTTGTTATCAGTCAGTCTCATCTCTGACTCCTCCTCCAACATCTAATTTAAAGGAGAGGGAACCTTTGGAGAAAAAAAAAAATCAAAACATTATTTGGTACTCCAGCTGGGTCTTCTGCTTGATAACTGCTAATTCAGATTGCACGGGTTTTGGAAGGAAAAGAGGGGCGTCTGTCTAAAGATAACTTGACTTTGTGCTCCCTCCATGGGGAGCATTTAATGCCTCTGAATTGTTGTGGGTGCGTGCTAAGCTAAATGAGATGTCCTAGGTAATAGGATTACAGATCACAAACAGGCAGCCTGCTCTAGCTGGATTTTAAACACATCTAAAGAAAGAAAAAGAAAAAAAAAAAAAGCTGAGACAACTGGTAATTCACAAATTAATAGTACGAGTCCTAAGTGAGAAAGATGTTAAAGATAAAGAGAACACTAGCGAGCACAGTTTAGAGATTATGTCAGAACTAAAGGTAAATGCTGAAGACTGTCCTCAGCCCTGGTGCTCGGCCACCCTCTCTGACCTACCCACCCCTTTGTCTCTGAGCAGAACATTCGGTATCAGAAGAAGTGACTGCTGTGGCTTTTTTTTTGGGGGGGGGGGATAAAACCCAGAAGTTTCGAAAGGAGATCCGATACCAGATGAAACATTCCCATTTGTGAAGATGACCATCTCTGCTGGTTAACTGGTAAACAGAGAATGGTGGTCATTCAATCCTGTGTGACACACTTCATCACCTTTGACCTTTTCCCTCTTGCTAGGCCTTCCGCACAGCTTAGGAACACGAAGCCGAAAGCTTTGTCACACTAAGAAGCACACTCTGTGCTGTATGTGTTTATGGCAGTTGTTTTCATTCATTCATTTATTTATTTAGTTTGAAAAATGGTCATTAAGTTAATTAAATTAATTATTTAACAAGACTTAAACAATGATCCACTATGTCACCCTAGCTGTCCTGGAACTCGCTCTGTAGAACAGGCTAGTCTCAAATTCACAGAGATCCACCAGCCTCTGCCTCTCTGGTGCTGGGATTAAAAGCGTGTGCCATCATGCCCAGCTACAGTGGAAAGTTTTTTGTTTACTTGTTCTTTTTTTTTTTTTTTCTTCTTTTTCCCCCCTTTTATTTTATTTTACAATACCATTCAGTTCTACATATCAGCCACAGATTCCCTTGTTCTCCCCCTTCCTGCTCCCTCCCCTCCCCTCCAACCCATCCCCCATTCCCACCTCCTCCAGGGCAAATCCTCCCCCGAGGACTGCTGCGATCAACCTGGTAGACTCAGTCCAGGCAGGTCCAGTCCCTTCCTCCCAGATTGAGCCAAGCATCCCTGCATAAGCCCCAGGTTTCAAACAGCCAACTCATGCAATGAGCCCAGGACCTGGGCTAGTTGCCTCCCAAACAGACCAATCCAGTCAACTGTCTCACCTATTCAGAGGGCCTGATCCAGTTGGGGGCCCCTCAGCCTTTGGTTCATAGTTCATGTGTTTCCATTCGTTTGGCTATTTGTCCCTGTGCTTTATCCAACCTTGGCTTCAACAATTCTCACTCATATAAACCCTCCTCTTTCTCACTAATTAGACTCCTGGCGCTCCACCTGGGGCCTAGCCGTGGATCTCTGCATCCAGATTCCTCAGTCCTTGGATGGGGTTTCTGGCACAACTATTAGGGTGTTTGGCCATCCCATCACCAGAGTAGGTCAGTCCCGGCTGTCTCTCGGCCATTGCCAGCAGTGGTTTGTGGGGGTATCTTTGTGGACTTCTGTGGGCCTCTCTAGTACTTTGTTTCTTCCTTTTCTCGTGTGGTCTTCATTTACCATGGTCTCCTATTCCTTCTTCTTCCTCTCTGTTCTTGATCCAGCTGGGATCTCCTGCTCTCTTTCCCTCGACCCTCGCCCTTCATTACTCCCACTCATGTCCAGGTTGTTCATGTAGATCTCAGCCATTTCTCCGTCATTGGGCCATCCTTGTGTCTTTCTTGGGGTCCTGTTTTGCAGGTAGCCTCCCTGGTGATGTGAGTAGCAGTCCAGTCATCCTTGTTCCACCTCTAGTATCCTCCTTCCTCCAGCATGGACTTCCTGTTTCTCTTCTTGTTCTATGGCCTTCTTATTGATTGGTGTTGTCATGATCCTTCCTGCAGCTGCCGTCCTTCCCCTCAGAAAAGAGCTTGTTCTTTTGTTTGTTTGCTGTTGCTGTTTTGAGAGGCCCAGAGTAGCAGCAGTTTTTCATACAAATGGAAGCCAGCTGGGTTAATTTTAATCCATAGTATTGGTCCAGCTATACTGATGATGGATGTGTCAAAGAGAGTGAGAATTTGAACTTTGTATTAGAGTCAGTGGCGTCGTCGATGGTTGTTGCCTGGATGGGGAAGGTGGAATCGGTGGCAATCAGATCCAAAAGATTAACCAGGGAAGGGATGCATCCTTTGGTCAGGGATGTGGGGACTCAGATCCAACAATCTGTGAAGCTAGAATTCTTTCGTTTATTTAATGCTTGGATGGCTTTTTGAGTGGTTTTATAAGAGGGGTGGAGCAGGTTAGGGTAACAAAGGCAGGGGAATCCCAGGAGACTGTGTGAAAAGAGAAGGTCAAGCCAGAGGGTGGGCATGGTGGAAGTGTCTGAGCGGATAAAATGATTCCACCAGGCTGCAAATACACACCAGTCCTATGGAGCCGAGGAAGAAAAGCCCAGACAAAAGATGTTTGAGAAAACTGGAGTCATATTTAGAAAAGCAATTTCTTAATATGAGTGAGTCTCCAGAGCTGTAACCTTGGAACCCTCCCTAGATGAGGCAAGAGCAAGAGCAGGGGGCTTTTATTTGTTTGTTTTGAGCATTTCTAATCTAAACTCCCAGGTTTGGGCGATGGCGAAGGGGAGGCAGAAGCCTTTGTGGAGGCTTAGAGTCTATATATGAGGAATTCTGCAATCTGGTGGGGATTTTCCTCTCTTGACTAGCAGGAAGGACAGGTCTCCCTGGTAAGGAAAACCAGGGTCCCCCTGTATCACTCCATCTTCTGTTATGTCTTCTTGTTCCTTCAAGCCATGCTTGGGATTGACTGAGGCTGGAGGGTGAAGGGGCAGCCTTTTTTAAAAAATCAGTTCCATTGGTCCCCAGTGCCTCTAATACTTGGGCCTTTGGTGGCTCTTTCAGTAGATAACTACAATTTGGTAGTTGTGATTTGAATGTGAAGTGTCCCTCATAGGCCCTTATATCTGAACACTTGGTCCCCAGCTGGTGGCACTGTTGTGGAAGCTTGTGGGACCTTTAGGAGATGGAGCCTTGCAGGAGGAAGTGGATCACTGGAGACAGGACTTGAGGTTTTATAGCTTAGCTCCCCCCTGCCCCCGTCTTCCGGCTCACTCTCTTGTTTGAGACCCTCAGCCTCACACCCAAGCTGGGATGCATTCCCTGCCATGATGGACTATATCCCCTTAAGCTGCAGGCCAAAATGAACACGGGTCTCTGAAGCCTCATCTTGTCAGGTATTTGGTCGGAACAAGAGGAGCAACCGACACAGGAGATGAAGAGAAGTGTCAAGTTGAGTGGGTGAGCCCCGGGGTGAGAAGTGTCCTCTACGTGTCCAATTTGCTGCCCGTGAGTGTAGGGCGGGTGACAACTTACAGAAGAAAGCGTTTTCTTGGGCTTGCAGTTCCACTGGGAGAGTTCACAGTACCAGGAAAAGCATGAGAGCAGGCCGCCAGAGCAGGAAGTGGAGAGACCACACCTTTCATTGCAGATGTGAAGCAGAGAGAGCCAAGTGGACACTGGGCAGGACTGTGAACTCTCAAAGCCCGCCCCCAGTGACGCACTTCCTCCAGCAAGGCTGTGCTACCTCCTCTACCAGCACCGCCAACTGAGGGACCCAAAGTTCATTCCTGAGCCCACAGAGGACATTTCTCATTGCAGTCACCACAGTGGGAAGGGCATACTGGAGCCTGTGTAGGTGTGAAGTCTCTGATGTCTCCCCAGGGTGAGAAAGCTTTGGGAAAAGCGGATGTGTTTGGCAGTTGGGGTGAGTTCTTTGTACTCTGGACTGTGGTTATCACTGTCCCAAATTTGGGAGTGGGGAGTCTGTTGTATCTACATGAACTGCCTGAGTGTACCCTAAAACTTATGGGCACTGATATGTAACGGGTCCTGTTAAAGGGAGGAGGGTTGTGACATTTAGGAGATTTTTGTTTGTGGATAGAAATGTTTAGATTTCCTAATAAGAGTTGGGACTGGGTGAGGCAGGGGCTGGCGAGGTATTGATAGGCATTATGAGTGTCATCTGTCGTCCATATGCAAGCGTGCTAGGCTCCTGGTCAGCAGCAGGCAGCCGCTGCCAGGTTGGCACAGAGGCCAGCATTTAGCAGTGCTATCAACTTGTTGAGAAAGGAAAGCTAGCACTCCTAAGTGCCACCATGCTTTTGTCCCAGGCGTCTTAGAGCCGTTCATTCTTCCCTTCTCTGCTCTATAGAGGGGGAATTCTTTTGGAAGGTTGGGAAGGGCTGTGATTGGGGCCTTGGTGAGGGCCATCTGTGTCTGGAAGGCTGGGATGAAGGAAAGAGTTTTTTAGTGGGTTACATTCTGGGTCCGTAAGGCCCTATCTAGAGGTTTGATGATGGGTCCATGGTTAGGTATATAGACTCTAAAGTAGCCAAGAAGGAAGTGGAGTTCTTATGGGTCTGTGGGGTTGTAAGGAGGCGATAAAGTCTTTTCTCTGGGTTGTAAAAGCTCTTTGTCCTGAGTTGGGGGAGAATCCCTGGGAGACAACTGTCAGGGACAAGGACAGAATCTCTAGTTAATGGACAAATACAGACCCCTGATAAGAGAGGGAACTAGAACATCTTACGTCAGGTTGCCTAGCAACAGGACATTGAGTCAGAGCCCTTGATCTTTCACCCTGTAAACATCCTACATAAACATCCTGTTAGCTTGCCCCACCCTATGCAGATAACAGCTTTCTGCTCCCCCTACCCTGCAGGAACTATATAAACCCTCCTGGAGAAAAATAAAGTTGCACCTTGATCAGAATCTTGACTTGGTGTATTTCCTTTGTGTCTCCTGTCCCTATCATTCTGTCCTTAGGGTGGTCGAGAACCCGTTGAAGCCCTGCTGGCCAGGGCAGACAACAGATCATTGACTGAGCTGGGCATTTGCCAGGGAGACCCCGTGTCCCTTTTGGTCTCGTAAATTTAGGAGGGTGGTAGTATCTGGGAGTGAGATTTGAAGGGAAAGACCTCAAAGGTGAAGGTAGAGAAAGATTTGTGAGGCTGGAACAGAGAGAAAACTTCTGTAAGGGATTATCTCAACAGACGTGGACTGCCTCAGTATCACTGAGGAAGGTCTGTCCAAGTGAGCTCTTGACTGAGGCAGAGTTTGGTCCTGGCCATGCTTAACCAGCACTGTGAGGCCTTGGGGACCATCCTGGAGGAAGGGAGTGTGCCAGGGAGGCTAAGAGAGAGGCCCTTGGTGGGGCCAGGAGGGCTGGTAAGTTCCTCTCCTGGATGAAGTTCCCGAATTTCCAGGCAACATGAAATCACAATCTTCGGCCACTGGTTACCCACATGCCCAGAACTTCATGAGGCTCCTTCTCTTAGCACTGTGGGATGCTGGCCGAGAGAATGAATACCAAAGGTGCTGGGGAAACTTCTGGAGTGTCTGGCACATACTGACTGCGGCTTTGGGGTTTTTAGAGGCAGCATCAAGGTGTTAGGCAGGCCAGGGGCAAGGGCTGGTCCTCAGGCTTTGTTTCCCTACTTTCATTAGGCATTGGGTGGCCTGGCTGTGTGTGACCAGCTCAGGCCTGCACTGCCCTCCTCAGGCTACTGAGCCGCCCCTTCCCATCCTACATGGCTGGGCGTGGGCAGGTGGGCCTGTCAGGACAGCCTCTCTGAAGACCATTGGTGTTAGACTTTTATCAAATGAATGAGGAAAAAGGATAAATCAATAAATTAGAAAGGAATGAAGTGGGGAAATGATGGTGAATTAGCCGTTAGCTAATTAATTAGCCATAAGCCAGGAATCAAGTGTCCAGGTGACATCTGGGCTGGGCCGGGCGGTGAAGGGGAAGGTGTACGCTGTGAGGAGCTGTGAATGGCAGACAGTCTGGAGGAAGGAGCCTTGCTTGGATGAGTGCCTCAGAGTCAACTGTCTCTTTTTGACCTTATCTCCACTGTGTCTAAGCCTTCCACCCTGGGGAAGTTTGAGGGTTCCTGTTCAAGCCCTCCTCAAGCTGGCCCTTTCTAGGCTTGCAGGGCCTGAACCACACATGGCCACAGCTGGGTAGTATGCGCTCATGGTGGCACCTATTGTGGTCCTGACCCAGAGGATCTAGGGCACTCAGTCTGTCTGAGACAGGTGTTCCATCTGGTAGTCACCATGGTTACTGTGACTTTCCTACAGAGCCTTCCTGGGAAGTGGGGCTGTTTAAATTTTCTACCCATGCAGGCTGCATGTGGCTCCTGCTGTGATGAACCCCTTTGCCCTGTGGGTGACTGAGGGTTCTGGGGCAAGGCATGTCTTCCCTAGAGGGACTCAGAGGTGTGTGACTGGGGCTTAGCCCCTGCCTATCTCCCCAGGCCCACTGACTAGCTCTGCCGATTCCTGTCACTCATCCCTCGGAGAGGTGGGCAGACACATTCATAGATGCTGGACACTGGATCAGTCTTGATAGCCTTCCCGCCAGCTCTGACGGTTACTCCTTGTCGGAGGACAGACGAGGTCTACCTTTTGAGGTCTCCAGGGAGCTGAGGCCCAGACTTAGTGTACAACCTAACCGGTCAAAGCCCCAGTGAGGGAAGTACTGCTTTCAGGGTCAAGAACACTAGCTGCATGCTTGGGGTCCTACTCTACGTGTTTTCCAAGCCCCAGCTTGGAAGGCCACTGTTGTCTCCATTTACAGTGGAGGAACCGGTGGAGGGGTGGGCCTCCAGTCATGGACAGGGCACATGCTGTGGGCATTAAGAATCCTCATGAAGGCCGGGAGCTGGGTTTGTTGAAGGACCTCATCTGCGTAGTTTGTGATTTGGGTGAAGAAGTCATGGCTGGTCCAGAAAGTGATGGCCAATTCCAGTTCATTGGTATTAAAAAGTATTTCAACTCTTACACTCTCACAGGTAGAATGAATTGTCTACTGGCCACATATGGAAGCATTGCTTTGTTGGTCTTATACTTCAAGTTAAGGCCTAAAAAAACCCCAGCTGTGAAGGCAACATAAACGGATTTTGAAATGTCTGACCTCATCTGTTAGTCCCATGCCTGAAGAAGCTGATGTCACTTCATCATGTAATACTCAATTTGTACAATAAATTATGAACCTGGAAAAAAAAATCCTCATGAAGCCATGGTGGCAATGAGAGGTAGTCATGGTTACGGGAGACAAAATTGTCTTGGGAAACAGGACCAGGCACCCAGAGGCTGACCTAGCAGAGCCCAAGTGACAGGAGGGGAAAATTGAGAGTCCCTTTGAGAGTGAGCTAGAGAGGGGACTAGATATTGCATCTCTACTTGGCACTACCCACCACAGTGAACTCCGGGATCAAGGGAGGATATGTCAGGAGGGAAGTCGGAAGAGCTCTGATAGACAACAGAAGGGCCTTCCTATGACCCGGGGAACAGGGAGAATTTCCAAAATAAGATACAAATAGAGCAAATTGTAACAAAAGACCAGTAAGTGACAATCACAAGCCAATAGCTCTCACTTGTCAAAATAGTTCTCAGAGAAAACAAATGGGTAGTTTACAGCCTGGGAAAGGACATTGGCAACAGAGTAACGTATGGAGACGACATTGATAAATAACTTGCAGCCTCTGGACTGTGAGGACCAGAGATCTGGTGGAAACGGCAGAGGCTTGCGCCAAGTCACAGAACAGGCCCCCAGGATGGAGGTCTCCAGTTTCACTGGTTGCCAGGGAAACAGCTGCA
Organism: Peromyscus maniculatus bairdii; assembly: GCF_049852395.1. NCBI lineage: Eukaryota > Metazoa > Chordata > Mammalia > Rodentia > Cricetidae > Peromyscus > Peromyscus maniculatus. Next base: position 44,791,606 of record NC_134871.1, on the reverse strand, counting down.
GACCTGAGCTGTCCCCGCTGGATTAACAAACCTCAGAGAGCTGACAGTTCCAGGTGCTGAAAGACGCTCTTTGCAGCCCCGCCTGGACTTTTCAGGTCAGAGACAAATTGTGCGATTGTATGGCCCCCTGGGAACACACAGTACCTTCTGGAAAGCTGAGTGATTATGTCCCCTAGGACCAAGTAATCCTTTGCCAGCCTATCACCCAATAAAAATGCCCCGTGTGTGTGTGTGTGTGTGTGTGTGGTGTGTGTGTGTGTGTGTGTGTGTGTGTGTGTACTCAGAGGCGTGTGTTTGATGCTTATAATTGCACCGTTCATAAGAGCAAAACTCCAGAAACAGCCCCTCGATTGCAGAAAAGTGTTAAGGGATTGTGATATAGCCGCCCCTTGGAATATTACCCAGGAGGACCACAGGACAACGCTCACGGACAACTGGCAGCAAAATGAAATCCAGACACAAGACGCAGAAGGTCCACAAACTGCACCTCTGACAAAAATTACTCCATAATGCTTTACAGATATGTGGTAGAGAAATAAAATGATATGTGTAACCCCCCCCCCTCATGCCACAAGAGTGGACAGGCCCCTCCCCTGAGGACCTCGCCTGAGAGCTGCTGGGTTCCACCCACAGAACACTCTTAACTGCTGGACCCTGCTCCCACCCTACAGAGTAAAAAGCCGAATCTCTGGAAGTAAAATCCCACCAATCTCTACCCCCTTCCCAAGAAACTCTATATAAACCTTGTATCCTGTTCAGTTTGCTGCTGTCTCTCGCCCAAGCAGAGTTTTTTTCTAAGTAATTGATTTATTCTTATTTTATGTGCATTGGTGTTTTGCCTGTGTGTGTGTCTGTGTGAGGGTCCCCTGGAACTAGAGTTGTGAGCTGCCATGTGGGTGCTGGGGATTGAACCCGGGTCCTCTGGAAGAGCAGTCAATACTCTTAACCGCTAAGCCATCTCTCCAGCCCCTGCTCTCCTGGTTTTTGCCCTCTCAATAAATCTCTTGTGTGAGCTTTGTTGTGTGGGGTGACTTTGTGGGAATCCTTGGCTCCTGGCTGCCAGGAAACCTTTCCATCCAAGCTATAATGCTTACATGTGATGCCATGACTGGGATAGACTCGCCTGGTGCCTGCGTTTCCCCTCATGGTCTAAGCTGCACTGAGACTCTATCCTTCAGCTCCAGTCCACCTGCAACAGACTCAGCTTCTGGTTCATCGATTGCTCAGCACCCCATCTACCAGCAGCAATTAGGTAAGTTTCCTCTTTGGTTGGTGAAAACATTTCCCTGAGTCTGAGGAAATGACCATTGAGTGTCCGGCACCCCTCTGGTACTCTGGAGGCAGAGGTACCCCCTGCCATGATCTTTAAGGCTATAGCTGGCCCTCTTCACCTGACCCCATCCCTCCACCCTTCACCTGACCCCAACCCTGCAGCTTCCTTAGGCCAAACCAGGCTATTGTACCCCTTCCTGCTGTCTTCTTCTTCCCCCCGGAGCTGCCCATAATCCCACAGCTCCTTTAGGCCCTTGTGGCTTTTGTGACCTCACTCCTAGACCCTTTCCTGTGGATGAGACCCCTCCTCCTAGAGCTTGGTTTGCCTTCTTGCCTTCTTACCTCTGTGAAAGCGCTGGTACCAGGCACCAAGTCTCTCCACTGGCTTAGCCAGGCTAAGCTCCTGATCCCCATTGAGTGTGGTGATGACCCACTGAACAGTTTCATTCTCATTCAGTCCTCTGAGTCTGTGACTACAGGCTACAGCGACATTTTCCTTTTCTCTCACCCATGGGAACGTGTCTTCTATACCCCCTCATTCTCCCCTGGGATGCCTCTTAGAAAACCTCCAGCACCGGGCGGTGGTGGCGCACGCCTTTAATCCCAGCACTTGGGAGGCAGAGGCAGGCGGATCTCTGTGAGTTCGAGGCCAGCCTGGTCTACAGAGCGAGATCCAGGACAGGTATCAAAACTACACAGAGAAACCCTGTCTCGAAAAAACAAAACAAAACAAAACAAAACAAAAAAAAAAAAAAAAAAGAAAGAAAGAAAGAAAGAAAAAAAGAGAGAGAAAAAAGAAAAGAAAAAGAAAACCTCCAGCTTCTCCATCTGACCTAAAGGGACCTAAATTTATTCACTTTTGCAATCAAATTTGGCTTTAATAGCCCCTAGATAATCAATCCAAAGGCCATCTAATGGCACCTTAGGTCCTAATATTATTTGGGACCTTTACAAATACTGTGAGTGATTGGGGAAACGCAGAGAGATCCCTCACTCCCTATTTCTGGGCTCCAAGCCCTGTTTGGTGTTGTCTGGTCTCCCCTCCCCAACACACTGTGTAAATGTCCTGTCTTTTAAGTTACCATAGATGGATCTGTAATTTGTTGCAAAGTGGGAGCTGGGAGCGAGCCCTAGCAGGAACCAGAGACAGCCAAGGAGTAGGCCAGCAGCAACATGCACACACTCTTCACTGGCTGGTGCTTCTCGGCTCCCTCCTGCAGCATCCTTTGTCTATAGCCAGGACTCAAACATTTCCTCTCTCTAAGCCTTGCTCTCAGCTTACTAGATTCAGTTTTACAGGGACTCAGGTGTCTTTTAGGGACGAGTGACATTAGACTATTGTTTCATGCCGTCCCACGTGAACTAAAATCTGGCTCCAGAGTTAGGGTATGGCTCCCCCTCCTTCAGACCCAAGTGTGCTTGTTTAAAGGTTTCTTCCAATATCTTTGTCCTGTATCAAGTGAGACACCTGCTGTGTGACAGAGAAAGGAGAACAAGACAGAATAAAGGGACCGACTATTCCTGATAGGGACGATTACTATTCATCTCATCCTCTTTTGGTTTTGGTTGGTTTAACTCTCTAAAACTTTTGCTAGGGTAGAAATATTATCTCAAGGTTTGTAAAACTGTTGTGTAAACTCCTGTACCTCAGGATTTGTAAGCGTATTGGGTCTGATTAAAAGCCTGTAAAGTCTGTAACTAAAGGGTTAATTTAAAACTCATAACACCAGGGTGAAAGTTACAAATCTACACATAGGTAATCTTAAAGGAAACATGGGCCTTGCTGCTACCTTAGCTGCTGTCCCCACACTGGGGTGGAGGTAGCCACGGGGCTGACAGCCATCTCTGCTAGGGTTGGAAAGGATGGACTTTGCCACGTGACCTCACTCCCACCTTGACGAAAGTGACCACACGACGTAAGTCGTTTAAGGAAAAACAATAACTCCTAGTTGTGAGGCCTGGACCAGATGATTCTTCCACTATTTTTGGCCACACTAACAAGCCTCACCCCACAGTCCCTGACCAGGACCCTGAAAGAAATTACAATACCCCAGGGGACAGCTAGGAATCAGTTTGTAACCTGCCTCCTGGCTGGCCACCCTTAAAGAGGAAAATTATTAAAAATCCAAGAGGTTGTCCAGGACGAACATGAGAATCCATCTCAATTCCCGGACTGCCTCACAAAGCCCCTCTTATAATATACCAATCTGGATCCTGAGACCCCAGATGGAAAACAATTCTTTATGGCCTACTTCTTCTTCCAGAGTTTCTCTGATATTAGGGCCAAACTTAAACACCTTGAGAAAGGACCCCTGACTCCACAGGCAAAAGTCTTAGCAATGGCCTTTAAGGTGCACCATTGGAGAGATAAAAAAGCCCCAAAACAAAACAAAAAATTTATTTTTCGACCCACCATAGCAACTGCCCAGGCTCCCTGGTCTCCCAAGCCTGAAAACCGCTGGGTTCTTGTTTCAAATGCAGTCAGGAGGGTCACTAAGCCCAGGCCTGTCTGATCCCTCATAAACCACCCAGATCATGTCCAAAGTTCCATCAAGAAGGTCACTGAGGTGCTGACTGCCCCCATATCCCTCATGGCATGGAAACATCAAGCCCAGGTGGCCCTTCAGCTGATCTTCTAGACCTGGCCATGGACAACTGAACGAGTCCAGGCTCCCTTGGCCTGACTGCGGCCATCTCTCACTGGGAGCCTCGGGGCGATCTGTCTCTCTCCTTCTGGACTCTGGGGCCACCTATGTAGTCCTGACAGTTTTAGGGACCCCCCTCTTCTTGTTCCCCTATTGTCAGGATAGGGTTACAGCTTTACTGGCCTCATCAAACCCCACAAAATATATCACCCAGGCTCCAAACCCACTCTCTCTGAATAGCCTCAGGGGACTTAAGCATCTCATCTCCGATCTTTTTTTTTTTTTTTTTTTTTTTTTGAGTTGAGGATCGAACCCAGGGCCTTGAGCTTGCTAGGCAAGCACTCTACCACTGAGCTAAATCCCCAACCCCTCTCGGACCTTTTAAGAAAGGATCTTCTGTGCCCTTTGAGCTGCCTACCACGTGGGCATGCTCCCTGCAACGCCCTTCCATGTGTGCAGCTCTACTCACTAAGACACGACTTACCCAGATATTTTCTGCTCCACCCGCTCTACCCACTTGTCTCTCCTCTGCCACTGGGTAAGTGGCACCACGGATGCCCCCCTGCTTCGTTTACTTTTGCTGTGAAAGCCACACAGGTGTGCCAGGATACCTTTTCTTTCCAAGCTGTAGTTATTTCTTGGCTTCCAACTCGCGGGATACCTTTCTATCAGAGCTGTAATACTTACATTTTGGTGCAGAAACCCGGGACTGACTACTTCCCTAGCTATTTACCACCCGGTTCCTCTCAGTTCATCCGGGATCTCCAATGGGTGGCTCAGACCATCCTTACCCTCCAGAGCCAAATAGACCCACTGGGACACCATAAGTGCTACAAAATCAGTGAGAATCAGATTCACTAACTGCAGAAAGAAGTGGCCTTTTTCTAGTCCTCAGGGAGGAATGTTACTTCTGTGTCAACCAGTCAGGTAAAGTAAAAGACAAGATCTGACAGCTCCAGATGAATCTCCAAAAATGCAAGAAACAGCTCGATGCCTCTGGCCAGTGTTCATTGACAGTCCAATGTGGAATTGGATACTACCCTTCTCAACCCCCTTCTCCTGCTCTTCCTAATCCTACTACTTGCACCCTGCCTTATAAACTTCTTGTCTAGATTTCTTCAACAACAAATTCAAAAGATCTCTAACCAGACTTTTAATCAGTTGCTATTACAGGATTACCAGCCCCTAGCTACAGAGCTAGAGGTCAGTGACTCCTGATTATACTCTGATGGTGAATGAAGATCAAATTCACCCAAAGGACTTTGATGCCCTGATTCAGCAGGAAGTAGTCTGATGATAACATTGCCTACTTTCCCGTGACCTTATTGTTGATTAATAATAAACAAAAAGTGGGGAATGTAAGCCCCTCGAACCACATGAGTGGCCAGGCTCCTCCCCTGAGGACTCCCTCCACCCCCCAGAACTGCCAAGTTCCACCCACAGAACACTCGTAACTGCTGGACCCTACCCCCACACTATAGCGTAGAAAGCCCAATCTCTGGATGTGAATTCCCACCAATCTCTACCCTGGAAAGCTCTACCCTGAAAAGTTCCACCCCCTTCCCAAGAAACTCTATATAAGCCCTATATCCTGTTCAGTTTGCTGCTGTTGCTTGCCTGAGCGGAAGCAGCCACCCTCTGGTCCCTCCCTCTCCCAATAAATCTCTTGTATGAGCTTTGTTGTGTGGTGTGACTTTGTGGTGTTCCTTGGCTCCTGGATGCCAGGATACCTTTCCATCCGAGCTCTAACGCTTACAGTATGGACCTGTAAAATGAGTATTTTGTTTTGTTTTATACTTGCAGTATTTTTGAAACAATGTATCATGTATTGTAGACTGTTCTCTAAGTTGCTAGATCCGTGAGGGTTGACTTTGCACTCTTGATCTTTCACCTCCCAAGTTCTGGGGTCACAAGCCTGCACCACCACATCAGGTTGTGTGGTGCTGGAGGTTATGTGCATGACAAGCAAGTAAGGACTCTACCAGCTGAGTCACACCCCCAGTCTTAGTATTATTTTTGAGATGAGACCTTGTCCTGCTGTTCAGTTGGTTTCCTACTCCAGCCTCCAGAGTAGCTGAGACTAAAGGTTCAGCTTATTGTGCCTGGCTAGACATAATAAAACTTCTTTCTTCCATGTAGCATCTGTCCAATATCAATCAATCGATACAGCCATCTGTCATTTAATTTTTATCATCTACCTATTTGCCAATTATCTATCATTATTTATGCTATCTACCATCTATCAATTATCTGTCATCTGTTATATCTATCTATCTATCTATCTATCTATCTATCTATCTATCTATCTATCATCTATCTATCTATCTATCTCTGTCTATCTATCCATCCATCCATCCATCTTCTGTCATCTATCTGTCTATTATCTATCTGTGGTGGCTTGAACGAGAACTGTCCCCTTAGGCGCAGGAATCGGAATGTTTGACGAGGTACCGGGGAGGTGCGGCCTCGTTGGGGGAAGCACGTCATTGGGGTGGTCTTGGAGAGTTTGTGGTCCCGCCTCACTTCCAGTTTGCTTCCTCTGCTTTCCACATGTGGTTAGAGCTGTGACACTTCCTGCTTCTGTCACAGTGCCTGCTGCTTGCTGCTGTGCCTTTTGGACTCTTACCTCTCTGGATCGCAAATCCAAAATAAACTCTTTCCTGAGTTTCTTTGGGCTGTGGTGTTTTTCACAACAACAGAAAAGCCTTTCTAGCTTAAGTTGTTTTGTCAGCTTAAAAAAATCATAGCAACAGGAACATAAGTAGGTCAGGGACGGGGGTGGTGGGGTCACTTGGACCCTTGTGTTCAAGGCCACTAAGTATCTGGAGTGGAGAGGGACATGAGAGCAGCGGAGGATTCTTGGATGCAGATGCCAGCTTCCTAGGAGGGTGGGCTCTGAGGAAGCTTGGCAGGTGCCCTGGATATGGGTGAAAACTGGACATGCTTGGCTAGTATCTCGGCCCAGGGAACCTCAGTTAGCACTGGCATGGCTGAGTGATAATGGTAGAGAGAGGGCTGCTGGTTAAAGTTCCAACAAGGTAAGGCTTTAAATTTGGGGACTTTCCTGTCTTCCCAGACATCCATTTCTGTTGCAGATGTTTGTTTCGGTCGCTGCTTGGCACCGAGACCCACACTGGTTTCCTTGGAGACACTTTTAGAGACACCAGGATGCTGCCGTATTCTGGCAGCGATGGCCTTCCCTAGGCACCCTCTTCTCTAGGAACAGTGTGCTAAGGGGGTTCTGTTCATCTGGGTTGCTTCTGGCCTGTGCAGATGATTTTCGGGTGGCACTATAGAGATACCTCCCATCTGTCGTTATGGAACCCGGGACACTCACACCAACCAGCCCATCTCCTGGGATAGCATGCTCATCAGCACAGCTTGCTGAATGATATCAAAGTCAACTTTCCCTTTTTGATTTTGAAACTTGCCCCATCAGAAAGCAGATAGGGGTCACTTTGACCAGGGATGCCCTGCTGAGACACACACTTATCGCCAGACCCATTAATAATTTCTTCATCCCAGCCTGGCCACTGGTCTTTAAGAATACCAGAATGTCCAATAATCCTGGGGGGTGGGGGAAGGGAAGACACCAGCCCATTTCTGGAGGTGTTGAAGGTGACCTATTTCCACTGATGGGGGGGAGGAGGAGGCGGGGCTAATCTGCTGAGCCATCTCCTGGAGGAGCACACCCTCTGGTGTCCATACAAGGGATGGCAAGTCACCTTCTTTGGGACCAGTTTGATGGAAGGTGATTTCTACCCAACTCAAACCCTGAAAATGAAATTGAATCGAGCACCTATATATGTCTTTGCATGGCTGTGCACAGTGCCTGCTCCATTTGGAAAGACAAGACCAATGTCCCAGGAGGGGGGACTCCACCCTTGACTCTAGCCCCCAGGTGTGTCTGAAGGCTGCTGTGGATGTACTAAGCGTACCCCAGGTGGCTCATCAAGGCTACCAGGCCACTAAGTTGTGTCCATTCGTGTGAGGCTGCTCATGAGTTCCTTCCATACATGTTGCCCACATTGCATTTGGCATATTTGCTGGATTACATCTGACTAGGAGCAGGCAGCAAGTTGCCCATCATGAGAGCATTAGCCCAGACAGTTCTTGAGGCAGAGTTAGACTGTGGTGTTCCCGCTGTGGGCTCTTCTGTATGGAACCAGCAGTCCTCTTGAGAAACACCGTCATACAGAAGGCTGTACAGCATCCCCTGAGCAGTGGCTCTGGGTGGTCAGTGAAGAGAGTTGCTGAGGTCCCATTCACTTGCATTCTGGTCCCTCTTAACAGGGTCTGAAGTTTCTCCACTATTGGCCTTTGGTCAGCCTGGCATCAGAGAGGATGTGCTGAAGTGTTAGATCCTGGCCCTAGGGCTTTCAGGGGAAGCGCTCATGGCCCCGTAGCACCCCCTCTGCCAGCACTGTTCCCCCTAGTTCCTGTCCGACTCGGATCTCCAAAAGGGCCCAGAGCATCCCTGCCAGCTCTTCACCTTCATTCCACCACTGTCGCGGGACTCACCACTAAAGAGACACAAGTAGTCTTGCTGCCTAGTGACAGCCGGACTTCAAGTGGCCCTGCCTCAGCCACAGGAGTCAAGCCTCACACTTGCGGAGCCCTTTTAGGAGCCATCTTTAATAATGAATGTGGGGCTCTGGCACCACCAACTGGCCGTGAAAGCCGTGGTGGCTAGTGGGACAAGTGTAAAGGCGTAGGTGCCCACCTCCAGGAAGCCCTTCGACAGAACTCGCCTGTCTTCCTCTGTAACGTCAGGATTCCGTTTTAACAACTTGGTTGGCTGTGCGTAATGGTGGGCATCTACACTCTCTGCACTTGGAAGGCCGAGGCAGGAAGCTTGGGGGTTTGAGGCCAGCTTGGCTGCATGGCAAGGCCCTGTCTCAAAACCAAAATGAAACAAAAGAACCAACCAAGGGCTGGGGCTGGGGCTGGGGAGGTGGCTCAGTGGTTAAGAGCACCGTCTGCTCTTCTGGAGGCTTAGGTTCTAGTTCCAGCATCCACATGGCAGCTTACCACCATCTATAACTCCAGTCCCAGGGTATCCAGTGTCTTCTCCTGGCCTCCACAGGCACTGCATCCATGTGGTTCACAGACATACATGCAGGTAAAACACCCACATACATTAAAAAGTAAATAAAAGTTAAAAATACCCCCCCCTCTCTCTCTCTTACACACACACACCCCTCAGCTACCTTTCTTCACATGTCTCTCTCTCACACATATGTGCATGCACACACACACACACACACACAAACACACACACACACACTCGCACAAACACCTCAGTTACTCTTCTTCACAGGTCCGTGTGTGTGTCTCTCTCTCTTTCTCTTTTACACACAGGCTCGCGCGCGCGCACGCACACACACACACACACACACACACACACACACACACCCCTCAGCTACCTTTCTTGGCGGGTCTGTTCTTTCCTGCCATACTAAACTTGAACCACTCTTCTGGTCTGGAATTTTGCAGGTTATTTTTTTCTTGTTGTTGCTGTTGTTACCGGTTCTGGTGGCGTATGTCTGTGGGATATGCTGGAGAGGTGAAGGCAGTCGGGTTGTGAGTTTAAGGACAGCCTGGACTACATGTTTGGGACTGGAGAGATGCTCAGAGGTTAGGATCATCTGGGGTTCTTGCACAGGACCTGAGTTCAACTCCTGGTACCTACATCAGGCAGCTTGTAGCCACCTGTCACCCAATTTCAGGGAATCTGATGGCCTCTTCTGGTCCCTGAGGGCACCTGCACACACAGTGTATATATAGATAAGCAGGTACACATAAACACACATAAATAAAAATAAATAAAATTTGTTTAAAGATTAGGTGACTTTCATTATGTTTATTTATTCGCGTGGGGTGGGCGTGGGGGAGGGGCATTCAGAGGTCAGAAGATAACTGTGGGAGCCAGCTCTCTCTCCCTTCATCATGTGGGTCCCAGGGATGGACCTCCAGTTGTCAGGCTTGGCAGCAAGCACCTTTATCCACTGAGCTATTTTGTTGGCTTGAGTAGTTAATTTTTTCTATCGTTTGGAGAAGATGGGCTGTCTGTGTAGATATATAATAAGCAGATGTTTATTTCATATTGTAAAAGCCACTCTCCTTGTGTCCCCCCCCCCCCCCCGTCCCCGCCCCCCTCACCGAGAAAGGGTTTCTCTGTGTAACTGGTGCCTGTCCTGGATCTTGCTGTGTAGACCAGGCTGGCTTCTAACTCACAGACATCTGCCTTCCTCTGCCTCCCGAGTGCTGGGATTAAAGGCATGTGCCACCACCGCCGGGCCTCACTCTACTTGTTTTATACCATTTGTATAAATTTGGTGGCATTAACTCTGAACTAAGCTAAAATGTGACTCAGAAAGAAAATGGCCCTAGGATGGTAATAAAGCAACTCTCATTATAGTGTGGACCTGGGAACTCCCAAAGCCACCTGAGATGGGGTGTAGAAAGACCCAGCTCTGTTCCGATCGGCCCCTCCTTCCATGGCACACCCTGACACACAGGGATCATTTCTCCTCTAATTGCCCTTAATTATGTAGGAGGTCCTGACGTGATGGGCCATGCCCGACAAAGGCAGCTTTGTTTGCTGTACCCCTGGACAGGCCAGGGTAAGGACTCACTGGTGTCTGCCCACCAGTGTGTCCCGCCAGGAGCTGCAGTGGGCAGGTTGCAAGGATTTCTCTCTCATTTTTAGTCTCTCTCCAAGAGCACCACAGGGGAGAGAGGGTAGCAACCAGCTAGTAACTTTTGTCTTTCTATGTGAGTTAGTGTGTCCACGTGATGGTTATACATATTTGTACTCATGTGTGTGAAGGTGCATGAGAGAGTGTGTGTACACTCATGCATTTTATTTCTTTTTCCCCCTTTACTTTTTTTTTCTGAGACAAACTTTCTCTATATAACAGTCCTGGAACTCTCTCTGTAGACCAGGCTGGCCTCGAACTCACAGAGATCCGCCTGCTTCTGCCTCCCAAGTGCTGGGAGTAAAGATGTGCACCACCACCGCCTGGCAAATTGTATTTCTTGATATGAGATGTGGTCATGATGGCTCAAAGGACTGAGCTCACTACTAGGGGATGTGACTCAGTGGTAGGCCACTCAACTAGTGTGAGGTCCTAGATCCAATCCCCATAGTGGGGACCAAAAAGGACTGAAGTCAGTCCATTTCCCGAAGTCGAGTACGGCTTTGATGTCACCTGTCACCAGTGAGGTGTATGCTAGGACCCACTGCTGCTGGCTTTTGGCTGGAAATAGAAACTCAGACATTGAGACCGGTGAGTGATGTTGGGGGACTTTTCTGGGTAGAATTGTTTGAATTTCTGCATCCTAATACTGTCTCCTCTGTGTAGCTCTTGATGAACTTTGATTCCCAGGACACTCGCCCTGCTCTGGCTCATGGGCATGAGACAGGCTGCTTTCACTCTCAAAAATACAAGAACAGCTACAGACAAACCAGCTTTTAAGATGATGTATAAAAAGTAGCAGATGACCAAGACAGAAGCATGAGAAAATTATGAATGAAAAGGGGAATGAGAAGTGAGTGAATGATATGCTGGCCATAGATAAGGATAGACAAGTCCCTGGGGCCACGTTGGTGAACGAGTTTATGAAACAAAACTAAGAGGGAGGTGAGTTTGGTACACATATCTGTAATCTTAGCATTTGGGAGGCTGAGGCAGGAGGATCACCATGAGTTTGAGGCCAGCCTGGGCCATATAGGGAATGCCAGGCCAGTGTAGTGAAACCTTATCTAGAAAAGCAAAGAGTAAAGGAAAGAGGCGGGGAGATGGCCCAGTGGCTAGGGCATCTGCTGCCAAACCTGATGACCTGAGTTTAGTCCTTGGATCCACACAGTGGAAGGAGAGAACTGACTCCATGAAGTCGTCCTCTTACCTCCCCATGTGAGCCATGCACATGGCTCACAACCATCATAATGAGATCTGGTGCCCTCTTCTGGCCTGTAGGCGTATGTGCAGGCAGAACACTGTATACCTACATAATAAATATAAATCTAAAAAAAATAATTTTAAAAGTTAAGAAAAACGCTGTCATCTACATTAAAAACAAACAAGGAAGCTAACATTGGCTTATAAAAATACTTCTTTCAAATGAGGACTAATGTGGTAACTAACACTTTCCTGTGACCCAGGCACTTGGGAGATAGAGGCAGGAAGGTCCAGCGTCGGCTGCATCACAAGTTGAAGGCCAGCTTGGACTACATGAGATCCTGTCTCAAAAACACAAGCAAGCAAGCAAACCAACAAATAATAAACAAGGATTAGCAAGACCTTCCCTTAAGTAGTCACAGACATCTGAAAAATCCATATGAGAAGTTCTTTTAACACCAGGCAGGACCCCTGAAAAGACACGGACTCCATTTCATTCCGAAGTATAGTAATACGGTATCACCAAAGAAGAACACAAAAGCAGGGCCGGTAAGATGGCTGAGCAAGCCAAAGGAGCTTGCTGCCAGGCTTGACGACCTGCGTTCCATCCCTGAGACCCACAAGGTGGAAGGAGAGAACCGACTCCCACAGCTGTGTCTGAGCATCACATACATGCTGTGACACGTACGTGCACACATAAATACATAATTAAAAACTTAAAGAGACCAGAACAGCAAAGAGCTAAAATTTGGAAAGGGAGAAATTAAAAAGCCGCCACCATTTGTGGGGTGTAGCGGGGGTTGGTAAATTGCACCCGTAGCAAACATCTGGCCACTTCCTTCTTCTAGTGATGGGCAGGGTACTCTGGTGTCTTCAGAGCAAGATTGCTAACTCCTGAGTTACAGGCTCCTTTGCATTGAAAAGACAGGACCCTGCGGGAGCTCGCCCACCACCAACATTGCTCTGTGCGGCTGGGGCTGGGCAAACACTGTTGCTTGAGAATATTAATTGGGAAGTTCCAGAAGTGAGTAATTCAGACTTTCAGAATGTGAGCCGTTCTGAGGAGTGTGGTGGGATCTGGCACATTAGCTCTGTCCTGAGCAGGCTTGGAATGACCTTCATGTCTAGTTCATGAAGTTTCCATGATTCTTAGCTTGGCTGCTGTAGGACCACAAACCTGGCTCAGTGACCCTGCTCAGTTTTTAATGGCCCGAAGCGAGGTCGCATCAGTATATGACATTTGGATCTGACAAAGAGAAGCTGGAAATGCATCTGTCAGGGAAAAGGGGAGTCTCTTCACTTAATAAGGAAAAATCTTATGTTGACTTTAGTCAACTCTGCTGATCAATATGTTATTTTGAAAGTAGAAAAGAGGCTGGGTAGTGGTGTCGCACGCCTTTGATCCCAGTACTCAGGAGGCAGAAGTAGGTGGATCTCCATGAGTTCAAGGTCAGCCTGGTCTACAAAGAGAGTTCCAGGACAGTCAGAGCTACACACAGAAACCCCGTTTCAAAAAACAAAACAAACAAAAAAAATTTACCATAGCTAATTAAAAGGCATCTTAAAGAGATAACGTTCCCAGCTGTCTCCAGAATTTTTGCCCAAGGGTAGGGGGAATTAGGTAATATATACCATCCACCTTCTAAGGTCTCCATTACAAACCAAAGTTTGAGTCTACCCAAGTTTCCCTGCGGAGCCAATGAGTGTCCTGGGCTTTCTTACAGGGCATGGGTGAGGATCAGAGAATCACTACAGAGTCTGCACCCATTGCAACTGATGGCTTCCCTTCGCTTTCTGTGAGGGAACACCGACAGGCAACAAGCCCCGGGAGGTGATCTGCAAGCCGACAGTGCAGACCGCCTGGAGACAGTGGTCACTTGGCTCAGAGGAGAGTCTTGGACAACAGCAGCATTTTCCTTCCTCTGCTTACTGGCCCACTATGATGGGATGGAGGAAATGTTTGTAAATCATGTATCCGATAAGAGGTTGGTACTGAGACTATGTAAAGAGCAGCCTCCACTCAACAATAAAGAAACAATCAAAACTAAAGAGGATTCAAATAAACTTCTCTTCAGAGGCTATGCAGGGGCAGCCAAATGAGCCGGATAAGCAAGGAGAAGACACCAACATCGCTTGTGGTTGATGTGATGGTTCATCCCCATTGTCAGCTTGGCTGGATCTAGAATCACCTGGAAGGCACACCTCCAGCTGTGTCTGAGAGAGCTCCCCTGAATGTGGCAGATACCATCGGACTAGAGACCCTGTGGGATAATAGGGGGAAGCTAGCAGAGTGTCTTCCCTTTTCTCTGCTTCCTGAACCGCCACAGAGGGAACTATCACACACCTTCCCCCACCATGACAGCTGAGCCCCTGACACTGAGTAACACAGGCCTTTCCTCTCTTGCACTTCTTCTGTTGGGTATTTTGGCTCCCAGGGACGCAGAAGGTCGTATAATTGGGAAGTGTGGATTGCAAATTAACACCCATTAAAACAGCCTCTGTGAATACTGAAGGTGTAGGTGAGGAGGCGAAGAAATTGGAAGTTTTAGGCACTGTTGGTGGGAAAGGAAAATGTGGCGGCTCCTGTAGGGAAAAAATTAAAAACAGTTCCTATATCTCTCCAATCTGCTTCTATGCCCCAAAAGAATTAAAAGCAAGGCTGGGCCGCTGCCCATGGAGACAGGCAGCATACACCTGTGGATAGCGGCCACGACAACCAAAAGGTGGAGGTAAGTCAGGTGTCTGTCCCTGGAGGAATGTATATACAGGATGCGGTGCTTACGCTGTGGTTGGTGTAACTCGTCCCTCAAAGGTCTGAGTGCTGGGAGCTTGGTTTGTGATGCCAGCAGGACCTAGAAGAGGTGGGGCCTTGTAGGAAGGCTGGGTTTTTCAGAAGACCGCTTCTTCCTCACCTCTCCTGAATCCCATCTGCCGGTGTTGAGCCATCTTGCTCCCGAACCTGAAGAGCTGTAAGCTGAATGAACCTCTTTTCTTCTCAGAGCACCAGCCTCAGGTGTTCTGTCAGAGCAACACAGAACGGGTCAAGACAAAATACCAATGGGACGCTATTCCGTCACAAGAAGGAAGGCAATAGGACCCACGGAATGGGACGGACCCAGAGGACATTATGATGAGGCACAAAAAGACAGTCCTGTGTGATTCCAGTCACAGGGAGGCCTTAGAGGAGTCACATTCACAGACTGTGGTTGCCAACGGCTGGCCGTGGCTTTGGTTTGGAAGGGTGGGAGAGCCCTGGAGGTAGTTAGGAGTACTGTGCTTGCACAGCAGTGCCAGTGAGTTCGTGCCACTGAACTAGACACTTGAAAGTGGCTCAGGTGGCATGTCTGCTAAAATTAAGAAAAGACACTGTGAGGGACATGGAGCTAGTTACAAACTGGGAAGACGCTGTAGATGACCAGCATCATCAAGGACGGTAGGGTTTCAAGCCAAGACAGCGCAAAGCCACTGCATGTCTGTCTACTCAGTGACTCTGGGCAGTGTTGGAGGAATCCAGATCCCCAGTCAGCCCCTCCTGTATGCTGCACGCTGACGTCGGACCTGGTGAGTCATTGCCGAGGAAGGGCCTCTTAGTATAAAGGTGAGCATCGACACAGGGCATGCACACTGCTTTGGGGGCCCCTCTAGCCTCAGTGAAAGTGGGGCGCATGCAGTTAGGACTGACATCTCTGGTGCTATGGATTCAACTTAGGCACCTGGATCTTGGGCCTGCCTGGGGGTTCAGGAAGGGGAGGAGCTTGGCTTCTTCGGAGCCTGCCCAGAACATGGCAAGCTCACATAGGCAAGTTTATACGGTCTGGCCTGGGTGAGGGGAGTGACATTTCTCCCCATAAGACAGTGGGCTCTTCTGCACAACAGAAAAGGACTGATCCCCACCCACAACCACCTGAAGGGACTACCTGAGTTATCTATGGCCTCTCACATACCCTGCAGACGCTTGTCAGGACTACTGCCGACTTACTGTGTGAGGAGATGGCTCAGCACCCTCAGACCGTACAAGGAGGAGACTCTGTGCCCTCAGAGCATGTGTGAAGGTGGCACCAACAAGGAATAATTTCTTCAGGGTTGAAGCAGCAAGGGTGACCTGACGGGGCAGTGCACGGTGTAGTTGAATTTTTCTCTGGTCCTGCCTGGCCCTGAGGTCCAGATGAATCTCTCCCACCTGCAGTCCCAAAGCGGCTTATAAAAATAATTACTCAGAGGTTTATATTAATTACAAACTGTATGGCCTATGGCCCAAGCTCCTTGCTAGCTAGCTCTTATAACTTAGCCCGCTTCTATTAATCTAGGTCTTGCCATGTGGCTTCGTGGCTTCGTGACTCACTGGTGCTTTCACATCTTGCTTCTCCTGGTGGCGGCTCATGGTGTCTCTCCCGACTCCCCCTTCTTGGTCTAGTCCTCAGTCTGAATGTACTGCCTAACCTCTTCTTGCCCTGCCATAGGCCAATGCAGCTTTATTGATTATTCAATGGGAACCACACCTATTCACAGCACACAGAAAGACCTCCCACAGCAGCAGGGTCTCAGGGGAGAAAGGTTTCTCTCAGTGAGGTCAGCCGTGCCCTCTTGGAGTCTTATTGAGAATGCCAAGCCGTTCCCTCATGTCCGCCACAGGGCTCTGGCACCCCAACCTTCCCAGGCCTCAGTGCCCGGCCCATCTCTGACTTGTTTGTTCCCATGGGAGCCAACAGAAACCTCTGCCTGAGTTTGTTTACAGGGCCCTCCTGGCAAATCAGGAAGCATGACAGGGCAAGAAGGACGGAAGGGCACTTGAGCCTGTGGGCAGCAGAATTGTGAAACTACAGGATGTTTGTCCTGACCCAAACAAGCTCTGAGTTGTGGGGGGGGCAGCCATTAGCTCCCCTGAGGACTGCAGGATGCTTCGGGTCCCTCACATGTGTCCCCATTTCACAAACTGGGGGATGGGTGCTGGGGCTTTAGTAGAGACCCCTGCCGGAGATTAACCCTTGCTTTTCCATTGCACTCAGACAGCCTCAGCTTTCTCCACAAGTGATGACATTGGGGAGGGCAAGCCAGAGAGGGGACAGGAAGGAGCCTGGCCCCAGGGGCTGCTCAGCTCCTGGCCATGCAGCTGTTCTCCGCAGGCATCCAGAGCAGGCTGCTCTGTCCACGGAGTGGTGCATTCTATCTTTTCTCTGTACAGGGGTCAGTCTATTTCAGAACCAGTCCGGGTTTGATTTCTGTCCTCCATGATAGCCACGCCAAAGGGCAGCTCTCACCTCAAAGGAGGTAAGACAGTGTATTCTGAAACCAAATGTGTGTGACCATGGCCCCAGAGCACAGCTTCTAGTTACCCTAAATACCATGTTCAACATGGTAACAGTTTTAGGGAGGTTTTTTTTGTTTTTTTTTTTAAATAATAGCCAAGCAATAAAATCATAAATCAAGACTCTTTAGATACATTGGTAGACACATTAAGCAGGTAAAGTCAAAGCAAAGCTGGGAAAATCTCAGGTTTGGGCCTCAGCCAGGATCTGATGACATGTTTAGTCCCTTGGTTGATCTGTTTGTACATTCCAAAGAATTTTCCTAATAGTCATAAAAATGCTAGGTTGAATACAGAGGTCAATAATAAATGGCTACCGAAGGGCCCAAAAAGCCCAAGAAAATTTGTAATTAGGCCCTGGACCTGCAACGTTCAAACCTCTCTGCCATCACTAAAGTTCTTACCAGCCTGTGGTCGAGCAGGTGTGCTGTATTTCCAGGAATTTTTGTCCACCGTGAGACAAGGGCCTTACTTGGCTGGTGGTAGAAGGAAAGGTCGGAGCTGCGGAAGAATCCCAGCACCGTTGCAAGCCCCAGGAAGTCTTCCACATGAAAGGGGGCTGAGGCTCTGTAGGAACACCAGCAGCCGTGGGCAGACAGGAGCTCGGCGTGTCCAACTCTCCAGAGCTGAGTCCATCTGAGGACTTTGCTGCTGCAGGTCCTGGGCACAGCAGGATGGACCGAAGGAAGCTGGCCCTCACCAGCTTTCACACCCAGGAATCCTAATGCCCAGTGAGAGCAGCCTCCTCGCTGGAGAAAGGAGAAAACCGGTACCCAGAAAAAGCCAGGCAAAGCAAGGTGGTGGGGGTCACAGCAGAAGATGCCTGCAGGAACCACGTGGCTCCTGTCCTCCAAACTTCCTTCAGAACTGCAGGAAAACAGGGCCCCTGGCAGCAGCAGGACAGAGAGCCCTCAGTCAAGACGGCTACCGCTATCATTGTCCACGGCACCCACCAGCACCCTCAAAGCGCCCACAAGGGTCAGGGGCAGAGGGCTCGGCATGATTTGTGTTGGGGATGTCTACGTGACCATCGGCACACCATTGGACTAGACAGGCACTTTTCAAAGTGGCCTCTTACCAAGACTAGCCACCAGGTCTGCAGAAATGTCCCAGGCAGTGCCACAGGCTGTGGAGAACTCAGGAGGAGGGGAACGTCCTACCGTCCTACCGGCCCTGGTTTAATGGACTGGAGGCGCAGCCTAGCCTGACGAGCTGGGCTTGGAGTCTGTGGTAATGGGAAGCCAGCTCTGCCTCTTGAAAGTATCACAGAGCAAGAGAAGAGTGACAGCCGGGTAGGTTCTTGCCACCTGGACTCTTCCCAGAGAACCAAGACCACTAATACTAACTAATTCTCTCCCCACCTGAGCCCACTGGGCTGCTGAGGGCTTCCTGGTGAAACCCTCCCCTCTGGGATGACCCATCCCGTAAAGCCTGTCACCGCTGCCCTGACACCTCTGTCCCAAGGATGGTTCTTGTAAGCTACAGTCTAAATAATTGGGGTCTGCTGATTGTGGTACAGGACTGTAATCCCAGCACTCGGGAGGCTGAGGCAGGAGAATCCCAATTTCAAGACTGTCTTGGGCTATAGAGTGTAGTGGGTAACTGTTCCACCTATGACCTTGAGGTACCAGCTCCTAGGGCGTGGCCTCAGGGCTAGCTTAAGACCTGAGGAGCACGTAGGCCTCTCTGTATTCTCTCCCTCGTGGGCTTGGATGGTGTGGACTGACTCAGGCAGCAGAAGCAGCCATCAGCTTTCCAGGACACTGCGACAGATTTGCCCTATCCTGTTTAGTGAGTTGTTCTCCTCAATTTATATCCTAATAAACTCCCTAATACTCCTTAAGCAGACTCCCACGGATTTATTGCTATAATAAAGCGAGACCTTGTTGAAAAAACAAAAAAGAAGTAAGAAAATAACCAGGCTTCAAATAGAGAGGTCGGAGAAAGTCCACTGTGGGTCCACAGCTGGGTTCATGACGGAGAGGCTACCCAAGCTGGTGGTACCCTTGTAGCTAAAACCAACCAACCAACCAACCAACCAACCAACCAACCAACCAGCCAACAACAACAATAACAAAAATAATCAGGATACTAGGAAGTAGCTTGGGGAGCCTTTAGCTCAAAAGCCAGCCTACCCCTCCAGGGTTGCCTGGGCCAGGCACCCTGGCAGTTCACTAATGCTGGTGATGATGGCTCTTAGGTGTTCTATGCTCTGAAGATGGGGCTGCAGGCCATGGGTGTTAGTGTGGCAGACTCTGGCACTGCAGGCCGTTGTCTGGGGAGAGGAGGCTGCAGTCTGAGGATACCATCTGGCTCACGGCTCTCCCATGGACTCCCCACCCTGAGCCCTGAGCATCTTGGACCTGAAGCTGACTCTGCTGCCCCTGTGGGCTAAGGCTACATGCTCACCCCCGCCCCCCGATCAGACCATGCAACCAAATGTATCTGAATAGTGAACATCTGCCAAGATGGTCTTTAAAGGAACTCTTCCTCCACGGAATGGCTTTGCCTCACATTACAAAGATATCAACCCCGAAACCCAACATGCCTTCACTTTGCCCTGTACACTAGAGCTGACCACCAGGCCCTTTTATGATGTGTGTGGTGAGGCCATATCTCCAACCTCCTGCTCTCCTCCCATGAACCCCAACCCCAGCCCCTACCTCATGCCATTTGCATGTGTTCTGTTGGGTCAATGTACCATAGAACCACCCCTTTCCCAACCTGGCTGAGCCCTGGTAGAGGACAAAGATGCCAGGAGGCTTCCTTAAACTGCACCCTGTGGGGCCTGGCAGGAGGAACAGCTGAGTCACACAGTACCTGGAAACAGCGCTGGGTCCTCCTTCCCATAACACACCCCATCGTAGCTCCATCCTGAGCGGTGGTTCCTAATTCTACCTGGGATGTGAGTGGCTGAGGTCAGCAGTGTACCCCACCCGCCCTGAAGGGGTGGGGCCGAGTATTGAGGACCTTGAGGACAGTTTATCTTATCAAGTTCATGTTTAGCAGAACAAACTGGTCAGGTGGGCCCCTCAGGCTCTCACTGTGCAGGTAACTGAATGACCCTGGCACTCAGGTGTGTGAGAAGCAAGTTCGGCTGTGCCTCTCAGTTCATTGCTTTCGTTCAAAGTGTTCAGATCTTATCTCCCTTCACAGTGTCCTGATCTCCTCCTCTATGACCCTTTTATCACCTCCCAGCTTTAAGCTGGAAATTAATAATGAAAAAGGCAGCTACAGTCTTGCACACAGATTCAAGCCATACAACATTTCCCATGAGAACCGTAAAGTAGTTTGAAGGGATGAGTGAGAAAAAACGGCTTCTTTCTGGAAGGCTAGGGGTTGGGAGCAATGCTTATTGGGAAGAATATAAGTTAATATTCAGTTGAGGGGTTCACTTTCCATTTTGAAATAATTTTAGATTTATTTTTTTTTAAGTTGCAAGAAAAAAAAAAAGCTGGGCGTGGTGGCACACACGTTTAATCCTGGCACTTGGGAGACAGAGGCAGGTAGATCTCTGCGAGTTCCAGGCCAGCCTGGTCTACAGAGAGAGTTCCAGGCCAGCCAGAACTAGAGAAACCCTGTCTTAAAAACTAGCCTCCCCCACCCCCAAAAAAAAATTGCAAAGAAAGAAAGCTGGGTGCCGAATCCCACACCCATAACTCCAGCATGTGGGTGGAGGCAGGAGGATCAGAAATTCAAGACCAGCCTTGGTTACATGAGACCCTATCTCTAAAAACAAAACAAACAAAAGTTGAAAAAAAAATCAGTATAAGAATTATTCTGGGGCCGGGCAGTGGTGGCGCACGCCTTTAATCCCAGCACTCGGGAGGCAGAGGCAGGCGGATCTCTGTGAGTTCGAGGCCAGCCTGGTCTCCAAAGTGAGTTCCAGGAAAGGCGCAAAGCTACACAGAGAAACCCTGTCTTGAAAAAACCAAAAAAAAAAAAAAAAAAAAAGAAAAAAAAAAGAATTATTCTGTACTCTTTATGCTCAAACACTAATTTTTCACATATCTATGGTGTAATGATCAAAATCACACATTTGGCACCAACCTAGTTCTTACTTGGCTTCTCCCACATTCCCTGACATTCCCTCCCTCGTCCTGCCCTAGGTCTCACCTCACTAGCTTGTCCAGGCCATGTCTCTTGAGTCCAGAGCAGAACCTCACACAAATTCTCCTCTCTGGGTCTGCTCTCTGAATGCCACTCCATATTCCTACCACTGCTCTGTCCAGGGCCACCATGGCCACGACCACGTCCCCATATCACACCTTCTCGTCTCTCCAAAAGAACCGTAGCTTGTGATTATGATATGTGCAATATAATATATGAGCTTCTTTAGATTTAATCTGTTTGGGGTTTATTGATTCTGGAGCACACTTTACGCCTTTCTCTGAGATGGGAAATTTCCTTCTTGCCTGCCTGCCTTTCTTTCTGGTTTGGGGATCTTTCTCAGAGTCTCACAGGCTGGACAAGCCCCTTCACCACCGAGGTAACCCCCGACCCGTGTCATTTCTTCCCATGTTTCTCCCCACTGCATTACGTCTCCACTGCCTCTGGGATACCTGCCACACACACACACAGACTTTCTGGTGCTGGCCTGCTCATGTCTTCCCTGTCTCTCCTGCCTGAGTTCGGCTGTCACCTTCAACCTCATCTTGGGTCCCCTTTCTCTTTACTTTGGCAATGATGTCTTTCTATTGCACGCCTCCATCAGCTGCTCTTCGAGGTCCTCCTTTCTTGCTGAGCAGATCTCGTCCTTTCCCGCCGACACCCAAACTGCTTGCCCTTACCATGCATATTTACATCAGAGCTGCTATGCTGTCCCAGTAACCCGTTTTCCATGTCATCTCAGCATTGGCACCTGTATGAGAATACTTTTTTGTTGCTGTGAAAAAACACTGTGAGCAAAAGCAACTGACGGGTTTATTTGAGCTGACGATTCCAGAGGGGGAGTCTAGAATGCCAGTGGAGGCATGGCAGCAGGCAGCAGGAGCAGGAAGCTGAGTGGTCACATATTCAACAGCAAACACAGAGCAGAGAGAAAGGGGAGGGCGAGAATTGGAAGTGGACGAGGCTATGAACTGTAAAAGCCCACCCCCAGTGACGTACTGACTCCCCCAAGGTTACACCCCTTAAATGTTCCATCTCAAACATCACCACTCAGCTGGGAACACTAAGTGTTCAATACCTGGGCTTGTGGGGGACATTGCTCACTCACACCACCTCAACCTCTGTTGAGCATCCTCATCCCTGACACTGAGGTTTCCATGATCTTCAGTATAAGAAGCGATGGCGGTGCTCTGGTGTGAAGCTGCACTCTCTTTGACTCTGATGGAGCAGGTTGACCAGCCCTTTGCCTCAGCAGCTGCTGCAGATGCAGATCCATGTGCTATGGATGGAGAATGGCTCTGGGCAGCTCAATTTTCCAAGTGTTTGGATTCACTGCTAGCCTGAGCTGGGGATGGGATTGCTTCCCAGAAACCTACTCCTGAGTGCTTTGGGCATTTTACTATTATCTGAAATCTCTCCTTTTGGCAGTCTCCATACATTGCAAAAGGAAACTTTTTTATGAGGTGTGTGTGTGAGAGTTATAATACTTCTTTTCCTTTCCTTTTCTTCCTCAAAGAAGCCCATGGCCTGCATTAGAAATCCTCCCTTGTCTGTCTCCACGAGGAACATCAGGGCTTTATTTCCATGGCCAGGGTCAAGATGTCGGGTAGGAGCAGACTGCTGGGTCCTGAGCAAAGGGCATGGTGTCCCTTCCACCGTGCAAGTCCTGGAATGGATGGAGGTGGGATAGCCACTTGAGGGGGAAGACAAGAGGCGCTACACGGGTGGAGGGGGTGTCACAGGGCAATGGTCCTCACAATAGGGTGCCGAAGAGGCCCAGACCCATTGGCAGCAGGATCCTCCCTGGCAGCGCCCTGGACACCTGGGTATCTGGTGCTCTGTTGCAGAGATGCTCTGAACAGCATCGTCTGATGATTTTGGCCTGAATTCCTTCGGTAAGTGTCCACTCAAACTGGCTGTTGGAGTTGGGACATTGGACAGCACAGCACTTGCTGATCTGGATTCTTCTCCTTGATTCTGCAGAAGAAAAGAGATGGCATGTGGTCCTAGAACCCTGAGGCTAGGCGGGAGACGTGGGGGAGCAGCTTCCCGTGTGGATGGCTGGAAATGGCCCTCCTGGGCCACCTTCTGTTGTCCCTTTCTCAGGCACTGTCCACAGAGTGATGGGAGGTCTGCTACCCAGAGTCACCCCCAACCTGGGATGTAGCAAAGAGCTGGGGCTTCTCTGCAGCAGCCCCAGCTGGACCAGGAGGCAGAGCAAAGGGTGCAAAGTGGAAAAGAACTGGTCACCAGAGAGTCGGTTGCTTGGTGGCACAGAACTTGGGATGACCAAGGACGCTCTAGCAGATGGCCCTTACAGTCTTCTCCAGTGAGTACATCAGATCTTCTGAGAACAGGTAGCACCCAAAAGGAGGTCCTCAGAGCCCAGTCCCAGCACAAGAGGCCCAGTTGTTACCTTTAGACTCAAAAGCCACTGAACAAAATCTGGGGGTGGGACCCCAGGGTGAAGGATTCAAGACTGAAAGGAAAAGTTGGAGAAAGGCGTAAAGTAGTTCATCAGCTTCCAAATCTTCACTACACAAATCCCTTCACTGTATTTTGAAAAGGACTGTCGGGGCAGGGTTGCCACTGAAGAGAAGAGGGGCCTGGCCCTGGGGAACCTGCCGACCTCCTTGGGGGAAAATCCCACTTGGGAAAAGGTGGCTTTAACCTGACTTAACTGTGAAGGAGGGAACACATTAGTAAGAGCGGCCCCAGGCAGCTTGCAGTGCCCGAGGATATTACTACAAAGGACAGCTTATCAGGCCGCTCTGCCTGAGGCTCACACTGTACCATTCCTTCAGGGCTTGTCCTGGGCCTGCTCAAGCCGTTGTTCTCAGGAAGCTAGGAAACAGGAGATGCCTACACTTTATGAATTACTCTGCAGCCAGGCTCAGGACTTTTCCCTCAAGAGAGGAGGCAGCTCTGAGGCATCTGCAGGGTCTTGGGGAGCTAAGCCAGGCTGAAGCGACTACTGCCACCATGGATGTGCTCCAAAGAGATCTGACTGACCACTTCTGGTTTCTGGACATTTTCCTATTTTCACCTTTCCACGGAGATGGGAAAAGTATCTTGTTGGCTTTTGTCCCATCATCCTCTCTAAGGTTGATCTTAACTAAGGTTCCACTGCTTTCACAACCCCATGATACCCCAAGGTGAGTGCGTGGCCCTCCCAAACCTGTCGTAGCTGACTGGCCATGCCACACTTGTTCATTTGGGAATTCAATGTCACAGGAGAGCCTTTTTCCTGGGGTGAGTTTCAGGAGTGACAGATATGGCAATTGGGAGAGCAAAAGGCACAGCCAGAATTCAGATCACACCTTCCCCTGTAGTCCAGCACTTAGAGGACTCATTGGGCCTGAGGGTGTAGGGCTGGGGCGCAATGTTGCCTCTGGCCCGGGAGCCTTCCAGGCCCGAGGAAGGACTCACTCGTGTAAAGGAGCACCTCGTTGCTGTGGCAGACTTTTTCATCCGGCCGGCACACCTTGGGCTGGCACCGGTTGAGTCGGTGGACCTTGAAACACTGGAAGCAGCTCAGGTTTCCGGCTGTGGTGAAAATGTGCGGCAGTGGGTGGGCAGCACAGGCCGGATCCCACCCCATCCCATGCCCCTCCAGCCCTGTCCATCCCTTACCTGGCGCCCTATTCGCCAAGCCTCGGGCGAGCTCCACAGACACCAGGGACGCCCAGAGCACCAGGAGCAGCCTGGTCATGACTCTGTGCTTCCTGGCACCACCACTGGCCGGCTCAGTCCTGCTGGGATCCCTTGCAACACCTTTGGTACCCTGCCCTTGACTGAGGCACCTGGGGAGGAGCTGGAGTCTACTTTCCCCCCACCATGGCTCCCAGGGGGGTGGCTGCTCCTTGCGCGGGAGGCACGGGGTGGGGGGTGGGGGGTGGGAGATGGGGGACAGCCAGCCTTGCAAGCAGGGAGAGTGCCCCTGTGACCCTCCTGGAGTCGTCACCCTGGTCCTGGTGCTTCCTTTTTCTTTCCCGAACACACCAGGCAGAGCAGAATCCCCTCCATCACTGTGAGCGACAGGTCTGATCCCAGAATCAGGGCCCAGGAGGAAAGCCCCCAGTTCCTGAGCCCCAGTAGAACATAGACAGATCTGGACTGGTCTGGGAAGGTGGAGGCAGAGGGGAGATTAGAGTCTTCAAATCCAGGGAGGGGGTGGGTGGGAGGCACACGTTTGGGGAGGCAGGTGATCGGGATAATCTGAAATGGTGGGCGGGGCAGAGAAGTGACATCAGAACCCTGAAGCGGCAGTGGTGAAGAAACAGACCTGGGGCCCTTATGGGGGGTGGGGGTGGGGCCGTGGGGAGGAGTCTGGTAAACAGACCCCAGGGGCACAGTCTTTTGTTCTTTTGCATTCCAAATGGTTTTCTCCTGAGTGAGGCTGGTCTGGGAGGCCAGAGGTGGGAGAGGATGGGAGGAAACTGGGAGGAAGCCTGGTCACCCCGGAAAACCAGTTTCCAAAGACTTCTGAAGCTGAAGGGCAGCAGGGGCCATCACCCGGCCTGGTGACTGGCTGGCTCCAAGGGTCCTGGGGCTGGCACCGCTTTGAGCAGGAGAGCCCAGGGGACCTGAACATCGCCTGCCTTTGGGGTTCCTCGGAGCACAGTACCTGCTCTGCTGCTTCCTAGACTCTCCTGCCAGTAGTTAAGTCTGTGATGTGACCCAGTCCTGTCTATGGGGTTTGTAAATGTGCTGTGTATTCACGAGGGGGTGCCATTCAAGACATTGCCCACTCCTGCTGTAGATAGAGGATGTCAAGCAGCCTTTCCTATCAGTTCAGGAGCTGGGGAATCCCGCTACCTCCAGCCTAAATTCAGTGGGCTTATCTTCCCATTGTCATAATCTTTTTTTTCTTCTCAGAGTAAAACTAAGCGAACTGTGTCCTCTGAGTTATTGAAGCCATATAGAATGTCACAGGGCTTCTAGCTGAGGAAGCAATCTGGAGCCTCCAAGTCAGTCGATGTGTGTGTGTGTGTGTGTGTGTGTGTGTGTGTGTGTGTGTGTGTGTGTGTGTCTGGTAGGGGTTTAGTTTCTCCTCTGGAGACACCAGGACACCTTCTGGGTCCTTGCCTTGGGACCAGCCACATTTGCAGTCCATGTGGACGCTATTAGATTCCTTTGCCACCAGGAAATGCTGCCTTAGTCTGGAGATCCAACCCAGTTTTCCCTATGCCTTTTCCCCAGGCCTGTCTCTCAAGACTGTCCCCTTAAAGGCCTACTGGGACCAGGGGCCATGTATCTTTCCTGTCAGCTCATTCTTTGCTCCCTGTCTCTTCCTTCCCTCACTCTTTCCTTTCTTCTTCTCTCTTTCTTTTCCCCATTTAACAAATGTGGTGCTTTGACCGAGAATGGCCCCATAAGATGATGTGTTTGGATGCTTGGTCCCCAGTTGGTGGAACTGTTTGGGAAGGATTGTGAAATGTGGTTTTTGTTGGGGGAGGTGTGTCACTGAGTGTGGGCTTTGAGGCTTCAAAAATCCACATCATTCCCAGTTTTAACTCTCTCTGCCTCATGCTGGTGGATCAAGTACAAGCTCTCAGTCACTGCTCCAGCTCCACACCTGTCGCCATGCTCCCTGCCATGACGGTCATGGCCTCTAACCCTCTGAATCTGTAATCCCGAAATAAACTCTTCTATACATTGCCTTGGTCAAGGTCTTACCACAGCAATAGGAAAATCACGAAGACAACAGATATTTATGCGACTGGCAAGATGGCTCAGCCGTTAATTCTGAGGGACAGAGCTTGGATTCCATCACAATGTAAGCTGGACATCTCACAGATACCTGTAACTTCAACTCTGAAGGGTTCAACACCCTCTGCCGGTTTCTTCACACAAAGGTGCTCACAGCTGCACATACGTGAATACACACACAACAAGTCTTTAAAGTAAATTCTTGTAACCTGTTTATTAAATCTTGGAATCCATGTGAGTCCCTAGATGGTGATGACCAATAGCAAGGAAGACTTGGTTCCTCATTCTTCAGTTGTGGTTCTCATGGGTGCCCACAACAACACAAAGGACTCATTTAGGGGACATACTGGGAGAGGTACCTGTGGGTAGTGCTGCTATCTCAAAAACACACATTCATGCCACATACTGAGAGGTACTTAGTTGAGTGAGCAACATTCCATATTCCCATCTAACCCAGTTCCCTCTTGGTTACAGGTCAGCTGAGATCTCCTCGGCAGTGGACTCAGGGACTCAGGGGATGAACAGGAGCAGGTGTGGAACTTGAACTTTTACTTTTTTCCTCAGGATTCCTGATTGAAAAAATGATGGAGGTCATCAAGTGCATCCCTACCCAAATCTTCTGGAAAACCAGGGCTTCCTGGGGACATAGGCATTCTTAATAAATTTGACACATTTCAGAGGGATAAGGCCTCAGTCTATACCCACAATGGACAGGGAAGGAAATTTCACTGAGCTGGTACTGTGCAGGCCCAGCTAGTGTGTGTGTGTGTGTGTGTGTGTGTGTGTGTGTGTGCGCTCATATGTGTGTGCCCAGTAGAAGCAGGGATGGCACATGGTGGGTGTTTCCTGAGGTGGCCCATGGTGCTGCAACTGTGTTCTTGCTATGGGATCCTAGGTGGAATGTAGATGTAATGGTCTTATTAAATAAGAAACACAGAGCCAAGTGCAGAGTGAAAAGTCCAAGAGGTCAGAGCAGCAGCCTTCTTACCACCCGCTGCGGCTGCTGTCCTTCCCCTCAGAAAGAGACCTACTTCCTGTGTGTCTGTCTTTTTATTGACTTTCTGTTCTGCCTTCTCATTGGTTGTAAACCCAACTACATGACCTCCTCGTCACTGCCTGTCTATACAGACCTCTAGTTCTTCTATGGTTTGTATTGAGATTAAAGGCATGTGTCTCCATGCTGGCTATGTCCTTGAACACAAGGACTCTCCTACCATATGATGCGATTAAAAGCGTGCGGCACCACCACTGGCTTCTGCTATGGCTTGCTATTAGCTCTGACCTCCCGGCAACTTTATTTATCAACATACACATAAAATCACATTTTAGCACAAATAAAATATCACCGTAGTGGAATTTTGAACATCAGTGAACACTGCCTTCCCCATGATGAGCTTCTACTTGCAACTCTGCATCCTTTCCACCTTGGCTGCTAGGGAACGCAGATCTGAACCATGTGCTTTGAGGGATGCATGTGTGGCTCCATGGTTGCCCTGCTCAGCTCTGCCCTCTTTAAACCTCACTTGCCTTCTTCCTCTGGGGCCTTCTGGGATCCTGTGAGAGTCTGGTTCTCACATTTTTAGGGTGACCTCTTTGTGCAGTATAAGCTGTGGTTCTTACAAGTGCAGTACCAGGAATCCAGTGTTCCAGTGTTCCAGAATTGTTTCAAGTCCATTCCCAATGTTACAGCTTTATGAATTGTTTCACATCCATTCTTCCATCCCTCCAGCCCCAACTCCCTCCAGGACTACATGTAGCATGTGGAACTTACTTCTGGTGCCCCAGTCTTCAGTCTTCAGCCAGGTCTTCTCACTGTAGTCTGCCAGGCACCTGTGATTCCCATTTTCCAGTATCCATACTCCCTCTTGGTCTCTATCAGATTATTCACAAAGAAAACAAGTGTTCTTCCTTTTCCCACCAAATTGGATCAATACAGGATCTGTCTCTGGGTGAAAGAAAACACTGTCAGAATTCAGCCAGCCCTGTTTACTTATGTTGTAAAGTGAAAATCAATATGTTATTATCCAACGTGAATCCTTATTTCAGATGAGGTAGCTGGGTATGGTTGTAAACAGACTTTTCCTGTCCCAACCATCTGACTCCAAATAACCAACTCAGAGGGTGCCTATAAATATAAATGATTATATTATCTTCAGCTGATAGCTCAGGCTTGTTACTAGCTAACTCTCACACTTAACCCATATTTCTATTTATGCTTTGCCATGTGGCTCATGGCTTGTTACCTCATTTTCTACATGTCCTACTTGTTTGGCGGCAGTCTGGATGGCTGGCGTCTCTCTGGACTCTACCCTTCTTCTTCTGAGTCCTCAGTTTGATTGTCCCACCTAACTCTATCCTGCCTTGCTATAGGCCAATCAGCTTTATTATTAACCAATGAGAGTAATACATATTCACAGCATAGAGAAGGATTATTCCCCAGCATAAGGTGGTGCATGCCTGTGATCCCAGCACTCAGGAGGCTGAGCAAGATGATCATAAGTGGGCCACACAGCAAGTTCGAGTCAGCCTGGGCTACATTATAAGATCTTGTCTTGGAAAAAAAAGTAGAAAAAAGAAGACATATAAAAAACATACACAAGGTGCCAGGCAGTGGTGGTGCATGTCTTTAATCCCATCATTTGGGAGGCAGAGGTAGGTGGATCTCTGAGTTCGAGGCCAGCCTGGTCTACAGAGCAAGTTCCAGGACAGGCTCCAAAGCTACATAGAGAAACCCTGTCTTGGAACCTCCCCCTCAAAAAAACCATACACAAGTCTGTAGCTGCGGCTCAGTGGTGGTATGCATAAGGGTGTAAGTTTAACCCCTAATACAGCTAGAGGGGTTACTTACAACAAAACAAGCACATGAAGAAAATTCAAAGTAGCTTGTTTTGGTTGTCAAATTTAGAAGCCCTAGTGTCTCAGAATCCACCTGCATTTCAACAGGACTATTAATGAGGCTTAATTAAGACAAAACAAAGCCATTAAAGCGTTCTTACCCATTTGGAACGACGTCCAATAAGAGGAGATCAGGGAACAGAGATGTGCAGCAGGGATAACCACCTGAAGACTGGGGGAGAAGATGCCACCTGCTGGCCAAGGAGAGAGGCCTCGGGAGGAACCAGCCCTGTCCACACTGATCTCAGGCTCTTGCCTTGAGCCTCCTGAAGCAGTCTTGCCCTGTACCTGGAAATGCGGAGCCATCAGGTAATAAGTAGTAAGAGCTAAGGAGGAATATCAGTCACAATGCAGGATAAGAAGTCAATGCACAAAACCGGGGGTGTTTTTATAGACTACCATTCAAAATCAAGATGAAGTGAAGGGAATAGTTCTTTTTACAATACCTAAAAGAAAACCAGACACCTAGGAATAGGTTTAAACAAAGTGGTACAACCCTAGAACATGATAAACCATGAAAGAAATGAAGGCAGGCCTAAAGAGATGGAAGGACACCCTAGGTTTAGCGACAGGAAGAGTT
Organism: Peromyscus maniculatus bairdii; assembly: GCF_049852395.1. NCBI lineage: Eukaryota > Metazoa > Chordata > Mammalia > Rodentia > Cricetidae > Peromyscus > Peromyscus maniculatus. The sequence goes on along the minus strand of NC_134871.1, from coordinate 44,761,183 downwards.
TTTGAGAATGGATGTTTATTTGTTAATTGTATACGCTTATGTAATATGCGTGTGTGTGTGTGTGTGTGTGTGTGTGTGTGTGTGTGTGTGTGTGACGTGGTGTGCATGTGTGCAGGTCAGAAGGCAACTTATGGGAGTTCTCCTTCTACTGTGTGGATTCCAGGGATCAATCAAACTCAGGTTGTCAGGTGGGGGGACGGGGAGACTGAAAGAGAGAAGGGAGGGAGAGAGGGAGGGAGGGAGGAGAGGGAGGAGAGGGAGCAGATGAAAAGGCAAGGCTAGGGCTCCTACTGAAATTCACACATTACTGGAAGAGTCACAAGATTTGGTGGTGCAAGCCTGTATCCCCAGCACTCAGAAGGCAGGGACAGGAGGATCAGAAGTTCAAGGTCATCCTCAAATGCATAGCAAGTCCCAGGCCAGCCTGGGCTACATGAGATCCTGTCTCAACAGAACAAGATAAAACAAAAACTAGTGTTACACTGGCAAACAGATGGACAGGGGAGAGCAGAGTCCAGAAGCACACACTTGTGTTCACACTCTAGTGATTTTTAATACGAGTGCCATGTCTGTCTGTGGCGAGGAAGACCAGGGTGTCCACGGGTGGTGCTGGGACAGCTGGATCACACTGGAATCAGGTGACCCATACCTCGCCCACCACGGGGGGTGGGTGGGGTGGGGGTGGGGGGTGGGGTTGAGCGGTGATCACCCCAAACGGATCCTCGGTGGTACCTCAGGAGCTAAACAGCTACTTCAGACACATTCTTCGGCTTTTAAGTAGGGAAGCTGGTCCTCTCCCTCAGCTTTTGTATTTGCTTGTTTCAGATAAAGCCCTTCAAAGAAAGCCACTCAGAACCAGCCCAAAGCACCTCTCCTCACTCAACTAAGACCTAAGCTTTGCTGGTTGTCATGTTTCTTTATGCCTCTGTCCACAGACCTGAGATCGAAGCAGGGCCCAGTCTACCCCTGAACAGGCACTCGGGCCTCACGTGAAGATGACCTTTTGAAAGTGTGAGTCCCCTGGACCTGGACTCGGTAGGCTCCTGTGTGGGAGCCCGTTCTGGGGTTCCTCGTGGCTTTACCCAGCAGGTCCAAATAGAGGATGATCAGGACCACGGGCCTGAGTGCAGGTGTCTGAGATGGCCTGCACTTGGCTGTGCTGGGGGAGGAGGTCTTTTGCTCCACCCCTTGGCGTCTCTATAAAAACCCTGGACCAGAGACAGTTGGGGCCCGTTGGAATAGGTTCCAGGCCCTCTCGAGGCTATCCTTTATTTTCTATCTGTTTATCTCCACAAGATTCTCCGCTATAAATCCTTCTATCTAATATTTCCTGCTGCTCGCACTCAAGAAAACTCTGGGAAGCTGTGGGGGTGGTGGGTAAACGCCCCACAGAATGGCGCCTGAACAGGGACTAAAGAAAAAAAGGGACTAAAGAAAAAAAGGGACTAAAGAAAAAAAGGGACTAAAGAAAAAAAGGGACTAAAGAAAAAAAGGGACTAAAGAAAAAAAGGGACTAAAGAAAAAAAGGGACTAAAGAAAAAAAGGGACTAAAGAAAAAAAGGGACTAAAGAAAAAAAGGGACTAAAGAAAAAAAGGGACTAAAGAAAAAAAGGGACTAAAGAAAAAAAGGGACTAAAGAGAAAAGGGACTAAAGAAAAAAGAAAAAGAGGGGACTAAAGACAAATGAACAGGGACTTAAGACAAAGTAATAGGGACTAAAGATAAAGGAAAATAATAGTTTTATTACAGAGTTTTTGGTGAAAGTGCTGAGTCAGCCCTGCCAGTGGAAAGGCATGCCGGTGTTATGGAATATATATATTTATATATATATATATATATATATTTGGTAAGGCAGGGGTTTTATCCTCGAGAGAAAAGGAAAGCGGACTGGAAGGATGTCCGATGCTGCAGCGAAATTCTCTTCTGTCAAAATTTTCTATCTTCTATCCCTTTCTCAAATTCTATCTGTGAAAAATAAGGTATAGGGTAGTAATATAGTTTAGGAAAAACTTAGAAGTGTAAGATTGTGTAGGAAAAAATAAGTAAGGCAACTAGACAGAAAAACTCAATTTTCTAACTTTGGGGGCTTTGAAAGCAAACTGGGGAAAAATCTTTCTTTGGGCTTTTCGGGTAGTAAAAAAGCTCTTCTTTGAGCTTATGGGGAAGAAAAAGTTTCCTATGGAAGCTTTTGACCTGGGGACAGCTGAAATGCTAAGTCCAAGCGGCAGGAGAAAGTAATTTCTCCCTGAGGCAAAAATGGGGGTGTAAGAAATCAAAGTTTAAAGTTGGGAAGTTTTGGGAAATGTTGGTCTTGCTCCTGGGGGGGGGGGAAAAAAACCTTTCTCAAACTATAAAGCTTTTCTTGAAAAATTTGGGGGAAAAAAATCTCTTAAAAGCCTTAATCTTTCTCTCTTAAGAAACTTAAAAACTAAAGCCTCTAACCTCTCTCAGAAAGAGGAGAGTAGAATCACCTGAAGATACTATTATGGGGACCACCTGTGATTAGCTCTAAGGGAAAACAACAAACTTAAGACAGCAAAACCTCTAAGTTCTCTTTCAAGCTTTAAAAATACTCCCTGCAATGCAGGAGGCAGGGACAAGTTCCTAAAAACCTCTTCTAAGCTCTGTCTCTTCAAGCTAGTAAAAGACAGTGGGTCAGAGTACCCTGAGGGAAATGCTTGGGGAGAGTAAGGGTGAAGAGTTATAGAGAGCCCCAAAGGGCAGGAAACTTTGCCTGAGAAAAGCAAAAAAGCCAAGCTTTTCAGTTACAGCCTAGCTGAGGCATCAAGTGCTTTGTTTCTGAGTGAGCATTTCAGAATGAAAAGGTGCTCCTAATCTTCCTAATGCAAAGATCCCCTGCAGCAATGCAAACTGTTAGCATTGTATCCTCCCTTCTGACCAAAAACCCAGAGGCAACTGGCCAGCTCTCTGAGTTGGAGTGCATTTTGGGGATACTAGGATTCCTGCAGTTGTAAACTTCCTGGAACACAGAGCTGAGGCAGGAAGGTGCAGGACTCAGGGGAAGATTGCTAATGAACAAAGCAAGCTAAAGCCTGTGAGAACAGCACAGTTGTCCACTTTCCTACAAGTCCCGGGTTGAAAGGTCCACAACTACAAAAAGAAATCTGAGAAAAAGCTTTCCTATTAGAGAAAGGACCTTTCTGGGAAAACAGTAAAGCTGAACTGTGTCTGAAGCAGTCGTGCTGCCGAGTCAGAACGCTGTCTGGGGAAAGAGCCCAGCCAGGGCAGAACAGAACTATCCAGGAGTAAAGCTTTCTTTTCTGTCAGAGAAAGCATCTCTTTGAGAAAAGCTTTGTTTCAACTGACTCCTGATGAAATGAGGGAGTGTAGCCCTAAGGGGTGATTGCCTTTGGCATAAGCTCTGTCCTTGAGCACCCAGACAAGAAAACACAACCCACTGGGGGACTGGGCCAGGTGAAGGCCTGATGAGGCAAAACACCTGTCCTAATGGGAGTTTAGAAATGGCAAAAACCTCCCTTGTTAGATTTTCAGTCTGTACGCAAACCACACAGACCCCGAAAACAGAAACGGACTAAAGCCCCTACCTTCAGTAGCAGGGAAAGCCGTCACTGTAGTGTTGGAAACTGTTTCTGGGGTAGAGGGGATAAACTGAGACCAAACTGGGAACTGTTTGGGAGAAAGACTCTGAAGAAACAGAAGGGACAGATTCCTCCCCAGAAAATGCATGACCTGACAAAGCTGCTAGAGTTTGAGGCAGATTCGGGGGGAGAAAAAGCCCCTACCTCCAAAGGCAGCTAGCAGAGGTACAGAGCCACAGATAGCTGAAGCTCTGCATCTGGGGGGAAGGAACAAGCAAAATGAGAATAAGATCAGTGGGAGAAAATCTCTCTGAAAGAGCTATGGAAAAGCTGTTGTACATGATCTTGTTTTTCACTGACTGGCTAAAGCAAACACAAGCCCCGAGGAAAGTTGCTATCAGAAATGCCAGCCTCAATGCCTGCTAACGAGGCAGGTGTGGTTCTGATTCGGGGGCCAGTGTCTGATGAAGTTGAAACGCCTGTTAAAGCCAGCTGAGGAGAATAGAAACCTCCCAATGTGCCAAAGCTGAAAATGTAAAATGCTTGTTCAAATCTCCCGTTGCAAAAGCAAAAGACTTTGTTCAAACCTCCCAGGCAAGTCTAGTAAAAGACAACCAGTTGACTCTCAGACCCGAAAAGAACTATGAGAAATCAATGATATAAGGAAAATGGTATAAGGGACTGATATGGGACTGATATTATTATGGACTGATATAAGGGAAATGCATTCTGGGAAAGGTAGTTTTTCCGCTAAAGATGGCGACATTGCTCTGAAATCCTTTTGTCAGCTCAAAAATACGTTCATGGTAAACTTAAAATACAGCTTTTAAAAGAATAAGGAGGAAAATCGTCTAAGAGTTTAAGTGTCAGTTCCGAAGAAAAATTGAAAGGATAAGGAACTAGGTGCTTCGTGGTTTGGGGCGCCGTTGGTAAAATGCCTTATTTACCCTAATAGCTGTGCAAAGTTTTTACGGCAATTGGATGACAAAAAAGCTACCTATAAGAGCAAACGAGTCACTTTAAAATCCTTAAAATACCACCTAATAGCTGTGCAGTTTTTGGTGAAGAGCTTTACAGCAGCTAAATATGGTAATTTCACCTTCAGTGTGAAGTGAAGTTTTTCAGTAGAACAAACCAAAAGTACTGCTGTGATAGAAATGTTTGAGTTGAAGTTCTTAGGGGAGCTATTATGAATTTGGGTGAAGGGACAGCCTCTAGTTAAAAACCGTTTACCACTGACAGTGCATCTCTGCCGGTTCGAAAAGGCCCACTCGCAACTTTGTGGTGTGGCTTTGTCCTGAGAATGTTACAATCCCCTAGCAACAAGTATCACAACTCTATAATGACAACACTCACTAAATCCCAGTGCTTTATAACAAAGTTAACTATAAACTGTAAACTTTAGAAATGATGTACGTACTTCCTGTCTAGTTAAGAGAATCTTTCTGATAGAGATGGTGATAATTAAGAGTAAGAAGTAGAAAGACGAATATAAGATATGTGAGTTTGTAAAATTCTGTCTTGTTAGATCTGTGTTAAGAAATCTTTAGGTGTTTGCTAAGTTATATATATGCTAATGGTAGCCTATATAAGTTTGTAAAATAGATCAATAGAGTTCCTTTAAGAATATAAGCTTGTAAGAAGTATCTAAGGTAGTCTTAAGACATGTAGTAATAAGCTTGTAAGATGCTAGTTGTAAATGTAAGTTTAAATAAGAAATAAGATGGAATGAATATAAGTATATAAGAATTAATAGGAAATATATTTGCTAAAGTAGTTCTATAAAGTATAAATAAGTAGATGTTAATGTTGTATGTGAGTTTGTAAAAACGTGTAAATGTTGAATATGAGTCTAAATGCTTTGCAAGGCAAAAAATATTATATGTGAGTTTGTGAAAAAGTGTAAATGTTAAGTGTGAGTCTATTAATGTATATGGTGAAAACACCTGAGACACAGGAGATAGTGTCCTAGTAGACTGCAAAGTAGGCAGTCTGAATGGTTTCAAACGCTCCAGAAGCCGCTAAGAAGGGCAGATGCCAGAACCAGCACAAGGCATCCGCAGCTGAGATCCGTGGAATATCAACGCAGCACAGAAAAACCTGAGCTAACAGCAAAAACGGTGCGGTTTAAAATATTACTATAACTAAAAAGGTCTGTCTGTGAGAACAAAAGTTGCAGAGACGCTTGTTTGAACAAAAATTAACTGCAAAAAGTTTTGGTTGAGAAACGTCTCTTCATATTTGGAAGTGAAAGCCTGATACCAGAATTTATTTCTTGTTTGAACTTTTTGAACTTAAAAATGAGTTAAAATTACAAAGATTTTGGTTATGGATTTCTTCAAATTTGGAAGGCTAGTACCAATATTTATAATTTGAATTTTGGTACTTAAATGGAATGAACAATAGAGATTTCATTGCAATGGGACAATTTTGAGCTTACTTATAGTAATGACCTAGGAAGAGTTTTCTGGAATTGGATTAAAAATGGAACTGTTTAAATGAAGAAATGTATTTCTACTTAGAATCAAGATGCAATTTTGTGTATGCATATATGCTTTATTAACTGGAGATTTATGAATTGTTTTGTGGAACTGTTTATGTAAAAATGAAATTACTTATTGAACAGGTTTTGTGTTACAAATGGAACTGGTTAAACAGAAAAGTTTGGGTTTTCTAACTAGGCTTGAGATTTTGCTTAAAAATTATAAAGAAAAGGAGGAGCTATGAGATTGAATTATGTTCGCAGAAACCTATTGATATTAATGCACCCTGGCTTTGTGGAATTGAGGAAATGTTTAAGTTTGAGAATACATCGAAGTTTTTCCTATGTTCTGTTAACAAGAAAATTCAAATGACTGAGTTAAAGTTGTAAGACAGAGAAAATTGTTAACTATATATAGCACCATATATGCTAATTCTAATGGTTCTGTTAAGAGTTTGCTTTGAGTTGTAAGATTGAGAGAATTGTGACTATGTATAGCAATATTTATGTTAACCTGTTAATGGTAAAGTTGAAGCTAAGGGATTCTTTAAGTTTGTAGTCGCCTTAAGAGTTTTGGTTTAGAAAGGGCTTGAGGCAGCTAAGACTGCTGTGGTCACCTTGGACCTAATTCAAAAGAGAAATGCCATCAATATCATCCTCTACTCCCATACTGGGAGGTGTAACAGCTATTGAGATTGCTGTAAGCCATTAATAGTTATTTTTTTATATATTAAGAAGGGGGGACCTGTGGGAGCCCGTTCTGGGGTTCCTCGTGGCTTTACCCAGCAGGTCCAAATAGAGGATGATCAGGACCACGGGCCTGAGTGCAGGTGTCTGAGATGGCCTGCACTTGGCTGTGCTGGGGGAGGAGGTCTTTTGCTCCACCCCTTGGCGTCTCTATAAAAACCCTGGACCAGAGACAGTTGGGGCCCGTTGGAATAGGTTCCAGGCCCTCTTGAGGCTATCCTTTATTTTCTATCTGTTTATCTCCACAAGATTCTCCGCTATAAATCCTTCTATCTAATATTTCCTGCTGCTCGCACTCAAGAAAACTCTGGGAAGCTGTGGGGGTGGTGGGTAAACGCCCCACACTCCTGCTTTGTTCAGAGGCGAGCTTTGGGGCTCTAAGTTTCCCTTTTCCTGGCATACCCCAGCCTTCTTCAGTCCCCTGTGTCTCACAGGCAGATGGTTCTCACGGGGCAAACCCACTGGGTTCAGTTCCAACATTACAGTTGTTGGAAAACAGGACAACTCCGTAGACTTAGATTTGGTGGCGGTGTCTTACACCAGAGCACAACCGACCTAAGACCAGGTGAGGGGGTGCTGGCCTTCAGTCTCAGCACTGGGGGCACTGAGGCAGGAAGAACATGAGTTTGAGGCCGGCCTGGGCTGGAGAAGTGGCTCTCAGTGAGGAAGAGCACTTGTTGTACAAACAGGGGTACATGTATTCATAATCCCTGTGCCCACGTAAAAAGCCCAGCCTGCCTGGGTTTCCGGTAACCCCACCTTTCTATCCCTCATTCTATAGGAAATGTCAAGCCTGTTATGCGGCCAGTCCTCATTCCTCCCCCAACCAACCCCTGGCCATCTTCTCTCCATTTCCACAGATTCGTCTGTTCTGGATACTTTGTGTAAACAGAGTGGAGCAGGGCACACCTTCCATGTCTGGCTTCTTTCAATTGTTCTAGGGTGCATCCAGAGTTTCCTCCAGTTAGTGGTTTGTTCCTCTTTATAACAGCACCACTTTGCACTGCAGCGGGACTTCAGGTGAATCAGCCTTCCTGAAGAGTGTTCTCTTGGCCAGGCAGTGGACAAGCCTAGCTGGACTAACTCCCGAGGAAGGAAGGGAGGACACAACAGTACAAACTGTTCTAATCTCCGGAGCAACCCAGCATGTCCTGTCTCTCCCCAAGGCCAGGGGTATTCAAGTCTTTCTCCTAGGCCTTGAGGAGTCACATCCCGGATGTCTACCAGGAAACAGAGGTGGGGACTCTGAAGGAAGGTTCCAGGGAAGTAGCTGCACCTGTGCACCAGGCCATCTACAAAGCTGGTACCTGAACAGGACTCCCTCAGTTTGACAGAGGTTGGAATATGTTGCATGTTCAGCGCCCAATCATAGTTAAACTTAGGATATCTTTATCACCCCAAATAACCATTCCTTGGCCACTTCTCTGTCTGATCTAACATGCTGTGACTGGCAGATAGAATTTTTTGGAATGTATTAACAAAACCCTACCTCCCTCCAACCAGAAGGCTATGAGCCATCAAATAGTACCTGAAGCCTATAGCTGGGATTTCCTGAATTTTCTATAACCTGGTATTATCTCTAGTGTGTTTGAAAGGTGCCTTGATTTGGGATATTCTTGGTTCTGTTACTCTTGTATAATATTAGAGGGACCAGCCTTAACAGGGGCTCAGGAGAGTAACTACTAACTTTGAGGACTATTTCCGGGAAATAGAATCTCAGCACATCAAGCTCTATGGTCCACTTGCTTTAATTCCTCTGGCATAACATCCTATTTACACAGCTTCAGTTCTCTTCTCGTGCCTAGCTCCTTTCTTGCCTGATTTCTCTCTATATTCATCTACTGTTCCCTCTCAGTTCTATCATAATTCTCTCGTCTTAATTCTGCCTCATCTAGGTCCTTCTCATCTCTTTCTTACCCAGCTAGTACTTCCCCATCTGACTCTTCATCTTCCCTCTCGTCCACACGTACTCTCTGGTCAAAATCCTCCTTATCCCTCTCCATTCTCCGTGTCTTCATTCTCCACATTCCTCCTAAATCTCCCAGGAATCCAGTTATAAATCCAAGCAATAGCAAGCCCCTGGTCGAGCAAGGTCACCAGGCTTGAATTCTACAGGGTCATAAAGGCAGGTAAGAATTTTCCTTAGGCAGTGACCATCAGGCTTTCTTTTATTTTTTCTTGTTTTTTTTTTTTTTTTTTTTTTTTTTTTTTTTTGTTGTTGTTGTTGTTGTTTGTTTTTCGAGACAGGGTTTCTCTGTGTAGCTTTGCACCTTTCCTGGAACTCACTTGGTAGCCCAGGCTGTCATCGAACTCACAGAGATCCGCCTGGCTCTGCCTCCCAAGTGCTAGGATTAAAAGTGTGCGCCACCACCGCCCGGCCAGGCTTTCTTTTACAATCCAAAATGGGAGTGGTAAAAGAGGAGGTCACCTGAGTGCTAATGACCTGTTTGTATATTAAAAAGTGAATCTATGTGCTCAGTCTCTATTCCTAGAAGTTCGGGGTCTATTAGTAAGGTTGTGTAAGAAAGGAGGGTCTCACCCTAAGTGGCAAAAGAAATAAAGCTATCTGTCTGACCTAGGAGACAGGTGTTGTTTCCTATGGCCTTGGATGCTTGATAGGTACACTGTTAGGAGTTCTTGGAAGCACACAAGAAAATCATTGTAGGAACCAGCATATATATATATATGCCAAAATATCACCAACACTCCTTAAGCCATGGCTTGACCTTTGGAGAAGTCCTTGACTTTTCCAAGTCATAGCTTTGGTGATAGTAGCCAAATTCCATTGAGTTTTCCTGTGGCTTGCAGCATGTTACTGTAAAAACTACATGGAATATTGGCACACGGGACTTGGGGTAATCCAAAGCATTATTCCCAGGTCTTCATCATTCATATTTGGCTTTAGAATAAACTATCTTTTACCTTCTTTGAGGTGAGAGCTGAATTTTTAGGTCAAAGGGTCCAAACCTTGCATAGTCTCTAAGGTCACTGTAACAGATGTTCCCCGGGTGGGAGTGAGGGGAAGGACAAGAGATGACCACACAGACACAATGTATAGTTAATTCAAAATCTTGATTCCACATGTCTGGACCACACCCAGATGTTAGGGGGACCTAGGTGTGGCCCCAAGTGTCTAGAACATAGAGGTTTTTTAAAGGCGGAAACCACATCCTGGCATCTCAGCCGTAGGGGCTTCACAGAGTAAGTAGTTTGAAGCAAGCAATTTTAACAGAAGTTAAAGTAAGCGGTCAGCTGGAGAGTGGGTTCTGCACAAGCATTCAGTTTTAACAAAAGCTAAGATAAATTAGCTAGAACATTCTGGCCTTTGGTTCCTAAAATAGAGTTGGATTTTTCCATGGGATTTTCCACCATGGAGATTGTGGGAGCCCATTCTTGGGTTCCTCGTGGCTTTACCCAGCAGGTCCGAATAGAGGATGATCAGGACCACGGGCCTGAGTGCAGGTGTCTGAGATGGTCTGCACTTGGCTGTGCTGGGGGAGGAGATCTTTTGCTCCACCCCTTGGCATCTCTATAAAAACCCTGGGCCAGAGACAGTCGGGGCCCGTTGGAATAGGTTCCAGGCCCTCTTGAGGCTATCCTTTATTTTCTATCTGTTTATCTCCACAAGCCTCTCCGCTATAAATCCTTCTATCTAATATTTCCTGCTGCTCGCACTCAAGAAAACTCTGGGGAACTGTGGGGGTGGTGGGTAAATGCCCCACAGAATGGCTCCATGAACAGGGACTAAAGAAAAAAGGAAAAAAAAGGGACTAAAGAAAAAAAGGGGGAACAAAAAAGGGGGGACTAAAGACAAATGAACAGGGACTAAAGACAAAGTAATAGGGACTAAAGATAAAGGAAAATAATAGTTTTATTACAGAGTTTTTGGTGAAAGTGCTGAGTCAGCCCTGCCAGTGGAAAGGCATGCCGGTGTTATGGAAAACATATATTTTTTATATATATTTTTGAGAGGCAGGGGTTTTATCCTCGAGAGAAAAGGAAAGCGGACTGGAAGGATGGTCCGATGCTGCAGCGAAATTCTCTTCTATCAAAATTTTCTATCTTCTATCTTCTATCCCTTTCTCAATTTCTATCTGTGAAAAATAAGTATAAGGTATAGGGTAGTAATATAGTTTAGGAAAAACTTAGAAGTGTAAGATTGTGTAGGAAAAAATAAGTAAGGCAACTAGACAGAAAAAACTCTTCAATTTTCTCACTTTGGGAGCTATAAACGCAAACTGGGGGAAAAATCTTTCTTTGGGCTTTACGGGTAGTAAATAAGCTCTTCTTTGAGCTTATGGGGAAGAAAAAGTTTCCTATGGAAGCTTTTGTCCTGGGGACAGCTGAAATGCTAAGTCCAAGTGGCAGGAGAAAGTGTTTTCTCCCTGAGGCAAAAATGGGGGCGTAAGAAGTCAAAGTTTAAAGTTGAAGTTTTGGGAAAAGTTGGTCTGTCTCCTGGGGGAAAAATCTTTCTCTTAAACTAAAAAGCTTTTCTTGGAAAATTTGGGGGAAAAAAATCTCTCTAAAAAGCCTTAATCTTTCTCAAAAGCTCTCAAACTTAAAACCTAAAGCCTTTAACTTTCTCAGAAGGACAAAAATTAGAATCACCTGAAGGTATTAGTATGGGGAACCACCTGTGATTAGCTCTAAGGGAAAACAGCAAACTTAAGACAGCAAAACCTCTCTAAGTTCTTTCAAGCTTTAACAATCCTCCCTGCAATGCAGGAGGCAGGAACAAGTTTCTAAAAACCTCTTCTAAGTTCTGTCTCTTCAAGCTAGTAAAAGACAGTGGGTCAGAGTACCCTGAGGGAAACACTTGGGGAGAGTGGGTGAAGAGCTAGAGAGAGCCCAAAAGGGCAGGAAACTTTACCTGAGAAAAGCAGAAAAGCCAAGCTTTTCAGTTACAGCTGAGGCATCAAGGGTTTTGTTTCTGAGTGAGCTTTTCAGAATGAAAAGGTGCTCCTAATCATCCTAAGCAAAGATCCCCTGAAGCAATGCAAACTCTATTAGCATTATATCCTCGCTTCTGAGCAAAAACCCAGAGGTGACTGGCCAGGGTCTCTGAGTTGGAGTGCATTTCGGGGATACTAGGATTCCTGCAGTTGTAAACTTCCTGGAACACAGAGCTGAGGCAGGAAGGTGCAGGACCCAGGGGAAGATTGCTATAATGAACAAAGCAAGCTAAAGCCGGTGGGAACGGCACAGTTGTCTGCTTTCCTACAAGTCCCGGGTTGATAGGTCCACAGCTGCAAAAAGAAATCTGAGAAAAAGCTTTCCTATCAGAGTAAGGACCTTTCTGGGAAAACAGTAAAGCTGAACTGTGTCTGAAGCAGTCGTGCTGCCGAGTCAGAACGCTGTCTGGGGAAAGAGCCGAGCCAGGGCAGAACAGAACTATCCAGGAGTAAAGCTTTCTTTCCTGTCAGAGAAAGCATCTCTTTGAGAAAAGCTTTGTTTCAACTGACTCCCATGAGATGAGGGAGTGTAGCCCTAAGGGGTGATTGCCTCTGGCAGAAGCTCTGTCCTAGAGCACCCAGACAAGCAAAAGCAACCCACTGGGGGACTGGGCCAGGTGAAGGCCTGATGAGGCAAAACACCTGTCCAATGGGAGTTTAGAAATGGCAAAAAAAACCTCCCTTGCTAGATTTTCAGTCTGTACGCAAACCACACAGACCCCGAAAACAGAAACAAAAAACCCCTACCTTCAGTAGCAGGGAAAGCCGCCGCTCTAGTGTTGGAAACGGTTTCTGGGGTAGAGGGGATAAATTGAGACCAAACTGGGAACTGTCTGGGAAAAAGACTCCGAAGAAACAGAGAAGGGACATAATCCTCCCCAGAAAATATGTGACCTGAAAAAGCTGCTAGAATTTGAGGCAGATTCGGGGGGAGGAAAAAAGCCCCTTCTTCCAAAGGCAGCTAGCAGAGGAACAGAGCCACAGACAGATATCTGAAGCTCTGCATCTGGGGGGTTGGGGGGTGGGGCGGGAAGGAACAAGCAAAATGAGAATAAGATCAGTGGGAGAAAATCTCTCTGAAGGAGCTATGGAAAAGCTCTGTTGTACATGATCTTGTTTTTCACTGACTGGCTAAGGCAAGCACAAGCCCCGAGGAAAGTTGCTATCAGAAATGCCAGCCTCAATGCTGGCTAACGAGGCAGGTGTGGTTCTGATCCGGGGCCAGTGTCTGATGAAGGAGAGACACCTGTTGAAGCCAGCTGAGGAGAGAATAGAAACCTCCCAATGTCCCATAATTGAAAATGTAAAATGCTTGTTCAAATCTCCCATTGCAAAAGCAAAAACCTTGTTCAAACCTCCCGGGCAAGAATTTGTAAGCAAGTCTGGTAAAAGAAAACCAGTTGACTCTCAAAACCAAAAAGAACTATGGGAAATGACTGATATAAGGGAAATGATATAAGGGACTGATATAAAGGACTGATATAAGGGACTGATATTATGGACTGATATAAGGGAAATGCATTCTGGGAAAGGTAGTTTTTCTGCTAAAGATGGCGACATTGCCCTGAAACACTTTTGTCAGCTCTAAAATTAAAATACAGCTTTTAAAAGAATAAGGAAAATCGTCTAAGGGTTTAAGTGTCAGTTCCAATGAAAAATTGAAAGGATATGGAACTAGGTGCTTCGCGGTTTGGGGCTCCGTTGGTAAAATGCCTTATTTACCCTAATAGCTGTGCAAAATTTTTATGGTAGTTGGATGACAAAAAGCTACTTTTAAGAGCAAACAAGCCACTTTAAAATCCTTAAAACAAGGGAAAGCAGTTTATACACTGAACGTTGTCTTAGATATGAAGAAACTTATGTTGAAATTTAAAAAGTTTTTTGCCTTTTGAACAAACTGCCTGCAATGAAGTAATTCCTTTGCAAATCTAATAAGGAGACAAGGAAACAGACATTCAAAAAGAAATGACTGCTTTATAGATAGGAAACAAACTTCAGAAAATCTAGCTGTCTTACAAAAGAGTTGCTTTACCTGAAAATTCCTTATAAGAAATCAATGTTAAATATCACAGCTGCTAATAACATGAGAAGTTAAAGCTAATGAAGTGAAAATACTAAATTCTGAAAATGCTTTTTCTCAGAGTAAGCTAATGAAGGATATGTTTCATGAAAGAACATCTATGTTCTTGACTCCTTTGAATAGTAACAGTTTTGGTGAAAATATTGGAACTAATAATCAAGTCAAAATGTTTCAACAAAGTCAAGACGCTATTCCACAAAAGAAAGCTGCCATGCTTTGTGGGCCATATTAGAGCTCACTCCAATCTTCCTGGTCCTTTAGCTGAGGGTAATGCAATGGCTGAGCATTATCCCAAGTGGAAATGGCTCAACAGTCACATACTCTTCATCAAAATAGCAAAAGTTTAAGATGGAAAGATCGCTGCTCGGGATTATGGAAGGGTCCCGATCCTGTGTTAATATGGGGTCGAGGACATGTTTGTGTTTTTTCACAAGAGGAGAATGAAGCTCGGTGGTAAGGAGTGTGGAACTAAGGAAGGGTCAGCTCCAATGACATTTCCTATAAAGGAACCAAAATGAAAGTGGCTCGATTAGTATTTCTGAAGTTTTGTCACTGGTTAATGTAAACAGTGAGGAAACAGAGTTCTGAGCTGTGCCGCTTTTGGTTTTACTGGCTCCTTTAGAAAAATACTTTATATCACCTAATAGCTGTGCAGTATTTGGCGAAGAGCTTTACAGCAGCTAAATACGGTAATTTCACCCTCAGCATGAAGTGAAGTTTTTCGGTAGAACGAACCAAAAATACTGCTGTAATAGAAACGTTTGTCTGAATTGAAGCACTTAGGGGAACTACTATGAATTTGGGTGAAGGGACAGCCTCTAGTTAAAAGCTGTTTACCGCTGACAGTGCATCTCTGCCGGTCTGGAAAGGCTGAGAGAACTTGGCAACTTTGGGGTGTGGCTTCGTCCCAAGAATGTTACAATCCTCTAGCAACAAGTATCACAACTCTATATTGACTATTGACAACACTCACTAAATCCCAGTGCTTTATAACAAAGCTGACTATAAACTCTAAACTTTAGAAATGATGTACATACTTCCTGTCTAGTTAAGAGAATCTTTCTAATAGAGATAATGATAATAATTAGGAGTAAGAAGTAGAAAAAGATGAAAATAAGAAATATGAGTTTGTAAAAATTCTGTCTTGTTAGATCTCTGTGTTAAGAAATCTTTAGGTGTTTGCTAAGTTAAATATATGCTAATGGTAGCCCTATATAAGTTTGTAAAATAGATCTATAGAGTTTCTTTAAGAATATACACTTGCAAGAAGTATCTAAGGTAGTCTTAAGACATGTAGTAATAAACTTGTAAGATGCTAGTTGTAAATGTAAGTTTAAATAAGAATAAGATGGAATGAATAATAAGAAATATATTTGCTAAAGTAGTTCTATAGTTTAAGGAGTATAAATAAGTAGATGTTAATATGTTATATGTGAGTTTGTAAAAATGTGTAAATGTTGAATGTGAGTCTAAATGCTTTGCAAGGCAAAATGTTATATGTGAGTTTGTGAAAAAGTGTAAATGTTAAGTGTGAGTCTATTAATGTATATGGTGAAAGAACCTGAGACACAGAAGGTAGTGTCCTAGTAGACTGCAAAGTAGGCAGTCTGAATGGTTTCAAAAGCTCCAGAAGCCGCTAAGAAGCTAAGAATGGCGGACGCCAGAACCAGCACAAAGCATCCGCAGCTGAGATCCGTGGAAAATCGACCCAACACAGAAAAACCTGAGCTAACATCAAAAATGGTGCAGTTTAGAATACTACTGTACCTAAAAAGGTCACTGGCTTGAGAATAAAAGTTCAGAGACGCTTGTTTGAACAAAAATTAACTGCAAAAAGTCTTGGTTGAAAAACGTCTCTTCATATTTGCAAGTGAAAGCCTGATACCAGAATTTTTCTTGTTTGAACTTTTTGAACTTAAAATGAGATAAAATTACAAAAAGATTTTGGTTATGGATTTCTCATATTTGGAAGGCTAGTACCAGAATTTATCATTTGAATTTTAAGACTTAAGAAATGAAATAAACAATAGAGATTTCATTGGAATGGGACAATTTTGAGTAATGACCTAGGAACGGTTTTCTGGAATTGGGTTAAAAATGGAACTGTTTAAATGAAGAAATTTATTTCTACCTAGAATCAAGATGCCGTTTTGTATATGCATATATGCTTTATTAACTGGTGATTCATGAATTGTTTTGTGGAACTGTTTATGTAAAAATGGAATCACTTATGGAACTGGTTTTGTGTTACAAATGGAGCTGTTTAAACAGAAAAATTTGGGTTTTCTAACTAGGCTTGAGATTTTGCTTAAAATTATAAAGAAAAGGGAGAGTTAATATTCCTTAGTCTATTTAATTTTAAAAATTTTCTTTGAGTGGATTAATGTCATGTTTTGTTAGTAAGAAATGCAAATGGGGTATACTAAGAGACTACTTTTAAAGTGTGTGAAGAGTTTTATTAAGAAACTGCTTTTGGATGTTTTGCTAAGTTTTCAAAGTGTTAATGGTTAGATTGAAAATATTGCTTTTCAATATGGGTTTGTAGGAATTGTATAAGTTTGGGTTCCTCTAACTAGGTTTGAGATTTTGTTTAAAAAATTATAAAGAAAAGGAGGAGTTATGAGATTGAATTATGTCCGCAGAAACCTATTAATATTAATGCACCCTGGTTTTGTGGAGTTAAGGAAATATTTAAGTTTGATGTGAATGCATCGAAGTTTTTTCTATGTTCTGTTAACAAGAAAATTCAAATGATTGAGTTAAAGTTGTAAGACCATATATGCTAATTCAAATGCTTCTGCTAAGAGTTTGCTTTGAGTTGTAAGATTGAGAGAATTGTGACTATGTATAGCAATATTTATGTTAACCTGTTAATGGTAATGATGAAGCTAAGGGATTCTTTAAGTTTGTAGTTGCCTTAAGAGTTTTTGGTTTAGAAAGGGCTTGAGGCAGCTAAGACTGCTGTAGTCACCTTGGACCTAATTCAAAAGAGAAATGCCATCTATATCATCCTCTACTCCCATACTGGGAGGTGTAACAGCTATGGAGATTGCTGTAAGCCATTAATAGTTTTTTTATATATATATTAAGAAGGGGGAACCTGTGGGAGCCCGTTCTTGGGTTCCTCGTGGCTTTACCCAGCAGGTCCAAATAGAGGATGATCAGGACCACCGGCCTGAGTGCAGGTGTCTGAGATGGTCTGCACTTGGCTGTGCTGGGGGAGGAGGTCTTTTGCTCCACCCCCTTGGCGTCTCTATAAAAACCCTGGGCCAGAGACAGTCGGGGCCCGTTGGAATAGGTTCCAGGCCCTCTTGAGGCTATCTTTTATTTTCTATCTGTTTATCTCCGCAAGACTCTCCGCTATAAATCCTTCTATCTAATATTTCCTGCTGCTCGCACTCAAGAAAACTCTGGGGAACTGTGGGGGTGGTGGGTAAACGCCCCACAGGAGATCAGATTCTAGTTAAACCTGGAATGGCCTCAGCAAGAATACAAGATGGAGGAACCTCTGCCCTGTCTTGCTCCATCACACAGCTGGATAGAGATACTGAGCCAGTGTCAGAATCAGCTGGACTGACTTTTGTAAATCTCTAACCTACATAAATAAAAACAAAAGGAGTATATGAATATGGCCATGTGGCTGTAAAGGGAGGGAATCTGGTGCTTATGTCTGGTAATGAACGCCACATACACTGGCCCATTATTTACAGGAAAGACTCCTGCAAAGATGTTTTCTCCACAACTGCTGAACCTCGGACTGGCTGCACACTCCACCCACAAGAAACCCTATGTAAGCCTGCTTGGTTCTTTGCTGCTTCTTGTCCTAGCAAAGGCAGCCGCCCTCCTGTGTTTTTTCCAGTAAATCTCTTGGGTGAGGTCTGTTGTGCGGTGTGACTTTGTGGTATTCCCTGGCTCGTGCCTGCCAGGGGATGGATACCTTTCCCTTCAGATCTCTAACACTTGCACTGTGGATACTTTCCCCTTCAGAGCTTACACTTACAAGGTCTGGCTTTAGAATTTGGGTCGATTGCCTGATCTCGATGGGGCTTCCAAGAAAATGTGCATCTTGGCCCAGATCCGACACGTCGAGTTAGTCCACCCCAACATCTACTCCATCTGTGAGCTGGTAGAGCCTGTGGAGGAGCCGGTACTGCAGAAGAGGTCATTATCATATAGGGCCAGTCCTAGGCAGACTACTAACACAAAGGTTGAGTCCAACCAGCCTCAGGGCAGCCAACATCGAGGGTGGGGAGGTGTATGGCAGCTTGGAGCTCGAATGGAACCTGCATTGCCCTGACTCTGGGCAACAGCAGAATATCCAAGATGAGTCTCAACAATGGTGTTTTGGAATCAGAAAATTTGAACCAGACCAATGACTGGTTGGAAGTAATGAATATTTGCGTAGAAAGCTGTTTGGGCAAAAGAATATGCTGTGTAGCACTGCAGTTTCCAGTGCCACTATGATAAGAATGGAGCTGAGAGCGCACCGTAGAGAGAGAGACAGAACTAATGATGTGACTATGGCAGTGGGAGGTGTGAGAGAAGGCTGTGGTGTAGCTGAAAGTTTTCCTGTGTCCTGCCATGTCTGCAGCCGCTTAGACCTGAGTAAACACACGGAGGCTTATATTAATTAAAACTGCTCGGCCATTAGCTCAGGCCTACCACTGACTAGCTCTTACACTTAAGCTCAGCCCGTTTCTGTTAATCTATATGTCGCCACGTGTTCCGTGGATCTACTTGTGTGCCGTTACATGCTGCTCCCTGGAAGGCAGGCTGGCATCTCCTCACCCAACCTTCCTCTTCCCAGAATTCTCCTTATCTGCTTATCTCACCTATACTTCCTGCCTGGCTACTGGCCAATCAGTATTTTATTTATCAACCAATCAGAGCAACACATTCACAGCATACAGAGCAACATCACCTATCACTGTGATGGATGGGGGAACATGTCATTGCTGAGCAGGGCTGACAGGGTGGTGTGCAGTAGCTTGAAGCTTATGCAGACTCAGCCCCCCTGAACACTTGGTCCAGCC